>NC_084512.1:27077272-27382022 GCF_024500385.1 Phyllopteryx taeniolatus
CCTATGACAGAGTACCCAGAGAGGAACTGTGCTACTGCATGCGGAAGTCTGGAGTGGCAGAGAAGTATGTTAGAATAATACAGGACATGTACAAGGGCAGCAGAACAGCGGTGAGGTGTGCTGTCGGTGTGACAGAAGAATTTAAGGTGGACGTGGGGCTGCATCAGGGATCAGCCCTGAGCCCCTTCCTCTTTGCAGTGGTGATGGATAGGCTGACAGATGAGGTTAGACTGGAATCCCCGTGGACCATGATGTTTGCAGATGACATTGTGATCAGGGAGCAGGTGGAGGAACAGTTAGAAAGATGGAGGCATGCACTGGAAAGCAGAGGAATGAAGATTAGCTGAAGTAAGACAGAATATACGTGCATGAATGAGAGGGGTGGTGGGGGAAGAGTGAGGCTACAGGGAGAAGAGATGGCAAGGGTGGAGGACTTGAAGTACTTGGGGTCAACCGTCCAGAGCAATGGTGAGTGTGGTCAGGAAGCGAAGAAACGGGTCCAAGCAGGTTGGAACGGGTGGAGGAAGGTGTCAGGTGTGTTATGCGACAGAAGAGTCTCTGCTAGGATGAAGGGCAAAGTTTAGAAAACAGTGGTGAGGCCAGCCATGATGGACGGATTAGAGACAGTGGCACTGAAGAGACAACAGGAAGCAGAGCTGGACGTGGCGGAAATGAAGATGTTGAGGTTCGCTCTCGGAGTGACCGGGTTGGATAAAATTAGTAATGAGCTCATCAGATGGACAGCCGAGGTTCGGTGTTTTGGAGACAAAGTTAGAGAGAGCAGACTTGAATGGTTTGGACACGTCCAGAGGAGAGATAGTGAGTATATTGGTAGGAGGATGATGAAGATGGAGCTTCCAGCCAAGAGAGCGAGAGGAAGACCAAAGAGAAGGTTGATGGATGTCGTGAGGGAAGACATGAGGGCACTTGGTGTTGGAGAGGAGGATGGAGGAGATAGGCTTACATGGAAAAGGATGAGCAAAGTAGCAAAGTTTTTAATTCAGTGAGTGGAAATGCTCGGGTGAAAAACAGCGATGGGATAAGTGGTTCTCTCCTCATTCATATTATTTGCTTCTTATATAATATGAATGAGATACTTCCATTTTTACTGCAACCCGTTTCGGCAGCAAACCCATTGGGCCTGAATTACACTTTACACCATCAATAGACGATATCTCTAAGCGTGAAAAACCACTTCATTGACGTATTTTAGCAATCCTGAAGACTGAAGACCTCCACCAGCGCCAAACAATCCTAATAAACAGATCTGTCGGATTTGTTTTGGGTGATGCTGTTCCACACGAGTCCTGTAGATGGTGCTACTATGCATTTAGAAGCTTTTTGTTCATATATATATATATATATATATATTTTTTTTTTTTTTTTTTTTTTTTTTTTTTTATATATATATATATAAGTTAGTAAGAACATCATTATGCGCTTGCGGGAAAATGGACATTTAAACTCGTTAGCCTCTTTGCCAGTGTGTTGCAGTTTCCTGCTCAAAGCCAATGCTACGTTGCTATTAGCCACCGCTAAGTGCGTCATTCTGCTGCGCTGGAGGACATGGAGCTACTCGAGGGCCGTCTCGGAGGCTTTTTGAATGGATGTCACCTAGCAGCCTCACACACACGCACGCACACAAGGCCAGCAGATGGATACAAAATGAGTTGCTCAGAACAAATTGGGAGAATAACCTTGAAAGGTTTAAGCCTGACGCACACTTTTCCCATTGAGGCGCCTAAAACGTGACGTGTACTGCGGTAAAGACTTTTTCGTTTATCTCCGTCAACTGTGAAGAAGGATGTGATTGACTAGACGGGTGTGTGCGCGCACGTGTGTGTGTGTGTGTGTGAGACGGGAGAAAAGGATTATCCACACACAGCTAATCTCTTTATTCCACTCAAATCTACAGCACATCTCCCCATGACACTGAAAAAAATAGTTCCTGGTGCTCTGAGCGTGAGCACGTATTTAAAAAAAAAACCCACGCAGTCACGCACGTACACGCTTGTGTTCACAGTCGCCTTCGTGTTGCACGTAGACCAGGGGTGTCAAACTCATTTTGGTCACGGGCCACATCGTAGTTATGACTTCCCTCGGAGGGCCGCTACAACCGTGAAACCATATAAATGAAAGATTACCTCATATGCTGTAATTATATGCAGTATACACAACACATTGAGGAATAGCCAGTTTTGAAATCAGAAGCCTATAAAAACGTGTTTTTCCACTATTACATTTCTTTTCAAAGGGGGATTGGTAACGAACAAAATGCTTGCAAATACCTCAATGATATTACACCAGAACACAATGAGCAATTTTGGTTTGCTCCCGCGGGCCACATAAAAGGATGTGGCGGGCCAGATCTGGCCCCCGGGCCACCAGTTTGACCGCTGTGACGTAGACGAACGAAAATGCAGACGTTGCATCAAAGTCGAAGCGTGAGACGGACGTGTTTCTCTGATGTTCTGTCACCTTTTGTGTTATTATTCAACGCGCTAACGTGTCACTGTTAGACTGCTGAACACCGGACGCGTGCGTGAAGTCGCGACGACAGACCCGACAAGATGGCTGACGAAACGGACTGCTCGGGAAAATTGAAAAAAAAAAAATAATCACGTTTCACTTTCAGTTGTTACTATTTTTAGCACCTTTGCTGATTCCGTCGTTGCAGCGAGCCGTTGGTGCAGCGAACCAAACGGGTCTGATTCGTTTGCCTTGAGACAAACAAACTTGACAACGGAGCCTTCGGTTAGCCGAAGTGCCCCACGACTGCCGTGCATCATTTATCCATCTCACTACTTGGGCGCAATGAATTCCCACCCCCCGACTAGCTTGCTGCCTAAACGGGCCGCTTTCGAAATCCAAACCTCTTTGCTCTCGTCGTTTACGTCTGGTGACGGAGTGTGTCAATGAAGACGCTAATTAGCCTGCGGCCACTCCGCCGCCCGTGTAGTCGTCGTCCTCGCCGGTGTCCTCCCGGAGACCTTCCGTCGACCCGCCGAGTGTTGCGGCTTTCGTCGTCGCGCACAATTCTGACATTTTTCCAAGTATTCGGAGCTCGGCTGCGTTGGGCTGGGTTCTTGAAACATTTGCGTCTCCCTGAAGGCTGAAGCCAGCAAGGCGAAGAAGACGTGTTTACATGTGTTGCACGTCAACTCGGATCAAGCGTGGCAGGAAGGTGAAAATAGACGCTTTAATATTACACCTCCGCGCCTCACACTTAATTCCTGTGTGTGTGTGTGTGTGTGTGTGCATGTATTCCTGTGTGTGTGTGTGCGTGTGTGTGTGTGTGAGTGAGTGTGTTTGCCTTGTATTGCATCATGAAGCTGCACGCATCAGGAAAGTGATAATCAGCAGCTGCTCACGTGTCAGTAGTGTTGCAATGATAACCGGGCTTATAAGTGCATTTTCAAATTTATGTTGTGAACCTTTAGAAGCCAATGCAAAATTACTTTTTTTTTTTATGTTTTCAGTTTATTTATATAATTTATTATTTAGTTTGTCGTTCTTTAATCAGCGGTGGGAAGTAAGGAAGTACAAATATTTCCTTATATTTCAGAGAATGTTTTGATGTTGTCGGCTCAGAGTGTCGTTTACTTTTGTACTTAAGTACATTTCAGACACTACTACTGCTACTTTTTTCTTTTACTTGAGTGAAGGAGTTGTATCAGTACTTCTTTTAACTTTCGACTTTTAACAGTCGCACCGCTTGTCTTTGATCAATTGACGTCTTGCTGATTTTTTTTTTTTCAAACTGCAGCAGAAACCTCTTCTGTGCTCGTGCTGCCCTCATGTGGAACACCATTGTCATTACAACTGCATAAAACAATGCGGTACATACTGAAATACACAAGGCCATTATTTGTCAGCGTGTACACTGACACGATGCGACCCAAATGACAAGCACTATATTTAAAATGGACGAATGAACCAACAAAAGTGTGTAGCGAAACACTAAAAGAAGTTTAAAGCTAGCCAATAGCACGCGTTTCATCTTCAAAGCAACAAAAAGTCAACAAAATCGTCAATGACAAGTTCATTTATTTTCTGTCTCTGTGTTTATTATTTCTTCCTGCCTGTGAATCTGCTGCCTCACCTATGACCTCTGAACCCGGCGGGGGCCATCGCTTAAGCTGCTTCGGCTCCGGGAAGTTCAAAGGTCACGAGGTGACCTGAGAGGAAGCCGGCGAGACACACACACAGACGAAAAGGACGGACAGAGGGCACACAGAGGTAATACTTCGGCTCTCTTGTCAGTCAAAACTGAGCATTATTCATGTGTGGGTGTGCCCAATGTTGGGCACAACGGTGGTTAGCTGGTTGCCATGCAGTTAAACATGTATTCATTGTGCTAGTGAGGGGAGAGGAGTAGCGGGATAAGCTCCGGACTGGTTGATTGGCCAACGGCACGGCATATGGAGACCACTCACGTTCACATTCATGAGACTAAACTATTAATTTATTCAAATATAGCAATATTAAAATAAGGTAGCATTTAAATATGAAAATGTTTTAAAAATCAAATGTGGCCCTTGAGCAAAAACCCCTGGTGTAATTTAAGCGTGTCGTAATTTTTTATCTTCTGTATTTTTTTTACCCAAAGAATGTCAAAGACCTTTTTAAGGAGACCAATTATTGTGGGGAGGGAAAAAAAAAAATGCATATTTTTTCTTTAATGCAATTCCTTTTTATTTTTTAACGCACCTAGCATTCACACAGACGCGCCAATAATAATCATCATTATATTCATGCAATTTTTTTGTTGTTGTTGTCCAAAGGAAGCAGCAGACAGACCCTTGTCAATTTGGAATAATCGTAAAACACTAATTGCTAATAATAATAATAAATAAATCATTTGTCTGCGAACTCCTTCGTGAACCTGTAGTTGTTTGCTGTGTATATCCGGGAAGAAGCAGCAAAAAAGAGGTGCGTACGGTCAGTTTATCAGCTTCTCGTCTTATGTACAAACAGATGAGATGGTGGCTCAGTCTTGCTGGTCTGGTCTGGTCTGGTCTGGGAGGGCCAGATCCCTTTCAGGCGGTCCTGTCGTCAAAGTAGGTCTGCTCGATGCGCCTGCAGAAGGACAGCAGGTTCCCGTAGCTGCGCACGCGCTCGGCCAGCTCGGTGCTGGTCAGCCGGGTGGTCAGGATGGTGAACAGGTGACCGAACACCAGGGCGTCCAGCTCGGTCGGCCTGAAGAAATACACGATTTCTTGTTCAAACTAAACTACACGGTGGCTGACATACATGTGTATTACAGCCGCAATTACAAAATATGTATACAATTTTGGCTCGCTAATTCACGCTCAGATGATCTCAAACGTGAACGAAAAGTGCAAAAATTAAATTGAGTTTCCAGTAATCCCTGGCAAATTTGCGCCTCACTAATCACAAATACAATAACTAGTCACATTTGTTTTGTGCTCTGTCTAAAACGAGTGTTTTGGGACCATCATTTGTGGTATATTTATAGTTTAAACTGTTAAATATAGTCAATTCTAAACAGTTTCTGGGGGTGCCAATTACCTGCGGTTTTTCGCTGTTTTCATTTCATTATTTTTTACTTTCGTATAGTCACCGCCTGGTGTTGATGCTTGTGGAGTTAGGTGCAATTTATGCGTGCGGTTTGTGTCGAAGTAAGCAGTCATACTGGATATGCATCACTTGAAGCGTACATGAAAATATACAGTAAAAATAAATAAAATAGATCTAGACTATAATAAGCAATTGTGAACTTGGACCTGCAATGCAAATCCAGGCCAAGGGGGATCTGGGTAATTAAAGCTTTCTGCCACAGGGTGGTGCTAAAGACACTAGTTCATATTCTTAGTGTTCTTCCTTGTAAAACGGACAAATACTAACTATATTACAAATACAGATAGTACAGAGTGCTTACTATTCACGTGGAAGCACTATTAACACTGTAAAAAAAGAATTAAACTAAGACTAAAATTTTTAAAAAAACAGCTGGTATAGGGCAGGAATGGGCACAGTACACATGTATGATAATTTATTTATCAAGAGTCCCATACTACTTGATTCATTTAGCTGCTAAAATTGGTGAATTAACATTATTTACTGTTGATTGAGTGTATCAATTGTTGTATTTATTTTTATGCATTTGTCTAATTAAATAAATGGTGAGTTTATTTATTGTAAACAAACTATAGTCATAAAATAAACCATTTTACACATACGTTTAACTTTTTTTTTTTTTTTTTTTAATTAAATAATAGCTGAGCTTAGGTTCCACAGAAAAAAAAAAACTCAAATTTGCGAATAGCGAACCACCACTCGGCGGGAGTTCACGCTTCTGAGAATGGCGTCTGACAGCCTCCGCTACGTACTGTTTATTGAAGAAGAAGGGCTGCGTTCCGAGGCGCTGAGAGAGAGCCTGGCAGCACTGACTCACATCCTCGTACACCTGAAAAGCAAAACGTGTTACGCGGACCGCCCCAATAATAATCCAACTACGGCGATTGCTGACCTGCTCCAGGTTTTTCCCCCCCCAGCCGATGGCGTTCATCTTCCGGCGCACCTCCCACTGCTTCTGGTAGGCCAGGATGGTGCTGAGGGGCCACGAGTAGGGGCTGCTGTACCTGGGACGAGTGATCTGAAGCCCACAGAGACGCGTCACGGAGGCGCGGATTTGACGACGCTCGACGAGAAGCGCCGACTCACCTCAGCGGCTGTGCCGTCGTCACACCACTGGATGTACAGCTGGAGAAGACGTGCATAAGCCAAAACGCTTATTGGTGGTTTATTCAATCATTTTGAGGGCTTCAAAATTTCAAACATACACAAGTGCGCGCAAGGTCAGAAGGGTCAGAAGGTCTGCCACACTCAAGTAAGGCAGACCACCTCTACCTTACTTGAGTGTGCCAGATTGTGTTTGCACGTGTGTGTGAGTGTGTGCGTGTACCTCAGCAGTCAGCAGCATGTTGTTGACCAGCTCCATGTACGCTTTCATTTCGGCCCTCTGAATGTCGTCCAAGCCCTCGCTCAGAGAGTGGCCCTGAAGTGACGACAAATAGGATCCTCAAATGTATTACATTTGAAAACAACAGCGACGTTGTTGTTGTTTTTTAAGACAACAGTCTTGACTGTGGAAGAAACGATTTCTACTATGTCTATTATTTCCTATAGGGAAGAAAATCCTCGTGTGGCTGTCGCCCACCTTGGCTTTGGTGAACTGCACTATTGGGCCCAGTTCTGACACCACCTGGTTGCCCACGTGGATGAAGGGAATCTTGCCTGAAGAGGGAATAATGAAAGCGCTTTTGACTCCATTTTCCATTCAAAGAAATAAGATTGATATGAAAATGAAATGCATTTGCCGGTGAACTCACCAGAGGGCGACATGTACTCGGCATTGGCTTTGCACACCACCTGCACGGGTAGACCGCACATCCGCAAGTACGCCTGCACAGGAGGCAAAGCGGGCACAGAGGACACATCATTAGGCACGAAATCCGATACACAGCTCTAAAAAGTAGGATTTTACCTGGACGGCGAGGGACGAGGCGCACTCCGACAGCAGAATCTGATCCTCTACACAAGTCAAAAAATATGTCATCGTTAATATTTTCTTCATGTATTCATCTCTGAAGGGGAAATCCGAGTTGCATACACAGCAAGATCTCAGTGAATATGATAATTTATGAAAAAGAACACTCACCTTTCAGCGGCTGGTACAAGGCTGCACTCTCGGGCCACGGCTCAACGGCTGCGCAAGTCATAAACACAACAGATTAAGATATTAAAGGTGAAATAAATAATACAAACATTGTCAGAGTAATGTCTCTCTCACAATGTAAAGCAAACGTCATCTTTATAGAAGCATAACATAATCTAGCTCTTGTATTGGATCTTATTTGCAGGTGTACCTAATGTAGGGGTCAATGCCTAACCAGGACTGCTAGTTACAATATTAAGAAAATAATTTAAATTGGAATACTTTTCCTGGGTAACATTCTCAGCCTGTTATTACAATACAAGAGCATACTGACTGTTTAAAATTTAAACATTAAATTGTGAGGAGGTCAGTGTCCACTCAGAACGGAAGTTACAAGTCTCCCCGCAAAATGGCGGGCTCAGGTGTGTTTCCGGGTCACAAGGAGCGCGAGACTAAGCAGAGGAATGCCAACAGAGATTTAAAAACGGGTAAATACGACACAAACGTACGTAAAACAATTACATGATAATATTATAATTATATAATAATAATGATTATTATTATAAACGTTGAGAAACGTGTGCCAAATTCCAACGATAACAAACAGGTGCTGTTGAGGAATCTTCTACCGGAAGCCAAGTACATTTCTCCACGACGTCACTTCGCGGGCTTTAAATTCACTAAAAAGCACTAACGTCAAATTCTGCAACAACCCTCCACTTGTTTGGTCACGTAAATTGCGTTAAGTCGAAACATGCTGCTTGTTTGGCCACGTAAAATGCGCTTTTTGAGTCCAAACCTTGCTAGTGGCGTAAATGTTTCGTTACCATTATAGGACTCTGCAAGTGTCTATCTACGCTCATACATTGGAGCTGAAAACTCATTGCTACTGCTAGAGTTATTAAGAAACATTATGTTCAATTAACTTTTAATTTGCTGTGCCGACGCTGAAGAAAATGTCGTTAGCGAGCTAGCTGGCTAGCGAAAGTCGCTGTGCAGTGACGCTAAAAGATGCAACACTTTACCGGCCATTTGTGACACGAAGGCGTCCGCCGCAAGAGACATGTTTGCTCTTAGTTCCACCCTTTTAATACCCTGTATATGATAAAAGTAGGAAATTGTTGCAAAGCTAATGTCAGCTGTGTTTCATGAGTTTGAGGGCAAAGCTTTGCCGTCACCGAGTGGTCCGCCACTACTTCCGGGTCCGACGGGGAACATTTTATGCGACTATTGCTTCCGCTAGTAGACTGGAAATGTCACTCATAATTTTCCCTTTCCTCTTCCTTCCATTAAAGACAGACACCTAGACTCGAGTATAAATTAATACGCGAAAGGGGTAATAGGAAACTATATATATTCGCAAATAAACCAAGGCAAAATTCAGAAGAGAGTGCCACCATCTTTAGTGTGTGTGTGTGTGTGTGTGTGGGTGTGGGTGTGGGTGTGGGTGTGTGAGGGAGGGGGGGTATCCAGCGAAAGGGTAAAAACAAAGGTGACATGATGCAAATTTACATCATATTGCTTGCTATGGTGGAATTGGCTTGTTTTAGGGGCAAATCTGTTTGGTGCAGTGAGCCAGCCTTCTTCCAGTCTCATACTGCTGCGCCAATGGCAAACCCAGCTTTTGTTACATTGATAACCAATGGGCGAGATAGTTTGGCCGCCTCGCTCAGTGGCAAAAACAAGCGAGTGCCCAAGATGATGGAAGCATTTTTTTTTTTTTTGTAGCATCGCCAAACATAACCGTCTCCCCGTCCCCGCTAACTGGCCTGATTCTCACGCTTAATTAAAGCGAGCGCCCATTGCACTATCGCTGGCGGATGCAGCATTCCATCACCAACCCACGGAAATACATTTGTCCATTCGTGGTGTGGTCTGGTGCACACGACATCTCCCACCGCAAATACATCCCGTCGGTAACCTAGCAAACATTATGCTCGGAAACTAATGCTAACAATGTTAGCTAACGCCGATCTACGGCAACACTGCAGCTACGCTTACCTTTTCGCTTCGACATGCGGCGTCAAAGCGGTTCTTTCGCTCTGGAACTTCCACCAGCCGAAAGCAGATGATGTCATTGACTGAGATTATGTTAATTAGCCCCACTGTTATGTCACAGTGGGGTGCAAGCGCAGAACCTCACAGACACGTTTTCAGAAATAGGCAGGTGAGTAACAATTTACTTGGTTTAATTCATAATAATGATCATTTCTATTAGTACTAAGGCTTACTAATCTCCCGCTGTGGCTTTGTGATGTTTTAATTACACTTTTGTTTATGTATGCTTTGCTTGATGAGTGTGACGTGTTGACTGCCTTTATTTATTTATTTTTTATTATTTTTTTATGGTGCAGTTCGCGCATGGAGCACACGGGGGCGTCCTTGTTCCAACAGAGCCAGATGGAAGCAAAACGCTTTGTAACGTTTCAAGATGGACAAAAAAGAAGACGAAAGGCACTCTTCGTGTCATTTGCTCATGTCACGCTTGTAAATGCTAGTCAAGCGTTATGGGTCTGCGTGATGTCGACTTATACTGACGTTAACCCGGTTGAATTGATCGTGAGCCCAATGTTTGCGTGAAGTCCCATTTTGGATCGATCTGTGGCAAATGCTCTCAGTCAGTCTGCAGTGGCCCCCCGTGCCCCCCCCCCCCCCCCCTTTTTGATCAATCTCTGGTCAGACTTTTCCTGCCCATTTGTCTCCAACGGAAGCCTCCAATTAAAGCAGCTCATTTCCCACCGAGCACCAAAGCCGAAGCGCCCCGGAGACTATATTTGGGACTTCCTCCATTCACGGACACATTTGAATCTGAACTTTTAATTTGACTGATCGACGACTATTAACGTGTTTATGTTTTCTGTATTCCTTTGTTTCCCTTCCTTGGTCCATATTTCTTGAAAATACTGCTGTTTTTGCAGTATTTGTCGATTGTTTATTTATCTAGGTCTCGTCATTTTGTTCAAATGTTTGCAAAGTTTTCACCCCAAACGCAGACTTGAATTTTGCACCTTAGTTTAATTTCCCTTTCCTAAAATACGGCTTTATTTATAGATAATACTTTTATTTCATTTAAAACTTGTATTTACATTTTTATTTATCTCCCCTAGTCCACATTTGGTGAAAATAATACTTTCCAACGTTTTCAGACCAAGTACACACTTCATACAGAACTTATTTGGTATATATTTTTTCATTTCCCTTCTTTAGTCCATATTTTGTTGACATATTGCTTAATTTGCAAAATTTTCAGACCAAATACGGATGTGTACTTGATTTAAAACTGGTTTTCTGTGTATTTATGTCTTTTGTTTTCCTTCAAATTGAGTCTTTTACTTAATTTTAAAACCTCGCGTGCATGTGTGCAAGACAGATTAAAACACTAAAATGGTGTAGTGTAAAGCTTTTATTTACCTATCCAAGCTTTTTTTTTTTTTTTTTAATATCAAAATGTTTCTTTTTTTTTTTGCCCCCCACACATATATAAAAGTCGTACACGGATTTTTTTTTTTTTTTCTTTCCCCTGTACTTTCTCACATACAAAAACGACACACATTTGCAGCTAACGAGAATAAAATATGCTTTGGAATGTACACGTAATAAAAAATAAAAAAAAATCATAAGTACTAACGGAGGCAAAATATAGCATATTACACTGGAATAATAATAATAAAAAAAACAACAACAACACGATATTATTCTTTCTATGTTGGTGCTGGATGGACTTTAAAACCCTGTAAGGAAACCCTGAGACAAATATGCAAACACCTTTTGGGGCTCAGCTGCGTGTGTGCGTGTGTGTGTGTGTGTGTGTGTGTGTGTGTATGGCACATAAAATCAACAGCGTGCCCATTTGTCGCCTACGTGTGTCATCTTTGCGTTTGTCCTTCAAAATAAAATACAAAATAAAAAGAAACACATTTTGGTCACGTGCATCCAAGTAATACTCTGCCTCGCTCTTATACAACCCTGTGTTATGCTTTGTTGTCGTTGTTTTTGCTTTTGTTTGTTTTTTTACCCTGTAGAAATAATAATAATAATAATAATAATAATAATAATTCCAAAAGAACCCTGTTCTGTCCAAAACAAAGCATCAGTTCTTCCAGGAGATGCAGAAGTTGAGGGGAAGATGCTCGGCTACATGTTTAAGGCTAAACGCACGCCGGAGGAATGTGGGCCCGGGTCGTCACTGGCTCCGAATGTCACACCGGGATGTCCGCCTTGTCGGCGCTTTTCTTGGCCTTGCCGCGTCCCTTGGTGTTGGGCAGCTTGTTGTCCTTCTTCCAGCGCATGCGCCGGTTCTGGAACCACACCTTGACCTGGCGCTCGGACAGGCCGAGCGCGTGCGCCACCTCCAGGCGGCGGCGGCGCGTCAGGTAGCGGCTGAAGTGGAACTCCTTCTCCAGTTCCAGGACCTGCTGGCGCGTGTAGGCCGTGCGCAGTCGCTTTGGCTCCGGGCCCGGGTGGTTCGGGTTCACTGCGCGGGACACGGAAAGCCTCACGTCATTGCTTTGCAGTCGCGATCGCAAACGATAAGCGTCACAAGCTTTATTGATCCCGCCGGAAGCAACATTTCGAAATCGTATCAGAACAACGGCAAACGAAAATAAAGTTACGCGCTTATTTGGGCATGCGTTTACTTTACAGTTTTAAAAAATGAACTCCGGTAATTGTCGGTGATGTCACTTAAGTGGGTTTGTGGCTAAATTGCTTAGTTAACACACATCTAAAATCAATCAAATGGCTATCACGTCGTCTTTGTTTCGCGTACGGTGCACTTTTAGTCGATAAATATTTTATATACAGTGTACATATATGGACACGTGTGTGCGTTATCACAATATCATCTCTTACTACACACTTTTGTCATTATGTAAAGATACAAGCATTTTTAGGGTGCGCATTTGTTACATAAAAAAATGAATTCATGCGACTATTTTTACTTATGCAATGTATAAAAACCCCAAACTCCCTTTACTGAATAAAATACCGCACACAATAATATTGCATGATTTTATATTTTAATCTTATTTTATATAGCCTCGTGCTGCGATTTTATTTTTCCCAGGAGCATATTAAAAGCAATCAAATGTATTGACTAATTGATTTCCATATTCCCATTATATTCACTATATCAATAGTCATTATTATTTTTTTCAGTGCAGTTCCATTCCTGTCGTGTGCGCGCGTGTGTGTGTGTGTGTGTGTGTGTGTGTGTGTGCGCGCCTCCATTGGCGGTTGAGCTGCAAACTGGTTAAGAAACCATTTTGGACTATTAACGCGCATCTCTTTGTTCGCTGGAAGGGTGCACGCGCGCGCGCGCGCCGCGCACACAAGCGCACAAGCTGCGGCAGAGCCATAAAAGTTTATAGCGGCTGTAATTCTGCCCGACTCTCACTGCGGCCATAAATAACTCAGCGCAAGAAATGCTGCTCCCAAATGGACAAAACATTACAACAAGTGTGTGTGTGTGTGTGTGTGTGTGTGTGTGTTAGGGGGTGTTAGATGAGCTGCTGGGGTCGGGGGGTGGGGGGGGGGGGGGGGGTGCGGGGGGGGGTGGGGGGGGATGGGGCAAGAGGAGAGAAACGGACGGAACAATAAAGCAAAATGACGTCCGGGGTGTTGAAAAGCGTGAGCGCGAGATTCGAACGGCGTGGTCTTGCTCACCGTGGGCGATGTGCACCTTCTTCATCCACGGGTACACCACCACGGGCGGCTTGTCCTTGGCCTGGTGGGCCCCCCCGACGCCTCGCCTCTGCACCTGAGCGGGCTTCCCGGCGCACGTCGTCCACATCTCCGGGAAGCCGCCCTCTTTCCCGCAGGCGTGCATGTCGCGCTCGGCGTAGCCGGGGAAGGGCGCGCCTCGCTGGGGCAGCCGCTCGGCATCGTCCCGCTGCCGCCGCTGCTGCTGCTGCTGCTGCTGCTGCTGCGCCTGCAACGAGTGTTCGTAGGCGGTCGGCTGCGGCGCGTAGCCGGGCTCGGCCGGAGGGGCCTCGGCGGCGGCGGCGGCGGGGGGCTGCTGCCGGTGCAGGTAGCGGCCGCCGCCGTAGGCGCCGCAGTCCGGGGGGCTGTCGTAGTACCCCCCCTGGTCCGCGAAATGACTGTAATCTTCTTCGCAAGTCGGGAAGTGCGGCTCGGCGCCGTATTTGCAGCTCGCCGCGTACGACTCCATGATTGATTTATAGCGAGGCTGCTAGGAGAATACTAATTTTTCTTTTTCCCCTCTCTCTCTCTCTCTCTCTCTCTCTCCCTCTCTCTCTCTATCTCTATCTATCCCTTTACCCCTTCGCCCCGTGTCCCCCTTTCCCCCCTCTGGCATCAAGCCACCCCGCGGCTGTCAAATAGACGGACGGCCGTGAGGAGCACGTGACCCGCCAGCTCAGCCAATGCGGAGGCATCTTTTTTTTTGCAGGTCTTACTTTTACTTTTTTTTTTAATAAATAAAAAAAATAAAAAAAAATCAAATAACAAAATTGGTACCTCATTGGCCTAATGAAGATTTGCTGGCGGGGCTAAATTGGAAAATTGGATGTTTGTGGATTGGAACTGCTGCGTCATTATTTATCTTATCTGTATAAGCCAGCCATCTATCTTACCCCCCCCCCCCCCCCCAAACCCCCTTCCTATTGAGCACGCACGGTAGATTTATGACTTATAGCTGACGGACCTCTACCCCCACAGATGGGGCCCCCGAGCTGAAAAATTAATCGGGCCCATATTGAAGGGACGCGGGGGCCATATTTGTCCTCGCGGGCGCGCAACAACAGGGAGAAAGGCACAAAAAGACCCCCAGACACTGACTAGTGGTTGGCTTTGTTGCGGGCCGGGGTCAGCTCGAGGTGTCCCGTTCACCATCGCGCCACCATCGTCCCCATCCTCATCCTCATCATCATCGTCGTCGGGGTCTATCTAAAAGCCACTTTGGAAAAATGATGCAGCTGCTGTGGGGGGGGGGGGGGGGAATCACGCAAAGGCGTTTAAAAAATGATGTTTTTGACAAAATACAAAAGTGGCTAAATTGAGCCCTCACACGAAGAAAAATAAATGATACTCCATTGTAACCCCCCCCCCCAAAATAAGCATATCAGCCGCTAAAAATAAATAAATGATACTCCATTGTAACCCCCCCCCCCCAAAATAAGCATATCAGCCGCTAAAAATAAATAAATGATACTCCATTGTAACCCCCCCCCCCCCAACAAAAAATAAGCATATCAGCCGCTTTTTTTTTTTTTTGTCTTTTTCTCTCAACGGACACATTTCATTTGAGACGATGACATGAATTTAAAGGCCGGGAATCATTGGATCCAAAAAAAAATGATTCATTCTAAATTGTCTTGTCTTATTGACAAAATGCATTTTGTTACCAGGCCTTGCAAAGCATGGCAAGCCGAGATGCAAAAAAAAAAAAAAAAAAAACAAACAAAAAAAAGACATTTAGGAGTTTTTTTGGGGGGGGGAGTTTCAATTTGGAACGGGAAAGACGGCAAACGCGCTGTTGGCGAATGTGTCGTTTACTTCATTTGGGTTTGTGTGGAAAATGGGGAATTCTGGGGAAAGGGGGGGAAATTTGCGGAATGTGAATTCTTGATGTCTTCAATGAGTTCACTGGTTTGAATTGGAAGGGGTAGAATGGCGCAAATCGTGAGAATAATATTAATAAAACACATTTTATTGGGAATAACACACTTGTATGAATGTGGCAACACTCGCGGCAGAGACTCGCTAAAACTTCCATGAACAACCCAGGCTAAACTTTGTTTCTCCCCGACATAAAAAGATGTTAGTCCCTTAGTTGAGGTGTATAACTTCACTATACTTCCTTGATGCCAATTACAGCGAACCCCCACTATTAGCGGCCATGAGGTACTGAGCCCCGCCGCGAATAGTGAAAATCTGCAAGTAATCGACATCGACAGACCCCCCCCCCCCCCCCCCAAAAGGTTTGTACTTGCTTATATTTGCCACAAGGAGGCCGTAAAACGCTACTTATGTCGAAATGAAACTTTTCAAATGACACCACAACGTACTTCCTTGACACCGATATGCCAGCAGAAGGTCCTTGTGCTCAGGCCAAAGCGCGACCTTGCCAAGTTCACAGTACAGTGGAACCTCGATTTAACGGACGGACAAATTGCGTCCAGTTGGAACTCATCATCGTCCCTCCCATGTTCCCAAGTTTGGAAGAACCTTACAACTTTTGAAACATTTTAAAGCTTTTATTTTGTATTTAATTTTAATTCTGAACTGTACTGGTGTTTTTAGACCATAAAAAAAGTGCTTCCAATTTAACAGACTGCCTGATTTAACGGACGACCCCTCCCCCCTATTAGTCTGTTAAATCAAGGTTCCGCTGAATTTAACCTCGGCTTGCACTCGCGGTTTCTCGTGGTGCTGCGACATTTGGTGCACAAATCAGAAAGCAGCCTTAACCCTTTAGCAACCAAGACTACAAAAAATTCTTTTGGGCAGTTCTAGCAAAAAGAGAGACGTTTAAAAGATGAAGCTACCAAATAATTACAATTTCACTTCATGTTCAAAAACAAAAGAACACAGTCATGGTCAAAAAAAAAAAAACAGGAAGAAAATTGGAGTTCTACAAAAAACATAACATGTTAAAAAAAACCTGCATGGCATCTGTTTTCTACAAATAATGTTGATTTCCTTCCATAAACCAAACAGTTGCGCCGGAATGTCTTTCTTAACGCGCTCTACCGACCGCCCGCTGAAAGTCTCGAAAGCGACTTGACGTCGGCGGAGCTTCTTTGCCGAGCAGAACGTCAAGCAACCCGGATAGAAAAGACAAAGCGGCGCTCGTGAAGCTCTTGGGCTTTTTCGCCCCGCGTGTGAGGGCCGGTTAGTCGCCGCCCATAGACGCCCCTAGAACCCAATCTGTGACCGAGCAGAGTCCACACACATTCGGTTCTACAGGGTATTTATAGGCGAAGCGTGCACGCTCTCGATGCCGTCCCAACGCCATCCTTTGCTCCGGGGGAACACATTTTATGACAAAGAAACAAATCTCTTTGAAGGTCACGACACGGCCGCTCGGAGCCCGTTTTTGTAAATGTTATTGTTTGGAGTTCCTAAACGCTGCTGTCGCTAAACCCAGCCGCCAAAATAACCGCTTTGGTCTGTTTTCAGTTAATAATGTAACAACATGCCCGCGCCATCACTTGCCCGCAAAGCTCACGATACGATACGTGACGCTGCGTTTCAACAATGCTAATGCTAATATCGCGACATCGCCACTATTGGAATTGCAAAACCATTTACAAGACAGCGTCACAAAATTCGTGACGTCAATTATTGCACGACAAAGAATTGACTCTCTCCATGCAACCAATGAAAACAGTTATGAACAGGATTATGAAACAAGAAAACGCGCTGTTATTGCATCATGATTGATACAGCACATTCATCCTGCGGATTATTTATTGGATTATTATTTTCTTGCTACATACGACACCGCTGACTGTTCTCATTCTTTCTGTAAATCGATTTATTCCTGCATTTTGGCCATTTACGTCTCCATGCGTCGTCAAGTGTATTGACGATATGCTCAGTCTGAATTCCTCTTTATGTGCCCCAAGATATTTTGGATTCTTGTACTTTTTTTGCGTTGCCACATTGCGCGACTAATAAAGGCGTATTTTGTTCCATTCCGAGTTGGCGTTGGATGGGGGGAGAGGGGGGTTGGGGGGGGGGGGGCGGTGGGTGGTGGGCAAAAGTCGATTTTGAAAGTGAAATGCCACACGCAACAAAAGCAAATTGACGAAGGCGTCCTCGTGGGTGTGTTTGAAAAATGATGTTTTAGCCGGCACAAACGCATTCATTCAGGCGGGACTATTAATCCAGGCCTTCAGTGCCTGCAGAAAAGGGGCTGAACATTTTCATTTTTTTTTTTCTTGACACAATTCTTCAGCTCCTTCTTTGCTGAAACGATTACTCCACACACCTTTTGACTCACTAGCTGTGAACTTTGCAGCAGGGGCAGCCCCCCCCCCCACCAAATCCCACTTTTTTTTTTTTTTTTTTTTTTTTTTATATAAATGGAGGACACCACCACCACCACCAACAACAACAGCGACGGGAGCTGAAAAGCGAGCATTCTTGTGCACGCAGGGAGAATGTAGCCTAGCTGCCGAGCGGGTCGCCGCAGGGTCAGTCAGAAGCGTTGACCGCGGCTTCACCGGACCCACCATTAGTCCGATGCGAGCTGGACAGGACCGGGTGGGTGAGGGGGTGGGGCGACCACGCAGAGTTCATGAGTCGCTCGGCCATTGTTGCCGGCTCGTGCATTGTCGTGCAATTGTGCAAGCTAGTGTAACACACAACGTGCACCTCTTCCTTTTTTGAAATGTTATTATTATTCTTTTTTTTTATACATCATTTTCGCTCGTCACTACAATTTCAGCCGAGCTCGCATTTGAATTGCCACACATGCGCCATTACGCGGCAGTCTGACGCCAGCCGAGCCGGCAGTTGCGCGTGTGCGTGTGCAGTCGCTTGCCCCCCCCCCCCCCCCCCCCACCCAAAAAAAGCCATTCAGATGGCGGCTTTTCTTTCTCTCGAGGGGTCGTTTCGCTTTTTCATCTTAGACAGGCTGACCGCCGGCTCACCCCTGGTCCCCTCCGCCCCGGGCCCGCGGCCGGGTCAAAGCCGGGCTGAGAGCGCGCGGCTCTCCAAGCCGGTTTAGACATTAACCCGCGCGAGGCCTCCCGCAGCGCCACCGCTGCCAATTGGCATTTGCAGCTCCTCTGCTGCCAAAAGTGACACATTTTCTACCTTCTGTCACGTCAAATAGCGATTTTTTTTTTTTTTTTTTTACATGTGCAGCACTCTCCTAAGAAACACATTCAATGACAGAAATATTCCACTCAAGATGAATGCCTCGCAAAATTGCATCAATTCTGCAATAAAACAGCCAAAGTCACTTGATGTGCTTTCATGTGCGAGTTGTCGAAGTCAGCTAAAGAACTTGATTCGAACTACTACACTTGCTGCTCTTTAGCACTGCGAGCCAACACGAGCACGTGTGTGTGTGTGTGTGTGTGTGTGGGGGGGGGAACGACAACAACAACAACAACAAAAAACCAAGTATGCTGATGACTTGTCAACATGTCACGCTTCCACGAAAACATCCACCCGGACGAGCACCACGGGACATTTGGGGCATTCGGGGACATTTGCAAATCATGCACTTTTTAAATCCGTTGATTTTCTTTCTATTGCAATTCGAGGATTTCGATCGCCTCGTCCAAATATTCTAATTTTTGTTACATTGTGTAAAATATACCACGTGCAGTAGCAACATTTCTTTTAAGCCTTTGTTTTTTTTTTTTTGCAATATGATGATTTCATCGCAATATACCTTACCACATTATGAAAACTAAAAACCTTTTGGAGGGAAAAATAGCACCATCAGTAGCAATTTTTTTGTTTTTACTTTAAAATGTATAAATGACGAATTTATTTTCTTTTCACCTATTTTAAATTTAAATCACCTCAGGATTTAAAAATCACACATCTTAAATAAGTGCGTTGGCTCTACGGAGACTACATATAAAGTTATACTCTATTAGACTAATGAAATTGAAATAAAATCAAATGAAATAAAATCCTCAACTTTTTTTCTGCGTTTTTTGTGAGCATTCATTTAATTTCATAAATGTCCATTAATGAATGGCTAGAATACACAAAATGATGAACATTTTTAACTATGAAATTCCAAATACAAATTTGGCACTGAGAGCATTTATTTGCAGACAATGAAAAATGATTTTAAAAGAATTCCAAATCTGAATATTATGATTTGCAGAATTGCATTGTAATCATATATATATATATATATATATATTTTTTTTTTAAAGACTATATTTTTAATACACACAAAAATACAATATTTCTCACTCTTTTAAATCACTCAACTCAATTTGAAAAAGTGAAGTAAGCAAAAATAAACGGAGCTTTCTTACCGGCCGAGTCAATGTCACGTGAAACCCCCCCCCCCCCCTCCTCACCTCCCCCCCCCCCCCCCCCCCCTCTTGCCCCAGGCTCGTCCTCCGTGAGCTCGTCCACGCGTGTCCCCGTTTGGAGCCCGAGTGACTTCATTGCACGACGACATATTTGCGGCACAGGTGGATGATGGGGCCCCTCTCTCTCATCCCAGCGGGGTCAACGCAGAGTCCCCGGACCATCGATTGCAGCCCCCACGCCCCTCCCCTTGCATATCTCATAACGTGAATATGAAAACTCTTTGGTAGGTGAACCCCGTCCTGCCTTCGCGTGGATTTTGTGGTCGCTGTGGTCGCCTGCCGGCTGCCGTCTGAGTTTTATTTTGGGGCCTGACACGCCGACGGCAATAAAACACACTTTATTGCTATCACGTGGCCCCCCCCCCCCACACACACACACACACACACACACACGTACACACTTTTCACATCCCCCAACGCGGGCCCATAAATTGTCCTGGGTGGAAGAAAGAAAAAAAAAAAACCTCTTTTGTATCACTTTTTGCTTCTAAAATACGAATAACATTGGTCTTCTTCCATGTCAAATGCAATGCAAGCTTTCCAACATAGGACATCGATTTAATTGATTTTATTTTCGTTTCCCACGTACCTGCGTTTGTATTCTTTTCTTTTTTGGATGTCGCAACTGCGCTCGACGTGCGCGTTAAAAGTTGGCCGTCCAGACGTCTACTGCGCTCCTCTGTCCAAACAACCCTAAACGACTTTTTTTTTTTTTTTTTTTTTGGTGCATTTTTCCGGATGCCCCTGGAATGCTGCAACATTTGTTTCCTGCTTTGATTTTCGTATATGGAGAGCAATAAAACCATAAAGTGGGCCCTGTGAAAACACTCGAACGCCACACGGTCTCTTTGTGTGTGTGTGTCGCCAAACGCTGCAAAAATAACCCCGAAAACCCGCCTCCGTCTTCAAACCACCTAAGGCTCTTTTCAAATATATTACAAAAGCGTCATGATCGTAAACGTGGGTATTTAAATGCGGTAGTTTGTCATGTATTTAACCACACTTGGTGATTTATGACCGCTGTAATGCGAACGCTACATTTTCCCATGGCTTTGAATGCACCGCGGTGGCGGTGTGTTCAAGTTCGCTCGCTTTCAAGAGACAGACCGTGAGTGAGGGTGACTCCCTTTTTCTTCCAATGAAATAACTATAAATGCTTCATTTATAGTTATTGAACTTCCTTGAATGATTGCACAGCTAACATTCGAAATCTACATCGCGTTATCCAAACGACAAATTGACTGATTTAGGACATCTGCCACGTTAATATGGTGCTTCATTTTCCCATGACATTAAACGCACCCGGCTGACCTGCGTTCACTGTGACTCGGAAATGACGCTACTCGTCGCAACGGGACTTAATCTAGCGAAATAATCAAAGCAACCGTCATGGAGCCTACGTTTTTATTGTTCATCTTGTAAAACCCAACAAGGTTAAAAGTATAAATATGTTGTTGTCTGAATGTGTATTATTGTAACATTTCGTGTTGTCATTGCATCTTCGTGTATCGTAACATCATATAACTTGCTCCAAACATGATGGCATAAGGTTGCGTAACGTTGAAAAAAAAAAAAAAAGTAGAAAATGCTGAATACATTAAATATGTCTGCAGTGCCCAGTGCGCACAATTTGATTCTTTGTGTTGTAGCGCCCCCTAGTGGAGAAGAGTAACAACAGTAGACTGCGCTTTGGGGGGGGGGAGGAAAAATGGGCGTCACCTGAGCATCTGCAGTGTTGCAGATAGGATTCACCTTTTTGTTGTGTGCATTGTTTCATATTGTACAATTGGTCTCAAAAGTAGGATGTCCTTCCTTCAACTTTATAGGAACGAACATATTTTGAATCAAATCATCGATGGTCCCAAAGATTTGGCAGTGAGCTCTCTTGACAAACATCATAAAACTTACTTTTTGGCTGATAATTTATGTTTATGTTTTATGGTGGTTCATAACTGCACTGCGTCACACCCTATACAATACAAATATAGTAACAATAACATATTAGAAACAGCAAACGACAAGCACAATGATATTATATAATTGTCACATTAATACCTCTCTATATAGTATCGATCATGATGAAATTTGTAAAGAGAGTATTTTTTTTTGTTACCACTCATCAAATTCGAATGCCTAATTTGGCCGCGCATTTAACGCATTCACTGCCATTGACGGCTTTAGAAGTCAAATATCCAAGTTAACTGGGAAGGCTGGCAGTGAATTGGGAATATATTAGTCCCTAATTATAAATCTGATTGAACTGACAATGTTCAACAAAAAGGTCTTGGCAGTGCCATAATGCCCATTTTCATTTCTTTTTATCCATCAATACGTCTCTAGCCATCAAAATTAAACATTGTTTTTATACAGGCCGATTTTATTATTATTTTTTTTGGGGATACATCTCTTGTATGTTTGTATGTGTAGCCTATTTAACACTCATTATGTTCAGCTCTGTATAATTTGTGGTAGTGACCTTTCGAGGTGTATTAAAAATATTTCTAAGTGACTCTCCTGAGCCCCCCAAAAAAAAAAAAAAATCATATTGTTTCTCATTTAAAAGTTACTTTTCTGGCCTTTTACATTTGCACATGTGCTTGTAAGACGTTGGAGCTTACGTGACAAATTTGCAGCTGTTCTTCTTCTTCTTCGCCTTCTTCTCGGGTAACGTCATCGTTTTTGTCATCCTACACACACGCACGCACACACAAAGAGCAAAGCCACAATCAGCACCACAGCACAACTGTCCATCTGTCTGTGTCCTGGTGTAAATTTTCAAGGTTTGTGTGGCGTCACTATCACCCTTTTGTTCCTTTTGTTGCACTCACACACACTCCCTGACCCGCACAAACACACACACGGACACACAACAGTTTCCCTGTGCCGCATTGCAGTAGGTTGTAAATACTGCCAGTGCCAGCTGAGCGCCAGTGCGCATCAGCAGTGAAATACTGTCTTTGTTTCTCCTCTATTAACCCGCCCCCCCCCTGCAAACCCCGCCCCCTCCTCAGCGAAATGTGCAATTGTCAAAAGGGAAAAAAGAAAAACATGAAATACTGCCATCTTTGTGTGTGAAAGGGCCCTCGTAAAAAAAAACAACAAAACAACAAGACACCCATGAAGGGAAAGAAGGGGGTCGTTACTTATTTCCATCCGGCTAGAAGTGAGACCAAACGACTGCAATGTAATATTTCGACAATTTAAGTTCGCATTATGATATTTTCCCCAACGTTATACTATCGTTAAGCTTCACGACACATTTAAACTTCTCAATTATGACAAAGAACAAGCATACAGTCTATATTATTATTATTAGTAGTAGTAGTAGGAACCCTGATGCGGTGGTGACGTCAGATGACGTCATCTCAATCCCACTACCACTTTTCACCCATTTGCAAATGTCTGAAAATGTCCCCCCCCCCCCAAAAAAAAAGTCTCCACGGAAACTTCATTGCGACTTCCCCTCCTTGTCCCTCCTGCTCGTGACGTCACCATTTATCATCATTAATAACTGTGCATTTATGGTCGTCAGATATGCACACGGTGTCACTTTATACACGTAATGCACAGTCAAGCTGCTTTTTAAAAAACGTCACGTCACATTTCTCAATTGATGCATGAAAGCAATCAAGAGAATATTACGTCATATTTATCATGCGAATATTGTAAAAGTAGCCTACCGGTTCGTGTGATCATCCCGCGGGTTTTGCACGTCAGCGTCCTAAAAACAACAACAAACAAAAAAGTCGATCAGTTCGCAGCAAAAGTTGCGGCGGGAGCGTGCGACGTCATTTTGCGTCAAGCTCCAGCGAGTCGAACGAAATGTGCAGAAATGCACGGAAGAAGAAGAAGAAGAAGAAGAAGAAGAAGAAGAAGAAGAAGAAGAAGAAGAAGAAGAAGAAGAAGAAGAAGAAAGCAAGTTTGGCTGTGACGCGAGGAGAGGAGTCGTTACCGTGCGTGCGCGCGTGGGTCGAGGCGCGCGACGGCGGGAAGGAAAGGAAGCAAGAGGGAGGCGTGAGGGGTCACGTGAGCGGAAGCGGCCAATGGCGGCGGGCGTGCGCTCGTAAAAAACAACGGCAGCAAGAAGGCGTGAGGGTTTTTTTTTTCTTTTTTTTTTTGATTTGTGGCAGCTGCATTCGCGAGGAGCGGCCATCTTGGAAACTCGAGGAGGGGCAAGATGATAATTTCGCAATGTGTTGTGATTATTTTTCATTTTCCCGGATTTTAGTGTTGATCAGCACGATTTTCTCTCACTTTAGCGCTTCAGTAAAGCAACATTTTAGTTGACGCTTTAAATACATTGCCCCCCCCCCCACCCCCCCGCCCCCACACCCTCCTTTCAATTCGGTAGAACAACCTTTAAAATACAAAATATACCAATATAAGTATGTTTTTGTTATTGCACGGACATTTGTAGATGTTAACGTTTTGTTTTTTGTTTTTTGTTTTTATTTCGATTTCAAAGTTTGATGAAGTGGTTTGCAGGGGGAGACAAAGTCGTTAGACTTGAGTTCATTCGAATATCATTTGCAGATGATTCAAATGTCTTCAACTAACAAGCAATGTTTGATTATTTTCGAGGAACAGATGGGAACATGTCAGTTCACCGCATTTTAATCACTTACAACCCATGTGCATGATCAAATTATTATAATTATTTTTTTTTTGGCAGTGGTAGCTGTCAATATGATTTAAAAGGTTCTTATTTATTATTATTATTTTTTTTTTTATCACATTTGCTCTCAGTTCAGTTTGCCACAAAGAAAGCTGTTTTGTTGCAAAATGCACATGTGTGTGTTTTTGTTACTGGACATTTATTTATAGTCACTGATCAGCATGGGTTTAATCTCATTTAAATCGGCCAATGAGAACATTTTAAAAATTATTATTATCAGGAAATATGCATGTTTTTGTTAGTGTAAATTTCTAACAGTCAATCTGATGTTTTTATTTCATTTCTAATCCAATTTTTAGATTGTTCTTCGTTTCCCCTGATTATATTTTATCCAACAATGCTAAAAAAAAATGCATTTTTTTCTCTCCAAGAAAAACGTGATGATGAAAAATACAAAGCATATGATTTTTCTTTTTTTTACTGTAATCTAAATAATAATAAAAAAAATAATAATCCAGTTCTTATTTTGCATTTCCGAGGCCAAAATCAGACAATAATGCCATCAAATTGAACTAAATGTCTTTTTAGCAGCAATTATGAACGTGAAATCTCATTTTCCATTCGCCATGTATTTATTATTACCAAAATGTTACAATGACGCATTCAAAAAAAATAAAAATCCGCTTTAATAGTGAGGATCTTATTTTATTTTATTTTATTTTTTTGCATTTACCTGGCGCCTATCTTTCTATTTTCCGATTAGTATTCAGCGTTAGTGTCTCGTGTGTGTGTGCGTGTGTGTGTGTGTGTGTGTGTGTGTGTGTGTGTGTCATGCAGAGGCCCAATGCCGCAGTGCGGTGGTCCCATTTGAATAAATAACAATAAAATAACAACAATAATAATAATAATAATGCAGAATAAACGCACGTGTTGTGGCTCCAAATGATCATCATCATCCTCATCCTCATCATCATCATTGTTTGTGTTGTTGACTACTTGGAATTGTTCAAAATCCATATCCAGTCTACGGTCTAATAATGACTCCAAAATTGAATGTGAGTAGAATTGAAAGTCGATAAAAACATTTCCGTTTGTGTTGTGCCTTTTTTTTTTTTTGTTTATTATTATTATTTTTTGTTTTTTATATATACTTACACTGCACCTTAATTCGCTGTATAGTGACGGTTCTTCAGCACGTTGCTATGGTTACTGCTCTGCGTTTTTTATGACATTATATACACCCATCGGGTGTGTGCGTGTGTGTGTTTCCCCCCCCCCCCCCCCCAACTGCCTAAAACACAATCGAGCTTCAGTGAGTTAAACAAAATCCAATTTCCAAAACAGACAAAGTCACTTATGCGAAATGTTATGATGTCATTTGTCAATGTGGTTATGAACATTTATTCCATTGCGATTTAACGTGCATTGCAATTCTCCATGACAATTCTAGAATCTTCGGGCGAATATTTAAACACAGCCAGAAACGAAACACTTTGATGATGTTATTTTTCAAATCACTCACGGATATGAAAACATTTCGAAGAGGATTCGTCTCCCCGAACATAATCTGAATCCAATTCGTTTCTGGTCGCTGCACCATTTCTGTCAAAGCAAATCAATTCAATTTCCACGTCAAATCTTCTTTTTGGATTGCGAGTGCTTTTTTTTTTTTTGTTTCCCCCCTCTTGCTGTTTATTTATTTTTTGTTTGTTTGGTGTTGCCAGCCGGCAGGAAGTTGCGCCTCGTAAACACGGAAGTGCGACATCATCGATAACTTGAAAACTTTTCACACAGCAGCCCCCCCCCCCCCCCCCCCCCAACGCACATTTGCCAATCAACGCAACATCGGGCGGATTAAGTCGTAAAGAGCCTTATTTTCACCAACAAGTATTTTAATAATCGCCTATTTTCTCGATTTATTTTTTTATTTTTTTGCCAATTCATTGATTTTGAAAAGAAAAAAAAAAAAAAAAAAAAACACGAATTGACTGTGCTTTATTTGGATTTATTTACTTCTGATTCTAAAATAGCTGTGGATTAATTCCATCATCGATTAATCATCGATTATTTTCCATGGGTCAATTTCGACACGGCCAATAGCCTGACGTCAAATGATGAACTGCATCTATTTTCAAAATGTATCCATCGTTTGTCTGACATGAATAAATGGATTTTTCCTGCTTGCTCGGTGTTTCAGAGGAACTCACCCCGTTTTCGGGGTACACGCAAAGATCTATCAGTCAAATAAAATTTTAAAAGTTACTCAGGCTTCAAAAGTGTAAGGCTGGGGAGTTTTATCTGTATTTATTTCTTTTAAATGACGTATTTTATAGCTCATTTTCCACTTCCTTTGGGCCTCAAGCAACCTTGGCCCATTCCTGAAAGGCAACAGTACCACCTAGCGTCAAGAACATGTAACTACAAAACACATGTAACTACAAAATTACGTCTTGTTTTTTTCGTTGTCATAATGTTGGAATTTAATTTAGATCTGCTTTGGAATTAAAATGTTAAAAAGTAGCCCATCCCCCCCCCCCCCTTCATTTTAATTCGAAATAACTAATATTTACGTACTTGCTGATTTTTGATTATTATTATTATTATTATTATTTTTGTTTCCTTTTTACGCAATAACCCGATTAGTGTGTGAATGACAGCACAAAGTAGAACCAAGGGCAAGTTTTCATTATACGAGCAATAACGTTCAACGTTACATACTTTCTATTTAATTTCTGCAGCACTTTAACTGCTCCCGCCACGACTTGCTATTAACGCACACTTGGATCTTGTGTGTGTGTGTGTGTGTGTGTGTGTGTTCTGATTTTCTTTTTACGAGACCCTCTAAAAATGTGATTCATGCTTCTGTTTCCCCTAAAACGTACTTTCCTCCCCTTTCTTCGCATATTCAAGTTTTTATTCTCCATATTTGTCTCTTCAGTTACGGTTTCATATTTTACACGTTTAAGCACGAGAGGTGCAGGCAAAACAAATATTAATTCACTTTTTATTCATTTTCAGTCATAAAAAGAGCACAATCAATTTTCGCTGGCTTGCACGGCGATTTCATGTTGCTGATGTGCATGAATGCAGTTTTTAGATTTGTATTTACTCAACATTTCAAAGCATTTCGAATCATTTATCTGCTATAAAATTAAAAAACAACAACTCAAATGTGTAATAAAGGATAATTAAAACTTTATAAAATAAATAACAAAAATAACCTGAATGGAATTAGGAAATTAAAAAGATGGGAAAAGATACACTCGTAACAAAAATGTAGAAAATAAAAATCCGATGTGATTGAAAGGTTTTTATAGGGGAATAGAAAAATATGTTCAAAAAGAAAAAATTGAGACACACACGCGTTGTTAAAAAAAAATAAAATGTAGGAAATGATATCCCAAAATGTGCAATTAAATGGTCACGTATATGAAACAAAACATTAAGATACAATCACAACAACAACAAAAAACGGATGTAAGAATGAAAAGGAAAAAAAAAACCTAAATGTGCAATTGAAGGACAAATTCGGGAATATAAAAAAAAAAAACGTGCAACTCTAACACGTCGGACGTCAAAACAAAAACAAAAAATCGTCAAATAAAAAAATCAAGGAATCAAGGTCAGGACAATTCCACGCGCCAAGAATAATAAACGACGAGCAGCAATTCACACTGTAGAGGGAAATGGGGTGGATTGACGTGGCGGTGAGTTTCTATGGGGGTGGGGGGGGGGGGGGGGGGGGGGGTCTTAAATTCCTATTTTCCTCCCCCAAATCTCGCTTGGGTTCATGGACGAGTTTGCGGCCGCACTTTTTTTTGGTTTTTTGCGCAGGAGCGACCGAACACGAGATGCTTGCTTCCTCCCCCCCCCCCCCCCCCCCCTCCCCCCCCCCCCTCCCCCTTTGAGCTTGTTGTTGTTGGCTTCCCTGCGGGCTGCTTTTGTGGCGGAGGTTCCAGGCCGTCGCCCCCACCAACCCTCCTCCCACAACCTCGGACAATGACTTTAACATTTCGAGGTGCAGTCGAGGCAGGAAAAGGATGTCCAATAAAACCATATAGTCACCGAGACTGTCTGGCCTTAATTGCTTTATGACGACTACTTCTCTCTCTGACGCTCTTCTTCTTTCAGAAGAAGCCACGTTTTTTTTTCTATGCGTGTGTGCGTGTGCGTGCGCGCGCGTGTGAGTGTGTGTGTGTGTGTGTGTGTGTGTGTGTGCTGGTGGGGGAAAGTCACGTTTATTCTCCAAATGCATGCTGTTGCTTTATGACCCTGCAGGAGGATGCACTTTATATGGCGCCCATAAACGGGAGGCCCACGGAGGCTGCACATATTCCCCCCCCCCCCCCCAAAAAAAAAAAAAAACAAACAAAAAAAAAACAAGCTAGGGGACAAAATTAAGCGACCAAAATAAAAAAAAAAAAAAAAAAAAAAAAAAAAGAAACGAGACCTTTGTCAGGTAATTTCACCATTTTTCACATTCTGTAAATACATCCTAGAAGTGATATTTGTATTTGGAATTTGGGGATCTATAATACAGCAAAAGCGTTAATTTTACTCAAAAAGCAAAACTGTCAATTTTGTTACAGAGCATACTGTAAAGTCACACTCTGTCATTGACCTATCAGTGAAAATAAGACAAAAGTATATATTTTTATGTGCTTTCTTCTACTAACAATAGATAATAAAAAAAACTACATTTGCAATTAAAGTGTCAAATAAATGCAAACAAGCAAAAAAACCAAAAAAAAACCATGCCAGATATACTTGCAGCAAAAAAATGTAAGTCAAAATAAAATCCAAAAATGCTTTTTAAGAATACATCGCTCATTATTGTAATTGTTGTAATTTTTAACATTATTATTCTTGTTTTAAATGAAACAATTTGTAATTTTAATATTGTAATTTTTACATTTTGTTTTATCATTTTATTTTTCATTATTTATATATATATATATTGAATTATACGTTATTTTTTTAAATCATTTTTTGTTTTTGTTTAACGGTATTTGTCATATTTAAAACTTTTGGGTCATTTTAAAAAAAAACGCTACTTGTCATTTTTAACACCGTCTTTTTAAATATGTCGTACAAGTGTAAAAAAATGCCAACCACTTTTATCGTAAAAATGTAAAACAAGCAAAATTATCAAAACGATGATGAAAGAAATTACTAATGCATGCACCAATGAGGTTGTAATGCACCTTTTATTTCATTTAAAAAAATAAAAATAAAAGAAAAAACAGGGGGAAAAAGAACAGACATCATGACATTTGGGCTCCAGTTGTGTCACATGGAAGATACACAAACACACACACACACACACACACTGTCGGGGTTGTGTTGCGTTGTGCATCCAAAAATAGAAGAGGAAAAAAAACCAAAAACCCAAATCAGCAGGTGTGTTGTTGTTAGCTGACACCTAGCAACCACAGTGTGTGCGCACGCGCTTGTGTGAATTGCAACAAATAGACGATGACAACTACAACACGTATGCCCGTTAGATTACACATGGAAAAAAAGGAAAAAGAAAAAGGAAAACGTTGGCTCAGTTGAAACTTTGCAACCACAAATCCTCGCTTCAAAACAAACAGTTTGCTTCTCAATAACGTTTTGGTTTGCGTGTGGTTTGGCTTAAAGCAATGACGGCGGTCGGTGGAGTAAAAACATCCTTTCTGTGGATTTTAGAACAATAAATAAGAGTAACAATATCAACACAACAACTAAGGAATAACATTTGCGTAGGTTAGCACAGCTCGTGGTTAGCGCATCCTGCCTGGCAGCTCAAAGGTTCTGAGTTCAATTCTTGCGCTTGCAAGGGTTTTGTCTGGGGAGTCGAGCTTCCTCCCACGTTCCCAAAACATCCACGTTTGCTTCATCAGAAAATTGTTGATCGGTCCGGACGGTTGTTTGCCGCTGGCCAATCGAGCGACCGGCCCGCGACGTATCCTGCCTCTCCGCCGTGCAACTCCTCTCACAAGCACAATGAATACACGACAAGCTAGTTTTAGCCTGCGAACGACGAAGGAAGAACGTCTCATATCATTTTAATTTGCACTTTTCGAGTCTACTCGCTAATGGTGCAATGTGCGGGTGCTAACGCCGACCCTCTGCCACGTGCTAATGCTAACCAACTGCCGGGATGTGGTTTCCATCACGGTCGCCCGTTTGTGTCGACGTCGTCGAGAATCGCGCCCTTTTTTGGAGCTCGTCTACGAAATCGTGCCTTCTGAGCTCGTTTACACAAACGACACGGCAGCGGTTAGCTCGTAGCGTTAGCGGCCGTGACGAAGACAAAGAGCCGCGTCGGTATGTCTTTCCCGTTTCATTCGGCTGCATTTTTATCCATGTCGGGGGTCACATGCTAACTGTGGCATAAATTGGACTCATTATGTCCGCATGTCACTTGACCTTTGGGAAATGGCGGCGAGGACAATTTCACATATATATTGTGGAAATGCGTCACACCAAAAGTGATGCTACTGTCTGTCCTACCGACTATTTGTCACATTTAACAGAGACGATGAAATCAACGATGACTGCTGAAGCGCAATTTAGTAACAAATATGAAGAATTAGTGAATGCGCCTTTTTTGTCTCTAAAACAAACAATAACCACCCATGCACATGTCACCTAATTTAACTTCAGATGCTCCATATTTACACAGTCCATCGTTGAAATGAGAATTTCATTTCATTTCAATTTTAGCCCATTTTTTTTGGTGCGAGCTCAGCATGTTGCTCTTTCTGTGATGTTTTCTACATTGAAATAAATCATACATGTTGAGTCGTGACATCACTGGTGGGGCACGCGGAGCCTCTATGAGGGCAATTTAGTCGGAAATTGGACACAAAAAAAACAAAAAAAAAGTGTGTGACTGCGCCTGTGTAAATGGCGATGGACTGGACTGTTTCCTGACAATATACATTACATTTTGTCAAAAGTTTTCTACTAAATACAACACTATACAGTAATACAAAATTGTGTTGACGGGGCGACACGTGATGAGAGCTTAGTAGGAAATTGCACAAAAAAAAGCTTAGCCCAAGAAGCAATGATCTCCAATATGGGGCGCTATCATTTCCTAACATTTTCGTTAAAAGTTTTCTACTAATTACCATACTTCCCACAGACAAAAAGGGGGATGGGGGGGGGGGGGGGGGCCGCATGTCATGACAAAAATTTAGTAGGAAATGTTACAAAATGTATTTTTCCGAAACACGCAAAAATGGCCTGTCGTGATGCATTCCATAGATATGGCCGACGTGCTGTGCAGAAAATGCTCTAATAATATTTTACTGTAATTTGGTTGCATATTTCTTGACATAACACTCTTCAAATAGATTTTCTACTAATTACAATACATCACATCATGTACAAAATTAAATTTCAGTGTGTCATAAATCAGACAATAAAAAGTTAACCACTAAATTATGTTCATAGATATAAGGACTACTTTTTTCAAATAAGAATTTTTGGGCATATTTCCTACCATTTACCATTACAAAGTTTAGTTGGAAATTGTACAAAAAGTTGAATAATATTCATAAATGGATGTGACCTTTTTTTTTGTTTTTGTTTTGCAAAGTACGATGCATCACAAAATGTTGTTGGAAAAGTGTTCTCACAAGAATTTAGTGGCAATCGGTACAAAACGTAAGTGCTGCTATTATGAACAAACGGACATGAAAACGGCGACGTCTGCCACCGTGCAGTTCACAAAAATGCCCGCGGGGATATTTTACGGCAATTTTGAAGAGGTTAGCGTACGTTACTTTCACAACATCCGTTCATACACATTTTCAAGTTAACCCTCCAAAGAAATGACACTTTGCTACTAATTTAGTGCATGGTTTTTTTTTTTTTTTTTTTGTACAAAATTCTGCTAAATTTTCGACAAGACAATAGTTACAAAAAAAAAAAAAGCCTACTAAATTCTCGCGTGGCAATTGGGGAACGGAGGCAAACAAAATCTAGTTTGCATTTCTGTGGACTCAAGTCGGAATGTTTTCATTGGATTCCACAAATATGGCCGAAATGCTGTTCAGAGAATGTAAAAAACTTAACATAACTTTTTTTTCAGATGGGTTTCACACACAAAAGCGCAAAATTTGGCCACATTTTCGGAGCACTTGTGGCATGCTCTTTGCAAAGATCTATTCGGAAACGATATAAAAAGTGTACGTTAGCAAATGGACGTGAGCCCTAACGTTGCGTAAAAATGGCCGACATGCCGCACAGAAATATTTGACCACAACTTCATTCCCATTTCATTGTCGAGTTAGCCCTCCCAAAAAAATTGCAACAAATTTAGTGCGTTTTTTTTTTTTTTTTTTGGTACAAAATCCTACTAAATTCTCACAACGACATGCCAACAAAGAGGATAAAAGCAAAAAAATATATAGTTTGCATTCACATGGACTTAAGCGTGTCACAGTGTGGATGTCTCCATCTTAGTTCGTAATGTTTTGTTGTTGTTGTTGTTGTTTTAAACTTCAAAGTCCTGTGACGTCGTCCATTCAGCTTGCATGTGGAGGTTTGAGGAGAAGCTTCCAAAAAAATCATTTTTTAATTTTGATTTTTTTTTTTTTTTTTTTTTTTTACATTTGGATTTTCCACCCCTGCGTTATCCCTTATCCCTATTCATTGATGCTCCTCCTCTCCCGGATCATCAGCTTCTTCATCTTCATACGTCGGTTCTGGAACCAGATTTTCACCTGGCGCTCGGTCAGGTTCAAGAGTCTGGCCACCTCCAGGCGCCGGTCCCGGGTCAGGTACATGTTATACAGGAACTCCTTCTCCAGCTCCAGGGTCTGGTGCTTGGTGTAGGGGCAGCGCTTCTTGCGGGTGGACTTGGCGTGGATCCAGCTGGCCGACGGGTTCTCTGCGGTGGGGGAGGAAAAAAAACAAAAAAAGAACAATTCACAATATGACCTTCTCCCCCAGACAAAACAGAAATGACGAGTCACAAAACTGCCACAAAACATTCCACCAAAATGGCCGACACGCTGCACGGGAATATTTAACCGCAATATTTTACCATGATTTCAAAGTATGTTGTTTTCATAACATCACTTAATGCACATTTGTTTCAAGTCAAAAATGTTGTTACCAATGTAGTCTTTTATTTGATTTAAAAAAATTTTGGTACAAAATCAGTTTAGCGTCTTTTCACCTAAAAAGTCATATTATACAATATTTTTCCATTTTGGGCATAATTGTTTAAGAGGACAGTTACAAAACTTGTTACACAGATACTTTAGGTATATTATTTCCTAACACTTTTCTCATACGTTTTCTACGAATTAGGCCAATTTGGATATTTTCCGAGCACTTTAGGTGTATTGTAACAAGCATACAGTTTGGAATCGTACAAAAAGTGTGTGTTCGCGCGTAATGAAAATGGCAAAGTCTGCCACGATACATCCCACAAAAATGGACGACATGCTATGTGGGGAAATGTGTAATTATGCCACAAAAATGTGTAATTTCCGCTATTTTGAGCAATTTTGGCTTCTTGCCGTACTTTATGCGCAAACTTCTGCCAGAAAAGTGCAACGTGTTCACGCGAGACTGTCGTTGGAAATCACACGCAAAAATGTGTTCGTAAATAGATATGAGCTAACCTAGCGTCTCCACTCAACAAAAATGGTGAGGTCTACCACGATCAAGTCCACAAAAATGGCCGACATGCTACGCGCTGATATATTACCGAAACATTTGACTGCAATTTGAAAGTGGTTAGGCTATGTTATTTTCAAAACATCCCTTAATGTACATTGTCGAGCGAGCCCTCCCCCCCCCCCAAAAAAAACGAGTTTGCGTTTTATGTTTCTTGGACAAAATCCAAGACAATGATAACAAGAACATGGCGACAAGAAGGGACAGCCTTTTCCGGCGCGGCGACGAGGCAGAAAATAGTTTGCATTCACGTGGACTTAAGTGCTACGTTCTTTTACCATAATTTCAGTGGTTAGACTGGCATGTGCATTTTTTTTTTTTTTTTTTTTTTTTTTGTGGGGGACAAAATCCTGCTAAATTGTCAAGAGAACACGTCGATGAGAGGACAGCATCCTCTCATCTGAAACGTAGCTTGCATTCGAGCGTGTCAGTGTCGACGCTTACCGCACACTTTAGCGAACCTCCGCCTTAGTTCGGACAGTTTCTACTCAAAGCCCTACTGTACGATGTCTATTTATTTGTATTTTTTGGGACACATTTTGTCACATTTTCGGAGCTCTTTGGGCTTATTGTTGCAAGAATCGAGTTGGATATCGTAACAAAAAAGTGTACGTTCGTAAAAGCACATGAGTGCCGTCATTTCGAAGTACTTTGGCCATATCACTTTTGCGAGCTCTTTCCAAAAAGGGTTTTGCCCAAATTTTGACACAACGTGAAATTTCGTCACATTTTCGGACACTTTGGGCATGTTGTTGCAAGAATCTAGTTTCTAATCGTACAAAAAAAAAAAAAAAGTATATGTTAACAAAGGAGCCATAGGGAAAGTATTTTACCACAATTTCAAAGTAATTACCGCGTATTGTCATGAACACAAATTTGAAAGTTACCTGAGCAAAAAAAATCCATTTGCTACCTATTTACGGGACAAAATCTTTCATCGATGCTCCGGAAAATGACTTTCTCCCCAAAACAATCCCCAGGAAGACGTTTTATGACACGTTGGCTGTTGGGCTCACCGGAGCTCAAGCCATGATTATGTCTCTATCGATTTCTTTTTATATTCCCGTTCGGCCTCCCTGCTTGCCCCCCGTGCAAAAACATCTTGTCAGGTTTTGTAGGAAGTGCAGTTATAAATCCTGACGAGTCAAAAAAATGGAAAAAAAAAATTATTGGCTCGGGTGAAAAAATACGGCTGGTGTTGGACCTCCGGGAGCTCAGAGCAACAAATATACACGAGGCTCATCTTTCACACCAAGCACCTCGCAGCTATTTTTATAATTTTTTTTTTGTATTTAGCAACACGATGGCGTGCAGGAAAATTCCTCTGACTTTTCGGGCTTTTTGCACATCTTTGTGTCGTGATTATGGAATCGTCTGTAAGAGCTAAACAGCAAAAACACCTAAAGCGCTTTAATTCGGATTGTTATTGTTGTCAGTTTTATACACAACTTGACAATTTATTTGTATTCAGCATTGGGATGGCCTGGAGAATTCCCAATGACCTCATCACTCTTTTAGTATAGGTACTGGAATATTTTAAAATAGCCATATGGCACAACAATTGTTTTTAAATGTAATTTTAATGTGATTTTTTAAAAAAAATTTAATTTAGCACATTGAATGACCTGGAAAATTCTCTTTCACCATCTTGAGTTTTCAATCTGTTGGCACGCACACTTACTGTATTGTCTTGACTGAAATGTCCTATTAGAGCTAAATATCAATTTGCTTTCATTCAAATAGTTTTTATATCATGTATTTTTTTATATTTCACATGGAATGACCTGGACAATTCTCACTGGCTCACTTGACTATTCACTCTTTTTTTTTTTTTTTTTTTCCAAAGCACCACAGTTGTATTTTAAAAATGTGGATTGTAAATGTAAATGGTACTTCTAAACTGCTTTAATTGATTTATTTATTTTTTTTACTTGTATTTTTTTTCTTATTACTATTGAGCACTATGATCATCTAGAAAATGGTCACCGATTTGCAAGAATTGTCACTCTTCATTTTATGCACTGCAATACTGTATCATCGCTAAACAAAAATTGTTTTTAATTCATATTTTTTAAATGTTATATATATATTTTAAGACGTAGCACTGGGATGACCTACGACATTTTATGCATTGCAATAACAGCTTTTTTTTTTTTGGATTTATTTATTTTTTTTAGCTAAATAATGTTTGAACCGGAATGAAAAATGTTCGTGAGGAGCTCGACTTGTCACTCTTTGTCGCACACACAATTGCAGCTTTAATTTAAATTGCTTTCATCGATATATTTAATAGTTAAGCATTTGTATGACCCAATTCTCACGGACTTGACTTTTCACCCACTGCACTGTAATACGAAATCACATCTAATTTGCTTGAATTAATTGCTTGTTTTATTTTATTGTATTTTTTTTTTTTTTTTTACATAGCACTGGGATGACCTTGAATTTTTTCACCGACCAGCTTCACTTCGTTTCATTTATTCTATTTAGATATTAAAAAGTGACTGATAGTCCTTCCGCGCTTTAATCACACCTCCTATTACATATTTTGCACGTATTAGATCGTTTTATAGTCCAAAAATATTGAAACGTATGACGGGACACTTCATTAGGTACACACAAATTCTGGCTTTTAAAGGTCGTCATGCGGAGTTTTGCCGCGTTGATTTAATAACGTTTGGAAGCCATTTTTCGTATTTTTCTCCGTCGTGTGCTTCAAGAAAATACGCGGACAATTAGGAAGAGCTGTCAGCGCAGTTTTGACTGAGTACAAAGTGAGTTGAGTGAGTTGAGTGTTTTCGTGTGCAGGTGTCCCTAATGAGGTGGACGTGTTGTTCGCCACACCTGTGCGGCGTGCGTGCGTGGCGCGAAACGTGCGAAATAGCAGCAAAAAACAACAACAACAACAAAAAAACTTCTGATTATTTGAATGGTCAATAAAGTTTTATACAATGTCGTTGAGGCCCGCGGGACATTTATAGGCTCATAAAAGTCCCTGACACACACTTCCTTACATATGGCTGCATTCCTGCACATGCACACGCAGACGCACACGGTTTGGAGAACCATATGGTTCTGGACGTGCATGTGTACCTGGGTCCGGCGGCACCGGTCGGGCTTTCCTGGCGTCGTCCTCGTCCTGGTCGTCGTCTTCCTTTTTGGGCTCCGGCTTGCTGCGCAGCTCCTCGGCCGTCCCCAGCCGCTCGAGCACCACCGCGCCCGGGCCGGCGAAGCCGGAGTCCCCGCCGGGGCTGCCGCGCGACCGAGGAGGCGAGCCGTCGGGCTTCACCGTCTCGAACCTCGGGTTGGGGTTCGACGGGCAGCCCTGCGGCTGGGGCTGGGGCGGGGGCGGGGGCGGGCCCTCCCAGCAGCGGACGAAGCGGCCCTCCGAGGCCGGGGCGAGGTGCTCGGCGTAGTAGGGGGGCTGCTGCGGCTGCGGCTGCGGCTGCGGCTGCGGCGGCTGCTGCTGGTGGTGGTGGTGCTGCTGCTGCTGCTGGTGGTGGTGGTGGTGGTGGTGGCCGAGGAGGTGGTGCGGGGGGAAAAGCCCCGAGAGGGACGCGCCCGGGGCGGCCTGCAGCGGCGGGGACGACGACGACGACGCCGATGGGGGGTTCGTCCAGGGGGAGAAGCCGTTCAAGCCGCTTTGCTTGTTGGGAAAGTGTGGGGCAAATTCCGGAATGTGGGGGCCGGGGGTCCCCTCCTCCTCCTCCGCGCCACCGCGCGACGGCTTCGCGCAGCCCGCCGTCGACGCCTGCAAGCCTGCGGGGAGGAAATGCGCACCGTACGGCTCCTCAGTCTGCAGCCCCATCATGGAATAATAATTTGTTAGCGACATGTTTATTTTATTATTTCAATAAAAAAGACACTTAAAGGCGACTGTAAAACCTTAGATGGGTCAGTATAGTGGCTTCCATCCTCCCCTAAAATGGTAGTAATTTTTTTCCTGCCCTTACCTTCTCCTCAGCCGCCTATTGGTTATGGCGCCGATCACATGGCCGCACTGTATTTACCCGCCAGAGCGAATAAATCAAATCATTCTTTTTGTGCTCGCAAATGTGATAGGAGGCCGGACGGCTGCGCGCACACGCGCACGCACACACGCACCAAAACTACTTTTACAGACTGAATGAAATAGCAGAGACGTTTATAAGAGCGCTAACGAGGCTGTGTTTGTGTTTGTGTGTGTGTGTGTGTGTGTGTGTGTGTGTGTGTGCTACATCTGCTTCCACTGTGTTTGTATGAACAGAAATATGAATGAGCGAGCACCACCCTCGCTTGAAAGTGACCAACTTGACAGTTTGACATTTGTTGTGATCTGCAAATGCAACTTCGCTGTTTGATGCACTTTAAAATGTAGATTTACAACCAAAGTATCCGTTATGATCATATTATTTTTCTTCTTGTTGTGTAGTAGATGCATCCCATAATATTTGAAAATGATTTATTCATTTTGAAATTTTTAATTTTCTTCCCCCCCCCTCTTTGGCCGTTTCCTTCGTAACACTAAATATTTTTCTTTGATAGTTTGGTATTTTTATTTTTTGTCATCCTCCACGTTCATTTTCAATGCAGACACTTGCGTGTATGGAATGTTTTATGTCCAGAAATGAATTATACATATGAGCATACAAACTAATATGTATATGCAAGATTGGATCTCGTTTTAATTCAAAATAAATATGAATGTTCCATGAGTTGCCCATTGTTGTGTATGTGGTGATGCAAAAGTATCATCATGTAATATGACTTTTATAGCTTACAGCTTCTAGACTCTGTAGCATTGTTACATTTAATTTGTCGTTTAGAGTGATCATTGCAATAGGAGAACTTAAAAATATGTTTTTTTTAAAAACACAGTACCGGTATATATTAGAATTTGATCATTGAGATTTCTGCCCTTTCATGCCACACACACATTGTAACAGCGCCACCTATTGGCTGGCTGAATGAAAACTCCTATGAAATCTCATTCAATAAACACATTGATGTCTCGGCACTTGAACTGAACACGGATTGATTTCAACACGAACGATCCCACCCCCCTGGAATTTAGCACTTCTTGCTGCTAAATTCCACCAATCAGGCCCACTGCACGGAGTTTTCCATCTGGAGCCCTGGAAAAAAAAATAAAAATCAAAAAAAAAACGCTGAGCAGCTTGCATGCAGCCAGCACTTGAGAGCGGCCGTATTTCACCTCCTAAAATGTCCTCGCTGCTTTATCGGCCTAGAATAAACCCCCGCCGGCGGGTCTGGGATGAAAGCGAGAGCGGCATGAATCAGCTCCTAAAATGTCATTAAACTCGTAGCTAGTTGCTGCGCACTGCACGGCGGCGGATGTTTCGGAGGCTTGTGCCTGCCTCCAGGGGGCGCCGTCTCCAGGGGTGGGGGGTCGCCTTCGACACCGCAGAGGAAGTGTTGGAGTTGCGTGCGGAAACTCCTTCCTATCGATTATGCAGTGATTCTCAAAGTGCGGTTCAAGTACAAATAGTGGTACCTGGGCTCCCTCTAGTGGTATGTGAAAGAATCACTCAATTAAGTACGAATACAATGTGCAAATGAAATTCAATCAATCGTATTAGAATGAAGCTTGTATCTATGCTTACAGCCTGTTTAAAACTTTTTTTTTTTTTAAATCCAGTATAGTACATTTTTTACTTTTCAAGTAGTCCTACTGCTTTCATATACAGTTTAGTCGCGTTTAAGTTTACAATTGACTTGCAATTAATAGAATTCGATCTAAGAACTGTTTGTTTTGAAACTTTTATTGTCGGTACAGTTTTTGTTTAACTTTTGTGTGCAATACATTTGAATTGATGCATTGCGCCGACACAGTAAAAGAAACCCATGAAATACGATACAAAACACCCGCAGTTGCACATAATGCCTTGTTTGTATTAAGTAGGTAAAATACCCTCAGCTTAAAATAATGTATTGTTATTCTATTTTATTAAAGTGTAGAATATTTATCACGGAAGGGCCACCAGCTGATGTTGATCCGGTAAATTGTACTTGTGCAACAGCTATGACGTAAAAAAAAATATTTTTCTTTTGACTGATTAGTAAACGTTTGAGTGCACTACATCAAAATCCCTTTATAGCGATATAGTGACTATGTTCATTTGAAAAAGGTCCGTATATTAATTTGAAAAAAAAATCAAATGTGAGCATAGATATTTTCCCAACTCTAATTTTTGATAACATATTCGAATTTCAGACAGACTTCGTCAGTGACGGACAACGAGCACATTTCCTTCTTAGACTAATACGTGTTCTGTGGCCTAATTGTCACTCATTTTGAAAGTCTGAAAGTTTTTTTGTTGTTGTTGTTGACAATATAAAGTTAAAATAGTGAGGTCAGAGACATTTGAGTAGGCTTGTTTTTTTTTTTTTTTTTTAAACTCGATCGCTTTAATGTTCTATTGCAGAATGAATGCAGCCGTATCTACACACCGATTTTTTTTTCAACTCATTTTTGTATCGCTCACCTTTGGAAAAACGTTGGGTTGATGACGTAACAGAGATGTTTGATTTTAAAGGCTTTTTGTACGGCGGCGGACTTTGACAGGCACGGCTGGCTGCCGCCGTGTTTCTACCAGTTTAATCAAAGACACGAATAAATTAGCGATCTTAAAAAATGTATTGAAATCCCAACAAATTCATTGTATTATTATTATTATTCTAATAATGCTGGCAGTTCATTTCAAACGATTGCATTCACCTTATCGTGTTTCTCCCTCCCGGTAATGCTTTCATTCTGCTGCCATCTTTGACATATTTGCATAAAAGCGCGCATGGCTTTATATCGCTCATATCACCGCGTTGCACATTTGACACATAAAATAGCTCATACATGGCAGCCACCTGATTTGCATAATTGCATTTCCAGCGAGCTGTTAATTGCGTCGCCGGTCTGCGCCGACCGGAGTCGTCAAAATGACACCGAGGAATCAATCAGGCTCTATTATCGCGTCTTTTCATCACATATGCTGCTTGCTAGCGCCAGCGGAAACGGGACGCTCATCTCACACGGGAACTCACGAGAAAGACCCTTTGCGCATTTATTCCATATCGCCGATATCCACCTTGTACTAGTACACTCTTTGTCTTGACTAGTATGGCCATCCAGCACACAAACCTTCGCTACTGTATGACATTTCTGCACACTAGTCGGACAACTACACGTTACTAGTGAGGCAAAACTGTGCACTAGATGACATCTGCTTGCGACTAGTACTACGAGTGAAGCACTGGATGTTAACTGGAAGAATTGTATAATGTTAGTAGTGGCACCCAGTTGTCAACAAGTGCATACTAGTACATGGACCTTAAAATATGGCTTTATGGAAAGCCATTTGAGTATTTTTTTTCGATATCCATCTACTAGTAGAATAGCGCATGAGTAGAATGATTAGGGACTCGAGGGGGGCAGTCTTACTAGTAATGTTTTTTTCCCCACTACTAGTGCCTCCGGAAGTCATTTGAGCATTTTTTCAAAGTCCTTTAGATCCAGCTTAAGGTTCATGTACTAGTATGCGCTTTGTCCTCACTAGTCAGAAAATTCACTGAATTCAGCGCACGGCTCGAGCGACTTGGCATACTGGTAAGGACAACTGCATGCTACTAGTGAGGCAAAACTGGACGAGTACTGCTATCTTCATCTTGTAGTATTTCACCAGTCGTACTAGCGGTGCGCGGGTGTCGGCATGTGCTCGCTTTCGCCTCGCTGGTGACGTGTCATTGTAAGACACGTGTGCAGAAATGTAAGGTTCACGTCAGGTGGCAAACTACACGTGATGTTTTTGTTGTTGTTGTTGTTGTTGTTGTTTGACTTGAAAGGTTGATCCAATGACAATGAGGCCGGAATGCACAACAAAGCGGAAGTGCATCAACGTTTGGCTGAACAGGCCGCCGCCGCCGCCGCTGCACTTTATTGCCGCTCATTTCAGACACAATCTCCTCTTTCATCTGCCTGTCCGTGTCTGTCTGTGTCTGTCTGTGTGTCTGTGTGTGTGTTCATGACACACACGTACACACACACACACACACAGGCAGACAGGCTGTGGAGTGAATGTGAAGAGAGTGTATTGCCCCCAATAAAAGTGGCCAAGCTGGAGGAAATTGCGGGGCTGGGAGGCGTTGATGTGTGCGGTTCAAGTTTCAGACTTGGACTCGTCTGAGACACACACGCACACACACACGCACACACACACACACACACACACACACACACACACACACACGAGTTCTTGTCCCGTACTACCCTTCACACATGGATGGTACACACATGTAAGTGTGGTAACCTGGCAACAAAGTAGATTTAATAGCGCTTGTAGTTGTATTAAGGGCAACCTGCAGCTATGTTCACTTGCGATGTTCGGTCAAACCTCGATTTCACGATTTAGCGTGAAAAGCGCCGTTGAAACAGCATCTTGGCCAATATGTATTTTAACGACATAACATCTACTTCTTGTTTAAAAAGAGCATTATACATCATTGATATCATTCATGTTTCCATTTGATCCCAGAGTTGCATCAAAATGTATTTATATTGTGCAGCTTTATTTGGAATGTCATAAAATTAAGGAACCTTTTATGACAAGTCAACATGATTGGAGAAAAAAATGCCATGAAGTGCTTCCTAGTGACAAAATAGGAAAAACTTTTCTTTTTTTTTTGGGGTTGTAAAATCTTTATTAACTGCACGTGTCGTTCGAGTAACACTTTAGTACAACCGGCGCAGTTGCGACATGCTGATAGCTAGCTAGCTATGACCACACCCCGAAAATGCGCCTTCCCTTCGACTAGTCAGCTAGCGGGGCCCGTTTTAGAGCGCCTTGTTGTTGGCTGTGAGTGTGCGCATGGCACAGAGAGAAGGCAGAAGAATGAGGGGAGAAAAAGAAAGTCCAACGTGAGAGCCAGCGTGGGGACCAGGCCTTCGCACTGGCGTCGCTGCTTTAGAGAGCCTCGTTGTTGCAGCGTGGAAAAGCCCCGGAATGACCCAGCGCGATATATTCCAGCCACTGGAGACTTTAAGCGTAAATAATTGGAAGTGTTCAGTCTCATCGAATGGCAATGACCAATGGGGTCCCTCAAGGGTCAGTTCTTGGACCCCTTCCGTTCAGCCCGTTCCGTTGGGTCAAATTCTTCAGAACCTAAATGTTGACGATCATAGCTATGCAGATGACAGACAGTTCTAGATAGCGCTGTCTCCAGATGACGACAGTTGAATTGAGGTGTTGTGTCACTGTCTAAAAAAAAATGAATAATAATAACTGGATGAGCCCAAACTTTCTTCAATTAAAGCACAATTGATTTTGATTAATTGATTTTGGCAGGAAAGAAAAGAGGATTGTTGTTAGTAAATACCTGGAGTATAGACCAAGCCCCAAGTGTCAGTCTCTTTCAGTCCAGGTTAAAAACATGCTTTTTATAACATCTCCACTTTAAAACGCTCTTCCCTGCCATGTACGTTCTTTCTAAAATGTTTTTAAACGTTTTTTTTTAAGCTGCTTTTTTTGTATTTGTGTTTATTTTTAAAATGCTTCTCATCACGTAAATTCTGCGATTCTTTACACTTTGAGAATCGCTGTTTGAACTTTTTACACATCCATACGAGGCTGAAGTCCATTCCTGTCGGGCTTCTCTCTGTCCAACTTCTTCTCCTTCATCCCTCTATTCTGGAACCGGATCGTCGCCGGTCTGCAGCAGCAGCAGCAGCAGCAGCGACGACGACGAAATTTTGCAGGTGTCATAAAAGAATATTCATATTCATTCAGCATAGCCAAAAAAATTTGAAAAAAACAAAACAAAAAACAAAAACAAACTGAATGGATTTCGTAACACACCTAAAACTCATGTTCTGTTCCTTTCTCAGGAACACTAATCATTTTTTTTTCCGGGTCAAATTGACCCAGGCCATGTTTCATTGTCTTTGAAACAAAAACAACAAAAAAAAGAAAAACAAATCCAGTTATAATATAATCACATCATTAAAAATGTTCTTACTCGACTACTTTGATTCTTTCTTATCTCGGTTTTGAACATCAAGCGTCAGTTTCAGCCGAGACATAACAAAAGTCGTCGTCGTAAATCCATTCCCAATCAATAAATCAATCAATAACATTGCCAAATAGTTGAAGCCACCGTTGCTACGAAACATGCAAATAAATGGGAAATCTCCCCCCCCCCCCCCCCCACCCCCTGTTGTTAAATAAAATGTAACGTTGACCCTTCTGATACAATTATCATAGAATATTTGAAGATCACGTATGCTCTTAGAGTCTTTCATTATTGCAAGTAAAATACTGACTTGTATTTTAAATAACATTTGGATTGTTTTCGTTCAAAACAAAATCACTTTCGGTGTAGAATTTATTTTTCAAATATGTTACCGACATATTTAAACCGTTCTCGCGACCTAAAAATATAAAGTGTACTTTTGCGCTTGAACGGTTTCAGTGGATGTGTCATTTGTATTATTGAGATATAATAGTAAAGACTGCTTTAGTCACGCGTTTGAAAAAGAGGAATACTCACGTTTGGTCTGGAATTGTTTTAGCAGGCTATAATAATTGACAATATTTCAACCGATCCTATAATTGATTCGATATTATTTTCGCACATGCATCGAGCTTGTAAATGAAAACACGTTTGCTGTTCAATTGTTTTGAGTATTCTTTTTATGATTGAAATGCTAATGTCAACCTAAAAGTTGACTGAAGTTCTATTTAGACCTTGTTTGTTTATTCTTATTTTTTATTGACGAAAGTTTGTGTTGTGGCGGCGAGGCGGCTCCACCTGGTCCTGCCTCCCGGCCTCCGGTGACAGGAGAAGCGTGTTGCCGGGAGCGGCGAAAATGCGGCCGTGTCGCGGGAGGACGCCCCGCCCCCGCCCCCGCCCCCGCTAGGCTCCGGGAAGCAGAGCCAGTTTTATTTTGCAGTTGGAATGGTTGTTGTCGTCACGTCAAAGTTTAGGACGTAAAAGTCAAGATGACGCTTGGGGGAGGAAAAAAAAAAAGAAAAATCTCCACACTTTGACCTTGAGCCTGCCCACATGTTTTGCTCTGCGGGGTACAATTAAACGAAGGCACCGAATGTTTTTGCTGTTACAACCGTGACCGGCCTGCGTGGACTGTCTCCATGCATTTGACTTCAGTTGGATTATGATTATTATTATGATTATTATTATTTTCCTCCGTGCTGCAAAAAAAAAAAACAACCCAAAAAACATTCGTCGGGATCCCGCTGCCCCAATGAGAGCCACAGTGCAGCGTCGGAGTGAAACTGGATCAATTCTATCATCTCCGTGTAAACGAGACATTCGCCGATGCTTTTTTTTTTGGGTCGGTTCAAGTCACACCTTTGTGGTGATCTAGTCGATAATTACATGGAGGGTGGAATTGAAACGAGGCTGCTGAGCCCCCTTTGGGTCCGAAGGGGGGCTGTGGGAATGAACCGCACTTGATCTTAAATCTTTGACGGACAGCATCGCTGATGTCCAAAGCAGATTGAGTTTTGAATGTCAACCAATGAGTCTAGCAGTTGCTCGGGCTCCAAAATGGTTGGCAACGGCCTCGCTGGAGTCCAGTAAATCTGAGAGGAGACGGCTCGGTTCTGCTTCTGCTCAGGTTTTTTTAAAAAAACATTTTTTTATGGTCCAACGGGAAGATTTCCTTATCGCGACTGCAGCCAAACGTCTGCTAGCGGTCGACTCTGTGGAGATTTACAAGCAATTACATGGGAGAAGATTCTGCCTTTGCAAAGGAAAATGCTCATTTTTGAGTCTCGATTAACAATGTTTGTCATTGGCACACTGAGATGTTCCCGCAGATGGAGTTGTACATATTTTCATTTGAATCAATTTATAAAACGCCAAAGAAAGAAAAGTTCCACCCGGAAGCACATTTGCACCACGTGAAGCCATGTTTCACACGGACATTGATTGCAGATGGACACGGTGTTGCGCCAATGATAAACTTTATCGAGCGTCGGCAAGTGATTTTAAAAACACTTTTAAGACAGATGTGTAATGTACATGTAACACGATAAGCAGGAGTGAGCTGAATGCTACTAGTTAGCGGTTTGGACCTCAAATGGTCATCGCCGGCAAGCGCTAATGCTAATCGCGATTGCTAACCATTTAGCATTTTGCTGTCTGACATTCTGTACACCAGATTTATGCCGTACACTCAGCACCAAAATATGCAGATTAAGGATTGAAGTCCATCCCTCGTAAATGGGAATAAAATGCATTTTAGTCGTAAAAAAAGATTAAAATAAAAATAAATGCAATAGTGTGCGTGTGCGTGTGTTGATTATTATTTGACCAATAATCAAAAGGTTCAATAGTGACAGCCTTGGTAATGAGCCTCCTGATGTGTGGCGACGTCTTGTTTTGACATTGGCCACTGTTATACAAGTGTAAAAGGAAGTTAACACATAACTTCCTCCGTAGCGTGTGGCTAACAGCAGCTAGCGGCGTCCACGCGATCTCTTGTTAAACTGCCACCGTCGTTCTTTTAATAAAGCAGCCGAGGCGCAGATGGAGCAATAAATCCCGCTTTTAATTGACCTGCTCACTTGACAGCGGTAAAAGGTACGTCTTTGTCTTTTCCCAAAGATTTATGGCGCGTGTTAGTTGCACGAGTCGGAAGGGGATTTTCCACGTCGCGCCGTGTGCTAACTGGAAAATGAGTCGCCCCGATGGAGAAACTCGCCGGCTGACACTTAATCTTAACCTCTTTTTTCTTTTTCTTTTTTTTTTTTTGTTAACAGCTTTTTGTGGCGTCCATGATGGGTAATGCGCACAATTCTTACGTTCCGGCTGCGGATTAGGGAAAAGTGACGCCCGACTTCCTGAGAATTTTCCGCCGTCCTATTCAGAGGTGGCGGCACTAGTCCAAAATTGTTCTCAAGCAAAAGCAGCCTACTGTTACTTTAAAATAATATGACTCCAATAAAAGTAATCAATAAATAAAAAATAATAATGACTTAACCTGCAAGTAAGAGTAAGTACACAATGAAAAAAAAAACTCAATTACTGTAAGTACACAATGAAAAAAAAAAAAAAACTCAATTACTGAGTCACTGGTGAGTATAACTTCTGATTTTATATTTTTTGAATCAGTGCATGAATGTCAAATAAGCAAGTTCCGATATTGTCCAACAAGATGACTTGTAACTAAAACAATAAAAAAAATGACATCTTTATGAAATCACACCAATGAAGCAAGCAAGTTCAGCCACGAAAAAAGTTTTCTCAAGCTCAATGTGGAGTTCTTGTAGGCTGAAATGCGGACATTTTTAGGCCGTTGTTTTCAGATGAGCGCAAAATAAAAGCGGCGAGCAGAATGAAGCGCAACGTCGCGGTGTCAGAGTAGGTTTTCTTGGAAACGAAAATACTCAAAAGTAAAAATCGGTTGTTAACTTCCTTTTACACTTGTGAGATGCGAGCAGCGTGTCTGCGAACGTACAAAGTTGAGATAGTCTTATCTTTTTTTTTTTCGTTTTGTTTTGGCCACTTTTACTTACGGGTATTGTTTACGGTTGGGGCCATTTGGTAGTAAAAAGTGCAACTTAAAAAAAAAAAAAAAAAAAAAAAAGATGGCTACCAGCCTTCTGAATTGGATTATGTTCATTTCTCCCACTGTGCGAAACATATCTGAACTCTAATCAGACATAAATAAATATGTATTGGCAGTGTATTTCTATTTGTGCTTTTCAGCAGGTGTCAAAATATATACTTTCAAAGACCATAATTAACAATATGACAAAAATATAGCACGAGCAGGCCAACAAAGTCATAATTTTGTGGCATTTCATCCGTCTATAACTTGCTTCCGGAAAGCGTGACCCTGCTATGTCAATCAAATGACGTCATATGTGTGTGGGGCGAGAGCGTGAGGGGTTAATGTCACAAGTGTGTAACATCATGCGAGCCCAGGGTCAACTAGTTTTAACAACTTCACCTGTTTTTGATGTCATTACACATGCGACAGCACTAAAACGGCCCATTACCTGCGAATGCAACACCGTTGTTAAACTTTTACAACCCGCTGGCACACACTTATGAGAACTGTTTGCTTTGGGTTGTGCATACACTGTGTGTGTGTGTGTGTGTGTGTGTGTGTGTTTGTGTGTGTGTCCGCGTGTGTTTCTAACTACAAAAAAAAAAAAAAAAAAAAAGACGAGACGAGAGCTTCTGTTTTTAGGCTAAGTCCAAAAAAAAATTCAGCAAATAAAATGGGAAGTGGCCGTTGCAGTGCTTGTTGTACAGCCCCAATGTTAAAAAAATATAAATAAAAAATGTCAATAAAAAGTGAGCATTTTTCTTTTAGATTAGTCGATGGTGTACCTAATGACGTGCCCCGTGCCTCCATGGTTGAAAAAGTGCGCACACAACAACATCAAACAATTCCTTCATCATTTTTTATTTTGTAATTTTTTTTTATTTTAATGCATAAAATGTGAGAATCCTTAACGGTTTGCGTGCATTTTTTTAAATTTTTTTTTTATTTTTGGCGAGCTTCCCTGCAGTGCGATTGGGCCCAAAATCGATGCGAAAGCTTATCTGGGCTCGACTGTTCGAACGCTCATCCGCCCTCGTGACCTGCAAAGCAAATATGAAAAACTAAAAGAAAAAAAAAGAAAAACCAAACAACATAAACAAACAAAAAAAGTCTTTTTGGTCGCAACTTATCAATGAGACCCAACACGAAACGAAAAATATCAGAACCATTTCAGAAAGATTAGCAGCCATCCTGCACGTAAAATGCAACACTTCATTAGCACATGATCAAATTATGAATACATGTTCCTGTAGCTTTTTAATTTTTATAATAATAATAATAATAATAGTCGTGATATTTTTTTCTAAGCACCTTTTGTGGCCCCTTACGGACATTGTACGTCAACAAAGTTTTAAACAAAAGAAACAAAACAATGAGAAATACAGTTATTAGGCGATCTTCAACATGCAGGTGGATTTTGAGTTTTGATTTGAAAGTAGGGAAAGACGATATGTAATGTAAAGGTGAAATCATGTAAATATTATGATTTCATTGTTGATTTCCGCTTGTGTGGTGAAAAAAAAATCATTAAATAAAAAGGGCTCTTTAAATTACATTTATCATCATCAGCATCATTTGAATGATTGAATAATAATTAGTTGATGACTACATAAGAAGAACAAGAGACGGCGCTGAAAGAAAGAAAACAAAAATGAAACCACATCAGTTTCGCAAACTTTGCAAACTTTGCAATTAATACGTTTGAGTGAAATGAAGAATTTCTTTCCTGGCAAAAATAACTGAAATTCCAATGACGAATATTGTCGTCCTTTAAAGCCTTTTTTTTTTTTTTTTCCGGTGGAAAATTGCAAATAGTCGAAAGGTCCTGCATTGTTATCATTATTATTATTTGTATTTTTAAACGGAGCTTTTGGTCATCAACATATCCATAAAACATGTACAAGATATTATCTCTAATATATACACACTTCACGTGCAAATTAGACGCATCTTTTTTCGTCATATGCACGTTATTTCCCCCCCCATTATTTTTTTTATATTTTATGAAAAAAAAAACATAATTCCACTCAGCTTTGATGACGGCCCGCCATCAACAATGCGTGTGTGTGTGTGTGTGTGTGTGTGTGTGTGTGGACATCTGTCCTCTTGGACATTAGCGTCTTTTGTGGTCGTCTTTTTAATTGGACACTCTCGGACCGCCAAGTCCAATAAATGACGACGCCCGCCACCCCCCATTGCCCCCCCCCCCCCCTACACCCGCCCCCCTAAAGTGACTTTGAACCAAAGTGTCACAAAGTGTGCACGCACGCAAGCAAATGGCGCGTCCTCAATGAGCACGCGCACGCGCACATTTTGTTTCAGTCAACGCGCCCCAATTTGAATTCAATTCCGACGCCCAAATTGTGCACGTGACCGTTGAAACAATTCCAATCTTGAACGTTGCCAATCACTGCCGGCGTTCATGTCAATAGAGATTTTTAATAAGCTCTCTATTTCCCCCCCCCCCCCCCCTAATAAATCGTTCTTAATTGTTGTTATCCTCTTAATATCAACCGTGTGCATAAAGCCAAGTCAACGTGGCTGTAATCAATATGAATATGCATAAAGGCAAGTAAACTTGGCTGCAATGAAGATGAACATTCAGTAGTAAAAGTGCCATTTTTTCATTTCAGCTGTCAGAAGCTTTTGTGTGTGCGTGTGTGTGTGCGTGTGTTTGGTTTATTCGACTAAATCTCACTGAATTTAAAAGCCAAATGAATTACATTGATGAATTCATCGACTCCCTTTTTAAATGGAAATAAATGATTCATAGGAGATGACAAAAACCTCTACTAGAGGGCTTAACAGTATACGAAGCGTGACAGTTTTACATTTTTTTTTTAAAATTATGAAATATAAACCATCCAATTATAGAATTCCACATATTTAAAAAATGAAAATAAAAGATTCTAGAAAATACATAAAACATGTCAACATGTTTGTGCTTTATTTATTGTTATTTTGTCTTTGATTAAATTACAAAATATGAAACTAATTATACATTAGAGTGTAAGGTTGCATTCGTAAAAAATACCGCAGGGCTTATAATGAAAACTGGAACCACCTTTTTTGTGATAATGCAATGATTTTGCATATCATATTCCGTCATATTTCTCGCCGCCTGCATTTTTTTTTTTGTGCCATCACGCAGTGCGGCGCATGTAGATGAGGTGCAACGTGTCCGCGCGCGTTACCGCCTGTGACAAAATGTCTTCCGTTAAATCTGTGACTACAACGAGCACGATAAAGATGAATTTAATGTCTTTGCTGAAATAATGAGGATCCGCGCGCACATTTGAGCATATTCTGCGGAAATATTTGCATGGTAACTGCGCGGCCTTGGCGGAACTCTGCTGCTTTATTACAGCTCAGTCAAGCGCCGGAAAAAAAAAAAAATTAAAGTTCGGGTTATGTTCGGTGAATTCAAAGCAACACAGACGCGTGTGGGTGTTTTTTTTTTTTTTTATGACGTCGATAATTCTTCACCACGCAGAGGAAGCTCGCACGGCGCCAGTCAAACATGAAGGCCGCGCGCATGCACGCGTTCATTCGTGATCATATTCCACGTGACCGCATGCAATTAGTGTCTTTTGGTGGTGATTTGCTGGTAAACCGGTGTGACTTTTAACACACGCACACACACACACAAAAAAAAAACAACAACCGGGAGGACTTGCAATTATGGTTTTATGGAAGAAGGTGGTTCTGCTATGAATTTTAATAACCAGAGACAATGAAACGTGTGTTACGCCTCCATTAGTGAGTGAAATACGCGAGCAGTCCGTTAAATGATGAGGCATCTCCAGATGAGCGCTTTTGCTTTTGCCACGTCCCGTGAACTTGTCAAATAGCGCCCGGTAGCGGTGAAAATGTTCATTACATCAGGTACGTTCGACTTTTTTTCTCCACCCGTATGAATTATTTTGTCATCTTGAACACACATGCGTTAAATTTGAAAAAAAAAAAATCTAAATACGTGATTAATTCAAACTAGGGGTGGTTTCAATGCAAATGTAAGCGTTAATGCATAAATAATCACGTTACGTTTGTTTTGTTTACTAAGTAAGCCTCGAATGTTTGCGTGTGAAAAGCGTGTTTGAGGAAAAAACTACAACACATAGGATTCTGGGTAGTGATTCACACTCCAACTCTCTGGGTTTGTCATTACTCCGCGCTGCCAAACTCACCTCTAATCGTATTTTGAAAATTAAAAATCAATAGATATGAAAAATAATCTCGACAAAAACGACGACGTGTGGGTGCTGAAAATCGTGTTCAGGAAGAAAAACTACAATGCGAGGAATTATTTGTCGCAGCTCATCACCCGCCCGCGGCCACTTCCTTTTTCGTCATCACTCCGCGCCGCAAGCCGTTCTTGTTCTGTCACGTCAAACCGAAGCGTAAAAAGTCTTCTGTTTGCTTTTCAACGCTACTTTTGACGAAATGACCAGATAATTGAACCCCGGAAACAACCCAGAATGTGAGTACACTGATTACAGACCAAATACATTTGAAATCCCGCCCTTGTTGCGCGTGTACGACAACTGCTAAGCGGCTAAATGAGCAAAACAGAGTTTGGATCGGAAGTGCGGGCGACTGTCCAGTAGTTAGCCTCGTTCGCGACCATGTGACCAATGCTTATAAATGAACTCGGGCATGTTTTCGTCCTAGTTTCTGTGGACCTAACATCACGGTGGCGTGTAGCCAATTAGCGGGCTTAGTGCTAAGTGGGCACTTGCAGGCTGTTGGCATACAATGAGTGCTGAGTGGGGAAGAAAACGTCTTCATCTTATGACGTTGATCACTGATGAAGATGCATGTGGTTTGATGGCATTAGCACAGAACAGGGTGTTGCATATGTGCCTAGTTTTGCACTATTATTCCCAGGTTGAGTCTCTTTAAGCCCCCAACTACAGCGGCCATTACGCTCAGCTTTTCTTTCAGTGACGTCAGGAGCAAATGGTGCTGGTTAAATACATAAGCAGAGTGCATCGTTTGGTTTTAGGAGGATTACATGCTGAATTTACTCCGAGCTAGCTGCTAAAAAACACTGCTTCTTGTGTTCCACAGTGAGGCAGAAGAATCGACAAGAAGGCGCCATGGGGGCCGTGCTGTCACGATGGAAGGTGAGGAAGCGCTTTTCCCCACCCGCCATGTCAGAAGTTCTTCCGGGTGGCAAACGGCGACGCTTTCTCCGGCACGGCACCACCAGTAAACAAACCCTTCCATGTCATGTGACCGTCGCAGAGCAATTGCGAAAACGGGGGAAACTATTTCTGTGCCGCGTTGTCATGCGGCGACGATATTTCAAGGGACAATTCTCTGGCGCGCAACTCGTGCTCTCTGTTCGAGTCGAAGGGAGGGAGGGAGCCAGTCCAAGCAGCCGATCACGTTCACACTTTGTTTTGAATTGCGAACGTGTCCATGAAAACTGCTTTTTGACGAATGAGCGTTATTTTCTTTGTTATTTCATGCAGACGAAACCAACCACAGTGGAGCAGCTGGAGAACCTGGACAAGGTGATGGCTTATTATTGATCCTCATTTCGTATACCACCATACTGACAACAATAATATACGTGTTATTTGTTTCATTATATATACACACACAGATTTATTTTGTCGTACTTGTTTAGTAGTATAACATTTTTTTCATTTTATTTATTTTTATTACTTTATGTGCAGCGCACCCAAGTGATCACCAAAAACGAAGCAGGGGTTTTATTCCTAAAAAGTGTATATAATATTGCAAAGCACAGTAATGTTATGCACTGTTTGAACATTAACACGGTGCTTAAATGTAGGCGAAGAAAAATCTGTACTGAAACAAAAACGATGCAATTACAAATGTATTGCACGTAAACAGTTACATTTAAATTGTACCCAAATAAACGTTTGGAAAGATTCTAAAAGATTAAATGAAAATGTAATGTCAAGAGAAAAAAAAAGTTAAACACAACTGAACCGTCCATAAATGGGACTGGATTAAAAAAAAAACAAAAAACGTCAAGCCACTGTATGCACATGCAATTGAGTCATTCTGTAGCATACCACTAGAGGGAGCCTGCATAGCACACTTTGAGGATTCTTAGAATGACCATTAACATTCCATCTGTTCCCTTTGCAGGAGATTAAGGAGCTGGAGGAGTTTCGAGCCAAAAACCAGCGACTCCAAAAGGTGCACTTGACTCGCAGTCGAAACTGTTGGAGGCGCTCGTTGTTTCTTTGACCTCATTGCTGCGTGTGTGTGTGTGTGTGTGTGTGCGCAGTTGTGGGTGGGCCGGCTGCTCCTCTACTCGTCCGTCTTCTACCTGCTGACCTGTCTGGTGGTCTATTGCCTCTACCTGCCCGACCAATGGCTTCACAGATTGGCCATGGCCCTGCCTTTCTTCGTCTACCCGGTGCTGTGAGTAGACGCAAAGTGGAACGTCTTGAGATGTCGTTTTCTTTGTCGTCCGTAACGAGCGTCCGTCTCTCCTCCAGGGTGTGGTTCATCCGGAAGTTGCTCATTTTTCTCTTCTGCAAACGTACCGAGAGGAACAGTAAGTTAACAATTAAGAAAGTGAATTTTCCATAGCAGGTCCCTTTTCAGACATATTTTTTCTCTTGTTTTTCAGGTGACATCCTGGAAGAATTAAAGGTTACCCAAAAAAAGATAGTAAGCTTGCATCATCTGTTCCAATTAGGAATTCAGAATATATACATATATTTTTTGACTTCTCATCTGCGTTAATCGGGATGGCTTGTTGAAGCATCTTCAGGTCTCGCGTGAAGCTTTCCTTCCAAAACGTTTTGCTCAAATGTGTCCCAGTTTGGAATCGAAGATGCCCCGCTTTGTTTTTGCAGCTCGAAGAAGTGATGGAAACGGAGACGTACAAAAATGCCAAACTCATACTGGAACGCTTCGACCCGGAAGCAAAGAAGAAAGCCGTGGGTGTTCTTTTATTTTATTATTATTATTATTTTTTTTTAAATTTAATTTTTGTATTTTGTAAACTTTACTGTCCACTGATTTGTACAATGCAGGAGATGGAGTCAACGCCAGTACGACCTCAGATGACTCCCAGGCCTGGACAAGGTACCTTCCACACATTTTCTTTGACACAAATATGAAGCATCTTATTTGACATATTAGGGTCTAGAATGGGGTATAATAGCAATAACCTAACCTTATAAAATTGGGTATAATAGTAAGTGTGTCCTGGGGAAAATCCCAAAACAGATTGGTAGATGAACAATTCTCCAAAATCAAAGCCAACTGCTTTTGCGTCAAGCTATTTATTGCCACTCGCAGTTAAACGTACGAAACATAAATTAAAGAGAATTACATTGTGTGTATTTGAAACAACGACATAACTTTGCCTTGGGAAAACCTGCTATCTTAGCGCCGATACATTGATGAATGTAACGGTTAATGAAACTAGCATTGTTGCAGTGTTTTAACCCTGTTAGCAATGGATATTTGAACACTAAGAGTGCAGCAATACATAAACATAGACAATATAATGATACAGTGAAACGCCACTATTCATGGGGGATAAGGACCGGACTGCAAATATATTAAAAAATCTGCGGATAATTTACGCCCTTTATAATTGCTTTGGTATTTATTATTATTATTATTATTTTTAACCTCCCAAAATCTTGAATAAGCAGGGATAAACCACCAATAAGCGTTTTTTTTTGGAGTTGGTCCCCCCATAAAAAGAAATAAAACATTTGAACCAAACATTGCTGCAGCTATGATCAGCTTCTTTTACATCTGTATGTATTATACTGCCACCTGGTGGCTATATCGCACAGACCAGAGGGAGCTGCACAATGAATTAATCGTCATTCTCCATTCCGCTTCATTATTACTGTATGTTTTTATTTCGTAAAATAATGTAAGGCTGTTTTTCTGATTAAAAAAAATCTTTCACATTTTTTGGGTTTGCATTCATTTTAATGGGGTCAAATTATTTGTGATGAGTTTTTTTGCGTTACAAGTGTGGCCACAGAATAAATTCAACTTGTAAGTCAAGGCACCGCATGCAAATGTTGGTCATCCATAGATGATAAAATACTGGAGATGCATTTTCAATTTATAATCCATGTCTTTGGTTTATTTTTCTCCGAAAAGATTTGAATATCGGAAGTTGTAATTTCACGAAAGTACATCATGGCATATTATTCTCAGACATTCGCCAGCGCGGCGTGGCCGTGAGCCCCCCGTGCACCCCCGCCGCCGTGGCGATGACCCCCCCGCCCGGAGGCCGACCCGCGCCGGGCCCCGGGGCCGCACCTGTGGGTGAGTGAACAGCAAGCACCTATACGGTTTGCTTCGACAGCATTCTGTTCATTGCTGCATTCCCTCACTCCCGACTAGTCTCCAAAATGACTTTGATTCCATTTTGGAATAAGGCTGTCACATAACAAAATGTGGAAAAAGTCAGGCGCACCGTGATGCGCTCGCGTCTTCATGCGGTGCCGCTCTCCCTCCAGAACGTGTCCTTCTTTCAGCTCCAGGCGGACCGCCCGAGCGAGGCGCCCTGTCTGCCGCAGGCAGGATCCCCTGCTCCCCTATACCTGGTGTAGGTAAGCTGGAATGACTTCCGAAGCCAAGCACGGAGAGCTACTGTACAGTGCGTGATGAAGTCCTCGCTGATGTCCAGGCCTGCATCCTCCCGGTCCTCCACTGGCGAGACCCGTTCTGCCCAGAGAGAGGGGGGCTTTGGACCGAGTGGTTGAGTACCTGGTGGGAGACGGGCCGCAGAACCGGTAATAAGGAAGGAACGAATGAATGGAGTTCCTCCACAGGGAGCTCCGCTGACGACCTTCATGTTGTCCACATGGTGGTGCTGTTCAGTCGGTGTCGGCTCACCCGAATCAACTCTTCTTCTGCATTCCGTCAGATACGCCTTAATCTGTCAGCAGTGCTTCTCCCACAATGGCATGGCCCTGAAAGAAGAGTTTCGATACCTTGGTAAGAACCTGTAACGTTACAAAACAACAACAACAACAAAATCCAATTGGGAAAAAATGGAAATAGAAATATTGTATCACTTTTGACACCACATTGTGTCCACATTAGGGAAAGGCAAAAAAAAATCAAGCTTGAGCATGGTTTCACCTGATGCTGACTGATTGTGATTGAAGCAACTTCCCCATTTGCTGTTTTGTTCGTCCGTCTCGCCAGCCTTCCGCTGCGCTTATTGCTACTTTCTGAATCCGGCCCGGAAGACGCGTCCGCAGGCTCCCGTGCTGCCGGAGTTCAGCTACGAGAGGAGGCTGCGTGCCGAGTCGCCGTCCCCGGGACCGACGCCGCGCTCTGGCACCGACACGGAGGAGAGCGCGCCCCCCTCTGCAGGTCAATACGCTTGCACACACACACACACACACACACACGGGAACGAAACAAAACGTCAGGGACTCCAATTCGAATATATTTCCTCTGGGAGGTTCGGTCCAGTTGAAGGCATGGAAGCGTGAGTCACAAATAGCTTGACATCGTCACTGCCAATCAATTCAACAAAGATGTTTAAGATGTAAACTAGTAGAGATTAACGGTGTGAACATTTTATATCACGATTGTGGTGCTCAAAATAATTAGTTCTCTGTATTATCGCAATATTAGTAAAGAAATGCACCGAAAACAAGCTCTGTTTTTAAAATCAGCTACCTTGTGCATTGTGAGGAAGGAGTATTGTGGCCACCCGATGAGATTGGAGTTGTATATATAATATATATATATATATATATTTGAGAAAAAAGTTGTATTGTCAGTAAAAAAAAAAAACTACCAATGTGCTTGCTAAAAAAAAATAAAAAATTGCTTTTTCTCTTTGTAGCGTCTCATTCATCCAGGTCATCATCATTTTGCAAAGTTTGAATCAAGGCAACTAGACTCGTTTTTTTTTAAAAATTAATTTTGTCTTTTTTCCCCAAAATGTTAAAAAATGACAAAAGCAATTATACTATTAGGTTCACAATGTTTTCAATAGACTTTACACCGAGTTTATCCGCTGATCGGTATCGGCCGATATTTAGCATTTTATGCAATGACCTCATTGATCGGCTCCGCAAAAGACATTGACTCAGTATATTTGAATCCAAAAGCTAGTTTATTTTTAGCCTCGTCGCGCGTCTTTTGACGTAGTACTGAAAATATCTGACGGCCAATGAAGCTATTTAAAAAAAAAAAAAAAAAAAAAAAACCTGTGTGTAAAAACGGCGAGGAAGAGACAACACGTAAGACGACAAGACAAATTTGGTCTTTCACGATTGCACTGTCAGACGGCTGCAATCAAATCTTGTATTCCGATACCACCGCAATCCCGTTTTTTTGCGATCATTGGGCTTTAGCTTGTCAACTCAAATGCGACCGGATACACTCGTTACCGTGGCGACGACAACAAGAGTGGAGCGAGCCGACTTTGTATTCTAAGGGCAAAATGGTCACCGTTCTGTCGAATCACGCTCTGAAGTGTCGGTGTGGGCGAAGTCATTTTAATTAAAAATAAAGTCATTTAATTTAATTAATTCTGTCACTTTGCCTCACTGGCATAAATAGAAGAACATTATTGGTTGTAAATATATTTTTTGAGCAAGTTAGTACACAAGTGTATACAGTAAATGAGCAGGTCATTTCAAGAGACACATTCCTCCATCTTGTGATCGGATCGGTGATCTGTTATTGTTTTTTGAAACTCACTGGTGATCGATCCTGATCGTGTAAAGCCTAGTTTTCAATATTGTCGTAATATTTGGAAAATACAATTTGGCACATCAACTGACGTTACAACTTGTATGTACATTTGTTTCCTCCAATATACATCTTTAGTTTGGCCACATTGCGACTTCCGTCTCGAAAATATAACTTTTTCTTCTAAAAACCATGCAACTTTTTTTTCAAATAGATGATCGTGACATTATTCTGGCCGCATGACCTCAATCTCGAATATATGATATCTTTTTTTCAAATATGACTGTTGCCTGATAATTTGTGTTCCTTTTGTTTCCTCCCTGCAATTTCTCACTTGCGTTTGCTTTTTACCGCGCGTGCTTCAATAACAAGCGCGTATGAGATAGCGTCGCCGAACGCCGGGTTTTAACGCTGTGATCTTGCCTCTAGCCAAGGCGCCGGCACCGTGGAGTTTGGTCCACAGTTTCCCCTGTCCAGCAGAACCCTCAGAATCAAGCTCGGCAGAGTCCAGGTTTCCCCCCCCCCCCCCCCCCACCCCCACCCCTCTCTCTAGTCCCTCTTCTTCCTTCCTCCTTTCACTTCAACTGATTTGATCTGTGATGGTACAACCAGATGGTGGCGCCGAGAACACAGCTCACGGAGTGCGCCAAATACTGTATGTCGAGTCTTAAAAGACGTTGGAATTCCATAATTGGCTCATTCCATACGACTTTTGTCTTGTATTTCGTGCACAAAGTGTGTGCGCTCTTTCGTGCGCATTCAGCAGATCATTCTCAGGAGGAGCTTGACTGATCCATTAATGGCTTTTTGTATTGACGCTGACACAACAGGCCACTTCATTAGGTATACCTGCCCTCTACCATCTCATAAGATCCAATACGTGTGAAAAATAATTCTGAAGTTACTTAAGAGTTTCAGAATATTAGTAACATGAGTACTCCACTGCAAGCTACATCCACAATAATGTATAACATACCGTTGAATTATGACCAACTCTGAGCATTATCTTTGTAAAAGGCATTTTGGATACAGCGCTTGTATTGGATCTCATGAGATGACTATTTTCATTTGCATATTAAAAGAAGAGCTCACCAGTGATTGGACACGATAAGTCAAAATAAGTACATGGACGAATATGCGATGCCTCCTCCTGGAATTTGACTCGTCTGAAAGGGGATCCACTATAATTACACACAGTCAGTGTTTAACAATTCTCTTTTTGGTGAAATACTGTATTTCCTCTAATAGGGGCCATGCCTATCATGAACGAATGCCGTAAACTATTTGGCGACAAAAATGCATCAAGTAGAAGAGGACTTTGCGATGATGTAAATGCCATGGTTTGCCCACCTCTGCAATAGACTCTGCAAGTGTGGTCGTGTCACAACGTTGTGTGCCTCTACATTTCTACACTGCAGTATATATCTTTTCATTTGATTTGGTTAAAAACTCCATTTTGACTGAATGGAAAATGGAAGAAAGCTGTTTTGGGGGGGGGGGGGGGGGAAATGCCTTACTCCCCTACCAAGTCGTAGCAGTTGAATATTTAAAACACCCCCGGGCCACGATTTATAGAATTACGGTATTCCTAATGTGTGTCATTTTCTATCGATCTGCCTTTAATCCAATAATTGACTTCTCAAGCAGTCTTAACAGCAAATCATTTTCAGTTTGAACCCTGTCAACGATTACTACTTTTTCCAACTCTGGCATGCGTCGTCATCCTCGTCGTCATCCACCATGACCTGGCACTAACTGCGCGCTGACCAACTTCTCGGTGGCGTTCCCCTCAGACGAGCGAGAGCGGGGCGAAGACGGCCACGCTGAAGCCCAGGAGGCCGAGAGCCACGGCGAGGCGGAACGGGAGGAGCGAGAAGAGGTGGTCGAGGAAGAGGAAGACGGAGAGAAAGACGAGGAAGACAAAGAGAAAGACCAAGGCGTCAGCGCTCATGCGCGTCAGCCTTCGTAGCTGCGCGGGAAAAAAGGTGTTTGCACTCGCCGCTACAGACCGTAGAAGCTAAATGCTAATCGGCACACGGAGGATTATTTGTGTCCGTGTTTATTATTAACATTATGATGAAGTATTTCATGAGTGAGCTGTTTTAGCAAGTTACGACTCCTTCGTTTAAACCAGGAGTGGGCCAAGTAGGGCTCCATTTAGCATTTATCATGAGCAAGAGTGCTGTAAAATTTCATTATTCATAATATTCGATGCCTTTTGCCCCAAATTAGTCACATTTCTGATGAAATAATTGCCAAATTTATTCATTGTAATAATCCAATTAAACAAATAATAGAAAAGGAACAATTTTACTTGTATTTTATTACATTGTTGGTTAATTTATAAAAATATAATATAAATTATATATATGTAATTTAATGGGGAAAAAATTGAGAATGAATTAATTTATTATTTAAATCAAGTAATTTACATATTTTACATCTCCATTTTACAATTGAGCTGGCCCATCTGTCCGTTGTGGCCCTTGAGCGCCAAAAGTTTGCCCAACCCTGGTTTCAACCGTAGCCTCGGTTAGCATGTTAGCATTTGACAGCCAACTCGTGATAGTTTTACCTGCAGAACAAAATGGAGGGGCAATCACTTAAATAGACCACTAGGCAAATGTCTGTCTTATTGTTAATGTGGCTTGCAAACACAAACACAACGATACCAAACCACACAGACAACAAATGGTAGAATCTTTACTAAATTGCTTTGATTTGTACTGGTCATGTATTCATGGACCCATGTTGCTGGGCAGAAGTGTTGATACTTAAAAAAACAAAAACAAAGAAAAGAAAAAAAAGAAGTAGAGAAGCACCACACAAGAAATTTGCTGTCGTAACCGAAGTTTAATTGCTACCTAGCTAACATCGATTTTCATTCTTCTTACCTCTTTTGAGCCATTTTGTCACTATTGTCACTACACATTTCTTATGCTGTACAAACTCACGAGATTGTTGCCTTGACAACTTTGGGGGCAGACGCTTCCAGTGCCCCACACAGCGAAGAGAAAGGATGGGGAGAGAAAGTAAATTGCAGTCGCCTAGTTTAGTTTCATATGTGGTTCTTCATAAGACTTTACAATTTCAATTTTTACCTGCAAACATGGGTCATTATTCTTTTTCCTGGTAACGTGACATGTTTTTGAGGTCACTTGTTGCCAGGCAGAATTCGCTTAGTCTAATAGCATCATCGCTTAAATAATCTTTCAATGTTTTCAGAAAACAAGAAAAAAAAAAGAACAAATTCAACGAACGGAGAAAACTTCCTAAAATATTATTAGCAGCATATCGTTGACCCGTTGGCAAACAAAAATTGGATGACCTTTGCTTATCGTCATTTTTACTTCATATTTTGTCACTTTGTTATCGAAATGTTTGTGGCTATTTTTGGAGCTTGTCAGCTAGGTCGCTTCACGAGCGCTGTTGCCGATTTGACTTTTTAGCGAGCAGGACTTCGTCAGAGGTGACTTCAAACGCTGGCTTCATCTGACACGCTTGCCCTTCCTCAAAGTGGTTGCCAAATGTCTTCTTGACTGCACTTGCACTGATTTTCTTCGTGTTTATTTGGCCTTCAAACGTTTGCGGCACTTTGTTTGACGACGTCAGAAGATGAGGTCCGATTAGTTTGAAGCTGGCTTTTTTTAACGACAGCGGCGAAAAAATATCGACGACGTCATGGGTGACTAGTTGACGTCAACTCAACTTCCATCACACGCGTGTCGACTTTAAAAAAAATATCAAGTTTTGCAACCCCCGACGCTGCCATAGATGGATGAACAGATACATTATTTGAAGTAAATAAAGAATCATTTTCGGCCCAATTAAGTGAAATTCAATTGTAACGCGCCGCAGCACAGTGCTTGGGAATCACTGCTTTAAATCTACTGGAGTGATTGATGCAATTTCACTTCAACGACTTAATGCTTCAACTTTGAAATATGTGTTAGTATTGAATATTTCAATGACCTCAAACTTGTCTCTTGTGTTGGCCACCGCACTGCTGGTTTTCATGACACCGTGGCCGCTAAAATAAAAGTTTTTCAGCTATAACTGGAGCGCTTAATGTTGTCATTTCAAATACTGTTGAAACAAACAAACAAACAGAAAAGATACAGTAATTTCAAGTTTATTGCCAACTTCTGCACATACACGCAACTGGAATTATATTTAAAAAAAAAAAAAAAAAAAAAAAGAAGAAGAAGAATATGTGAGCTCAATATGAACTTCACTGGCAAACTGGACCCAATCAATCACGTTCAGCAACAACGCAACCACAATTTCCTTTTGCTATTTGCACTTTATGTATTCCTTTGTTTCTTAGTACAGAATGTTAAGTTAGCCTTCTCACATTAGCGTCTATCAATCGTTTGACAGAAATAAAAATAAAAAAAATGAATTCGACATATTGTCACGAAGAGACACTTTTTTTTTTTTTTCTCCAATTACCAACATAATAACAAACAACAAATCAATACTTTTTATGATTTGAGATACTTGGGTACAATTTTATTTAGCGTTCTTGTGCAATACATTTTAATTGGTAAATCATTCCCCCCCCCCCCCCCCCCGCCCCTATAGTTAAGCGTAGTTTTACTTTTCAAACTGCATCGCGTTATAGTGGTTTAGAATATATTCAATATATAATTGCTAGATACAAAAAGTCAGTTTTTTTTCAAGGGGCTAATTTGCATATCCTAAGTGCCCAATGGAAAATGTCCCGTATTGTCGCTTATCCAAAAGGCAAAGAAGAGTCATTTTATTGTGTTTTGGGGGAAAACATTTTCAGTGGACATCCGCGTTTGGTATCCTGTTAATAAAAGCTGCAAAAAGAAGTGGAACACAGATGAGCTTTTCCGCTCGTGTTGTGCTTGGAAAGAATTCATCCCAAACAGTAGACGACGAGACAAATTGAGCCGCTACAGCGCGCCAAAGAAAATCTCCAGTCCAACTCCAAATCCCCACTCCGAATGTCCGCGTTCATGCGAGACACGGAGGGAGAGGAAAAAGAGCGCTCGGTCACAGCGTGTTGAGCTCGATGAGCCGGCCGGCGAATACGGCGAGCGTGCCGACGATGCACACGGCCATGAAGACGCACAGCAGGATGTGATCCAGGACCATGGCCACAAACTTCCACTCCTCAGCCGCCTGCAACCGTCGGACATTTTGTCACACGCCGTGCCGATTACAAGGAGTCCATGCGTGAGTCGTGTCGTTATGATAGTGTAGCTTGACAACGGCGGCGCTCTCCCTTTCTTACATTGTTGGACTCCTCGTCCGACTTCATGGTCTCGGCGATGTACTTGACGCCTTCGATGGCACTGCGGACGTCCGGGTTCTTGATGATGGGTGACTGGTAGGGGACGCCGGCGGGCGTGGGGTTACCTGACCGACACAAGCTCCACGTGAAATCACTTTTGCTTGCGTAAACCTTTTCCCTTCATTTTCAGGGAGGAAAAAAACAAAAATTCCCACGGTTTTGCGCAGCAACATTAGGTCACTTTGTGTTCTGACCTGAGATGTCGGAGATGTCCATGTCGGTGGGAAACGACCTCTTCTGACGGATCTCCTGGCTGGGACGCTTCATGGTGGAGAAGAACATCATGTTGGGGATTTTTTCGATGAATACCTGACACGAGGAAAAGCGGCAGAGAACCAATGAGCACTTTTCTAGATTCAGCCCAAAACTTGAAATCCGACTTTCAACCCTAAGCCTGGCTTCATAACCCTAATTTGAAATGCTTCGCCAATTTTAAACTCCAATTTGGACCCCTAAAACCATAACCTCAAACCCTAATTTGAAACCCTAACACTATTTGGAGACCCTAACCCTGGCTTGAAAGCCTAATTTGAAACTTTAAACCCTAGTTTGACACCCAAACCCTGGCTTCAAACCCTATTTTGAACTGCCAACCGTGGTTTCGGAACTCAAATTTGAAATCCTAACTCAGGCTTGAAATTCCAACTTTGTGCCCTTGTTGTAGTTGGAAAGCTGAAAGCTTAAGAGCCACATTTGAAGCCCGAGCTCGAATTTGAAGCCCTGCTTCGAGGCCCTCATCCCGGCTTTAGTCCCGTCTTTGAAACCCTGACCCGAGTTGAAAACCTTAACACCGACTTGAAACCCAAATTTCCGATCTTATATCTCCATTCTGATGAGTCCCGATGAGTTGTCCCCGCGAACAAAGAAAGGCCTCTGGAATCAAAGGCGACCACTCTTGAGGAAATTCGGTCACATCCCACGACATCCCCCCCCCCCCCCCGCTACCTTGCGTATCCAGGCGGGCATGGTGTGCGTGCTGGGCGAGCGGTGGTGCGTGTTGATGACGATGACGGTGATGATGATGGAGGCGATGACGAACACCATGGTGAACAGCATGTACTTCCCGATGAGCGGCACGGCGCTGGACGTGGACGGGATGAGCTCCACGATGACCAGCAGGAAGACGGTGAGCGACAGCAGCACAGAGATGGACAGGGTCATCTTCTCGCCTGGAGAAAGACGGCCGCCCATGTTCCACATTGGGTGAGCGTTTTCATAACATTTTCAAATAATAGAGAACAATTTTAGCTTGGATGAACTTTAAAACTTTGCAAATATTTTCAAGCTTTTTTTTTTTTTAAAAGTTTAATTACAATAATTTCGTACTGTACTGGGTGTCTTTAGCACATTTTGTACTGTAGTTACTGGTTGTTTTTAGGCCACAAATACAAGTGCTTCAATTTAACGGACAATCTGACTTAACGGACCCCCCCCCCCTCCCCCAATTAGTCAGTTAAATTGAGGTTCCACTGTATTTCAATTCATATCTGCTGAAAACGAAGTCACTAAATTGACAAAAAAATGGCGTGACTCAAGGCCTCGTTCCTTGCATCGGAAAGGAAAGTAAAAACGGCTACCGGAAATGGGCAACATTGTGAAGCAACCAGATGGCAGAGATTGTTTACATGCCGTGCCAGGTGCTGCTGTTTTGGTTAGCAGCAGTTAAAATGTACATTCACATCACGTTCCCTCTCAGAGCGTTGTCGTGCGTTCACGTACCAGAGTCCGTGGGCAGGTAGAAGACGAGGCCGGTGAGGAAGGAGAAGAGCATGCAGGGGATGATGACGTTGACGATGAAGTACAGCGGCAGTCGCAGCATGAGGAAGTGGTAGGTGATGTCCAGGTAGGGCGTGTCGGGGCAGCATGTGTAGTAGACCCAGTGCTTCCAGCTGCGGTAGTCCTTCAGAACCCACTCGCCGGACTCCATGAAGTTGCTTAGATCAGGACGATCGCTGTCCTACAAGTACGCAGCGAGTTGTAGAGATTTTGCTCATTTTCAACAAAAAATACGCTCGTTTATTTTTCATGCAAGTAACTTCCGCCGGTTGACGTTTGGTGTCACGCTAAACGTAAAACAAAGGGAATCGCGTTGACAATTCCCGGGATTGCGCATGCCTATACTCGATCGCCGGTAGAAAACTGACCGGATTGATGACGACCAGCAGGCCGTCATACGTCCACGTGCCGAGCTTCATGCTGCAGTTCTGCAGGTCGAAGGGGAAATGGAGGACGACGATCTCGCAGTAGCTCTTGAAGATGGCGGGCGGGTTCCACGTGATCTGGCCGGTGTGCTCCAGCAGCACTTTGGTTTCGTGGATGATGGCGAAATCGCCGTCGGCGCTGGGAAAGATGGCGGAAAGGACAATTTGTGAATAGTGAAGCGAGACTAGGCAGTAGTTGAGTGTACATAAAAAGCGGGTTTACTTATTGTAAAGCACCAAGTCGGGCTTCCAAATGTCCATGGAAGGGATTCTGATCTTCCTCACCCCCCCGTACTCGTCAGGGTTCCATCTCAGGTTTACGTCTGTCCATTGCTGCGCGTAAAAGTGAAACGATGTTGGTCATAAATCAACACAAAAATCTGTACGGGTAGCAAACAGGACAAGGCAGGATGAATCATTCATCTAAATTTCCTGGTCAAATACATTTGTGAGTAAAAAGTCACGAAAGTGATCGAAAATGATGACCGTCGTCGGACAAAACCTTCAAAAGATGTGAAATGATAAGATACCGTAAAGTGCTTGCTTACTTGTCTGAGACGAACGTTGCTGGTCACAATCTGGTTGACTTCGTCCTGAAGGTCGTAGAAAGAAAGAATCCGATGATTATGTCTTAATGCAGTTTAAACATCAATCGTTGATGTTGTTTCAATTAGGTTACGACGAAGATCACTGAAAATGCGTCATGTGCCACCGCAGGAAAAAGTCTTAGTTTGAAATGATTCTTTCAAAGAAGTTTCTTTAACGAAGAATTCAATGGAGTTGCGGCATTATGGTTGCCTGTAAAACCATTTGGTCTTTTGTCTTTTGTGACGTTTTCGCGTACATGGACGGCACGAAAGCGCCACGTTTAAAAGCACTGCGAATGCTGGAGGCGTTAAGTCCACAGCGACCCCGTTTTGCAGAAAGTCGCCAAAGTCCGAGCAAAAGCGACGGCTTGAAAAGTTCCATTTTGTAAAGTTTGGGAGCGTCTCGCTTACCACGCTGATGAGCTGGATGAGCTGCAGTCCCACGGTGACCACCACCGCCTCGCTGAAGTGGTTGACTGGCCGCACCACCTTGTTGTAGCCGCTGAACAGATGTTTGACCAGACGCGTCTCGTCCTGCGAGCACCACGCCCGACCTGCCACGCACGGCCTTGAAATTAAATCGCTGATTTTTTTTTTTTTTTTTTTTTTCTCCACAAAAAAAAAGGATTTATTTTTCCCGTCTTCAAAAAAAGCAAATGACTGACATTATTCAAAACTTTATTATTATTATTTTTTTTACCTTAATGGGATTTGCTTTATTTCCCCTGATACCAAACGCACTTTGACATTGGAAACATTTCACTAGCTTACATCAACTTCCACAGAAATACAAGGAACCCTCACATATTCATCTATTCGTGCAAGATTTTTTTCATGCTAAGGCGCAAAAGAAAATGCTGGCATCTTGGTGTCAAAGTATGTTGAAGTGAGTTGAGGAGTTTCAATTCGACATTAGTTCTTTGCTGCCATCTTGTGTTATAGATAGGCGGTTGCAAACGTTATTAGGGGCCTTCAGAATAAGCAGTACTGGCCTGTGTAACGTCAACTATATTAGCAATGGGACTTTGTTTCACTTTGTCGGAACAAAATTCATACTTTTACAAATCAGCATATCTGGTGTGATGTTTTTCATGCATTTTGCAAAAGTGTTTTTAGATAAATATTCATTGTGACCTGCTCCAGATGATGTCCCTGGCACACAGTTACGTGCCGTTATTGAGCATGTTGGTATCGTGTTGATGGTTTGCGATGTAATTGTGCCGGCATTAAGAGCTGGATAAAGTCGGGTAACTACTCGCTGAAGGCCGTGGTACCAAATGTCCAGCCCGCTGGTGGGTTTCGTTCAATCATATGAATGAATGGATAAATCGATTAGTCTCCCAGCCCTAGTGTGTCATTTCACGGAGTGATCAGTAAGTGGCGCCATTCCATAGAGGGAAGTTCAAGACAACCTTGTGGACACGAATGCTGCCTTGAACTGCCATCACAGATGTTATTTCGGGCTGACGTTGTAGCACCCGACCTGACTCATGTTTGAGTCCCGTCAAATACCGGAACCCGTGGGCTAAGAAATGAACAAGCGGCCCCTCTCCCGCTCGGCTTCCCACCCGCAAGCCGAGACCCCCGCGGCTCGCAATACAGGAAGAGTGGGGGATTATCAGCTGACAGACGCGCAGAAACAGGCGCACACAGACGGATTCAGTCGGGATCAACAAGCGGCCGGCATTCCTTGCCAAGAGAACTTAATCTGAGCGCTAAGAGGCTACGTGGGGAGGGCACAGGCCTTAGCCAATCCACTTAACTTGGGAGTTAACCTCTTTGTGTGCAGTTAAACTTGCTGAAGCAGCATTTGGCTCATCAACAGAGGATATTCTTGTTCGGTTGCAAAGGGGTGAAAAATTGCCAGCAAAGTTGCAACTACACGGTTGTTTGTTTGTTTATGATCACAAATTGGTTACAACATTTTGTTCACAAAATGGAGATTACGAATACGTCTTCGCAAAATGGTTACAAAAATGTTTGGGGGAAATTGATGTGGCGAAAAACGTGATCTCGCACACAACAACAATGTTAAGTTGCAGATTCGTGTGTGTGTGTGTGTGTATTTCTGGAATCTTCTGCTGGTGTGTATCCTCTTTCATGAAGTCTGCAACACACACACTCACACAAGCTGTTTACTGCGTCGCGTCTACTCTTGAATGTTTAACACAAAGATGGAGCTAATTGTTATTGTGCGCGTCACGCCACCCACTTTGATGTGGCCGCCCACCGAAATAGAAAAAGGGGCGGCACCCTCCGTGCATTTGCAGCTGTCAATCAACAGCAGAACCTGGCCCCGCTCGCGTTTCCGGACTGCGCCCGAGTAAAACGACACATGGAGGTTTTTCCTGACACTTAACTCCAATCCCTGGTATTTGAGACGACGTCAAATTGTTCCCCCCATCTTGCACGAGCTCCATTTGTTTGTTTGTTCGTTAGCAGCATTACGCTTAAACCAGATTCCAAAATGGATTCAATTTGTTTTGTCGCTCAAAATTCCAAAGGTGAAGTCCTGTGAATACATCAGGAAAGTATTCACAACGCTTTACTTTGTTGTCATTTTGCTGGGTATCGGCCTTATTCCGAAACAGGTTATTGTTATGTTTTCGAAAAATGTATGTTTTCTTTTTGAGTCTCAATACAATCCTCCACCGCTGCTCCAGAATGCAAATGGTACGGTCCTCTCCGCCTTACTATTTTCTGTCTAATACGTTGGTAACTGAGTGGGGGAAGAATTTTCGAAAAAGTCAATCAGGCTGACACAATGATCGGGTTGCCTCATCAGGACCTTTTGTTGTGAAGCGATGCCTTCACTGTCTTGAAAAAGCCTGCTCACTCGGATAATTCCATTGTGTCTTTGTAAGCGTCGGCGAGATTGCCTAAACGTTATTTCGGTGAATCTTTGTGTTCATCTTTTGTCCTGAAGATCTTTTCCGTCGATTCTACTGCATACGCTCAGTATGTCAACACCGTCACGCTGCTTAGAATACAACACAGCGGTGCGACTTTATTGAAGCATAAAACAACCTTTATAGTCCCCAACAGACAGGCCTCGTAGAATATGTGTGCAATTGTGAAAAGATGAATAGATTATTAATTGCTTTTAGATTGTTAAGAACGTGTTTATGATGAAATATTGGACCGTAAGAGTTATTGATTACATAGGAGAGCCTGCAGGGTGATGTGACCCGAGAACAATCAAGCCGGCGTAATCTCGTTTTTTGATGGACGCGCTGGTAACGGCCGGCTAGTAAATATTGTTTGGAGCGTGCGACGCAGCTGACGATAAAACAAAAGGCCAGCCGGTGATTTAGCAACTTTTATGGCGTCTTTATCCGCTCGTTGGTGGTGGGAAACACCCGGCGTCCATTTGTTACGCGGATGGCTCCACTCGCTGAATCGGAAAATGTGGACGTTATTAATTACGCTGGCATTGGAAAAAGGGCTCGCCTTGAACGCTGGGTGCGCTTGATTTATATCTGAGGAGCGCATCACACAGAAGTGTAATTTGAGATTTGAACACCATCTTGCCAAAATGCGCCTCTAAAAATGTTCAAGCATCATATATGACAAGAACACAGATTGTCAAATATCATCATAATTGTTGCAGCTTGTGTTTTGGTGTTTTCTGCTTTGGGAAACAATTATTGCAAAATAAGCATTCTCTGATTTTATTTTTTTTCAACTGGAACCCTATCCCACCCTAACCCCAACACCCCCAAATTCAAACCTCCAACCCTAATCCGTGACCCCAACTGATCCCCTCCTCCTCTTAGTAACCTAATACTAACCTCCCCGTTTCGCCTCGCCTAACCCCTAACCACCTCACCCCTCACTCTAACCCTAAAAAACAAAACTTTACTAACATAAAACTATCCTTCACCTTCATCCCTTCCTAAACCTAACTGCCCTTACCCCTGATCCTTGACCCTAACTGACCCCCTGCCTTCCTCACTCTTAATTGTTAGCACAAAATTCCCTTTTCATCGTAGTTCATGTTTCTCTTCCTGTTTTCTCAAACGCCAAGCCACACAACCCCGACTCTATCTCACTTGCATGACAATTCTTGTTAAAACCGAGTGTCCTTTTGTTTTCACATTTTACTGTTAATTCAGCCACTGCCCTTGACCTGCCTTTTATATTCGTCAACTGGAAGCCAACCGTTTACTGCCATTGACGTATATATACACGTCAAGTATGTTTATCGACAGGTAGGCATGGGAGAAGTCTCTCCCAGCTTGTCTGTGAAATTCAGTTTTGTAAAACCACTGTAATGACTAACAGATCCCCGCAGAGGGCGGCGTTGCGTCGCTTTGGATTGGAGACCAGCGCAGCTTTTGAATAGAAGATAGAGTAGGCAGTCAGTCGATTAGGATGGTGAGAAACGGCTATACTCGCACTCAGAGTATGTATATGTATGGTATAAACAAGAGTACCTGTTGCGGTAGGTAGTAGAAAGTGTGTGTCACAAATGTAAATACATCAATGACGTTCAGCTCCAGCTATGCGGTGAGTCAGCGTAGCGTTTCTTAATTGTATATCTGTAAAGAAATGATTATATTGCCATCCAAAGACCTTCATCAGTTTTTGTTTTATAATTTGAGGTGTCACAAAAGCAAAAAAATATTAACTTCAAAGTCACTTTTCTGCTTGACGTGCTTCAAAAAGTTTCTTTTCTCTGCTTTTTTGCTCAGAAAGCGCTTCTATTGTCACAGAACCAATTCCGTGGGTTGCGAAAGATCAGTCAAAATGCTCTAAAACCACTGGCAATATGGAGAACTGCTTTGCCAAACGGCTGGGAGCGGATTAACAGCAGTTTACCTCGTTTTACACTTTTATCCCCGTTAACAACATTTGAATGTGACGAATTGCCTGTCTGTTTTCCGTTCTTTCCTATGGGAACTTTTAGAGTATTTCATCTTGAAACCCGGCAGGGGAGAGAGTCCTTGCGTCCTCGTCAAAATTGACGAAACGGCCGACTCTCCGCGGCTTGTAAATCAGCGTGCAGCAGAAGGCGCCTGCTGCCCCGACGAAATGCCTCAAATTCGAACACGGTCGGGAATGCTGACAATGCGGAGCTGCCGCTTTTAGAGAATCTCAAGGACGATGAGGGCTGTGGGAGGGGGCGGGGGGTTGGGGGTGGGGCACTCACTTATGTGGAAAACAAAAGCTTGAACCCCACCCTGCTGCAAACCATGCTAGTAAATCCAAATGAAGTATCCCGACCATTTCTCCTTCTTAGTCGTTGTAGCATCCTTAGTTGTTTCGTTGTTACAACTTCCAACTTTTTGGAGAAATGAACTGTCGTTTGGCCGATTTTCTTTGCGTTGTCTTGAGAGGAAAAATGTGAAATGAAAGCGCTTGCATGGCGGCAGTGAAATCGACTCGCTTCACAGCGAGCTGCAGTCTGGCGTATAATGCACATTTCTTCAGAAAAAGAGGCTTCATGCGGTTTCCTTTCCAACGAAACATAAAGCCAAGAGAATGAAACATTGTGTATTTAAAGCAACCACGTAGCTTGACCGTTAAGTCCGCTAGCTTGATGCTAACATGTAGTGGAAAAGCAAGACTGTGATAACAAATAGCATCCGTGTGCTATAAGGCTTCAAGCAACACAAACGGCAAAGCAACACATGTAGATGGACAATATAACAATTCAGGCGTATGTTCTATCCCCTGCGAAAAGCAACTCATATTTTTTCTGTTTCTGAGTCACAGTCGTTGTGAACCCCATCTTCGTTTGTGTCTGCATGACTGTATCATACTGCCCCTAGTGACCAAGTCGCACACTGTAGAAAGAGCCACAATCGCAAACTGTTTAATTCTTAACATTCTATTTATTTAGGGAGTTACTATGTTTTTGTAAAGTACAGGAAGGACAGTATTATCGAGTGCCATTTTCCTTATTAAAAAAACACAACTTTTTTAGTTTTTTTGTGGGTGGGAGGGGCATTCATGACTCAGTCCACACTCTGCATTATGAACTAATTCAATAATAAAAAGGCAAAAATCATATATCAAAAATATCATGAATATCTGATATGTATATTTCAGGCTTATGTAGTTTGAAAAGACTGAAATCTTGAATATAAAATAGCTTGACCGCTGTTTTTGAGGTTCCTTTCAAGGGCCTGCAATGGAACCACGTCGCGCTTTGGGATCTGACTGACATTTCGCTTTAGCTTATGGACTCACCAGCCAATGCGCAGAGGATCCAAAACGGCGCCGTGTGGAACCTCGTCAGCTTCATATCTCCTCCGCGAGTCTGTCACACAAAAAAAAAAGACAAGAGGGGAGGTGGCAGGCTCGCCTCTCTTTGGACGACTCGGCCGGTTTTGCGGGCGAGCGAGTCATGTGAAGCCGGGAAGGCAGCTCTGGTTTCTAAGGGCACCGGTCCATTCTGTCCCCTCCCCTCCAAGCTCCGCCCCCGCCCCCCCGCAACCCACCGGGACAGCATCCGCACGTCCCTGCACACTTGGAGACAGCTGCCAGCGTGTGCGTGTGTGTGTTCTCAGTTTCAAATTGGGGCTTCAAGCCATGTTTATGGTTTGAAAGTTGGTTTTTAAGACAGATTTTGCCTTTCCAGACAGGGTTACGGTTTCCAGATAATGTTTTTTTTTTTTTAACCACGGTTAGTGTTTCAAAGTCGGGTTTCAAACACATTGATAAGGTTTCGAATCGATCCAGAGTTAGGATTTCAAGAAATACTGTCGGTTTTAAGTTTCGAACTCGGGTTTTAAGACTGGGTTAGGATTTCCACCAAGATTTAGCCACTTTAGGGAGTCAAGTCAAGATAAGCCTTTCAAATGAGGGTTTCAAAAACACGGTTAGGGGTTCAAACCAGGGTTTTCAAAATGGGCTTAGACTTCCAAACAAGGGTTAGCGTATCAAGGTACGGTTTCGAGCAATGTCAACGCCAAGCCCACAGTTAAGAGTCCCAAAGTAGGGTTTCAAAACAGAGTTAGGATTACCAATTAGGGTTTTAAAAGAGGATTAGGCTTCCAAATCAAGAGTTCCAAACAGAGGGTACAAATCAACAGTGTGGTCGTTGTTGGTGCATGTCAATAATTTTCCAGTGACCTCATCTCAACCCGCTCAGCGCAGACAGCACATCGCAAACGCACACGGACGGACGGACGGACGGACGACACGGACGTGGAGGCAGACAGAAGGCCAGCTGAGGGCCCTCGCCGCGAGAATGGAAGGTATGCACGCACGCACGCACGCTCGGTGGGAGGAAAGTGAACTCTGAACAACTGAACACTTCCACTCACCGTCGGCGCATTGCTGCTCGATGTGCAAGCCGCGTTTAAAAATAACGTTCAGCTCATTTCACTCCATACGCAAGACAGACAGATCGTTTCCAACTTCGGCTCTTCAAATAGAGCACTGATATTATACTCTTTATTTCAAATTGTACCGTTTAACTCTTTTGTGGCCACTTTTGGCCAATTGAAACCCATGAAAATGATGTTTTGTTTTGTTTTTTTAAAATGTCCACGTTATTTACTGGATTGGGTAAAATGGGTTTCATTCGAGACTCAACAAATGTTTGTTCTCTACCAGATTAGATCACGAGGTCATCGAGTTTTGGACAAAGTTTTAGAGACCCTCTGCTGACCATGGAGAACAATTCCATTTCAATTTAAGATTTGGGAGCTCTCTCTGGTGGCTGTAAAAATAAATAAATAAATAAATAAAAGAATGTTTTTTTTTTGTTTTTTTTCAAATGTACTGAGATTATATATAATAATATTTTTTTAAGGTTATGCTCATGACAATAACTGATGTAATGATAGACTGTCACCAGCCACCGACGAGCTGAAAGTGTTGTAAAAACGAACAAGGCCGAAAGTTAAAATCAATTTGAAATCTATTCCAAAAAGAAAAACTGAAAATGGAGGTGGTGCATGTTTGTATAGGGTAAGTAATAGGTCTAATCATTTGTCATAAATTTTTATTCATTTCATTTTTTTTTTTTTTTTTTTAATTCATGAATGCATAATTCCTGTGGATAAGAACAGGATAACCTAAATTTTACTATAGTGGAAATGCGTAAAATTAACGATACTCATGATTTTGGTATATACTAATAACCCTAAAAATTAGTTGGTTTGTAGTTTCTAAAAAAAAAAAAAAAAAAAAAAATTATTATTTTGAATGTACGTATGTGCGCTTGCTGTAGACTCCTTCTGCCAGTCCAGCTGCAGCCGCTAGGTGTCAGTGCAGCACCGTGAAAGCACATCCCACGCCCCCCCCCCCCCCCCCCCCCCCCCCACCCACTCGCCTGTTGACGTAGTGTAGATTCCATTTGCTACCGAGTCTTCAGTGGGGACTTTTCTGACTTAATCCACCACTTTATACCACCACTATCACATTGCAAAACTATCAATACTTTACAAAAACGCAATATTACAGCACGCAGCTGTGCCACGGAAATTGTCCGAAGCAAACCGCAATCAATCAATATCTAATATAATAATATGACAAAACAAAAACAAAAGCAAAACAAAACAAAACAATGCATCTCATTCACCAGAGATGCTGTTTATTAAATGTATTTCTGTGTGCAGAGCACTACAGACAACGTCGACTGAACAGGTTTTGCTCTGACCAACCATTTAGAGAATGGAAAAGTGATGGCTGAATTTGATTGGTTAAAAAAAACAAAACAAGAGTCCCATTGCTAATGTAGTTGAATTTACATTCGGCCGCTACTGATGCTGAAGGTCCTGGGCAGATTAGATTGACATGGCGACACATCGTGGCTGAAATTGGATTGGGGGACAAAAAAAAAAAAAAAAAAAAAAAAAATAATCTGCATACACAAATTGGAAGCAGTGTCGCCAAGAGACATGAATTTCATGGAACAAATATTAGAATTGAGGTTGTAAATGCACGTCTGTGATTCCGACCGCCCCCCCCGCCACCGCTAAATCCCTTGAACGCAAACATACTAACACACCTTGTACATCTCTTTTGTCGCACCGTCCCAAAATAGAAACATCATGCATCACTTTTCGAGAGCCCCTCGGAGTCACCCGACTTGTAATATCCGTGACGATAATACCATGCGCATATTTTAATTCTCCCCATTGTGGCCTAGAATAGTTCCCCCGAGTCCTTCAATACATCTGTAATATAGTGCCGATAATATCAGTCCATTTTGTTCCCTGGCAGCGGCGGCCCCTCTGACACGGCAGATGCGTATCTGCTAGAAGTTCATTTTAACTTTCCTCTGCTGACGCCGGAACTTTCGCTAGGGGGGGGGGGGGGGGGGGGGGGGGGGGGGAGAGTGACGCGCACAAAACGCTTGTGCGTGCACAAAGCAGAGATGGGGGAGGGGTCGCTTCTCTTGACGACTTGTGACTCGACTTTACAAAAAGAAAAACAAAAGACTTGGTCTTGGGAGTTAAAGACCGCCGACTTGACTGGAGACACGATGAGGTGTTCTTCGCACACCGAGGACGGACAGGATGGACAATGTCACAGATTGGTCTTCTTGCTTTATACAGACAGGATTGCAGGTAGCAGCTCATTCAGAAGGTGACTTGACTTGACTTGACTTGAGATAACCTCCGACTTGACCTAAGTTGTCCAAGGCAAAAAGACTTGGGATTGTGACATGAAGGTTCAGACTGGACACTTACTTGAGACTCGCACTCGACCGACTTGATCTGTTCTCTCGACTTGGGATTCGATTGGACTTGAGATGACCTGTGACTTGACTTAAGTTGTCCAAGACAAAAATGACTTGGGACTTGCTTGTGACTTGAAGGTTCAGACTTGACACTTACTTTAGAATTGTGCTTGTCTGATCTCTAGACTTGGGATTCGATTGGACTTGAGATAGCCTGTCACTTGCCTCAGACAAAATCACTTGGAAGTTTAAGACTTGAAACTTATTTTAGACTTTCATGCGTGACTTGATCCCTTCCCTAGACGTGGGACTTGATTTGACTCGGTTTTCTCAAGACAAAATGACTTGGCTCTGGCTTGAGACTTAAGGGTTAAGACTCAAAACACACTTGAGACTCGCATACGTCCCACATCATTTGGGACTTGACTAGCCCAAGACCAAATGGCTCAGGACTTGTTTCAGACTCGAAGGCTAAGACTCGAGACTAACGTAAGACTTACACGAGTGAGTGACTTGATCCCATCTCAAGACTCGGGACTTGACAAAACGAAGTGGTGGCAAAATTCCTTTTTTTTTTTTTTTTTTTTCAACCCTACCTGTGACTCGACTTGCCAAAACGACTTGGGACTCATTTGAGACTTGAGACCCGACCCCATCTGTCTACCGCACAGACGTGTCGTAGAGTTCGGCCTTTTACGGAACCGACGCGTAATTGAACGCGCCTGCTGGCTGATTGGAACGACTGAGGTAATCAGGCGCAGATGATGTCCTGTGACCCAGACAACATTTGAATTTTGACAGCGCTCGAGTGCATCACGAGGGTTTAATTCCCTCGTCGTTGACAGGGGGAAGAAATCTCCTGCCGTGTACATGAAATTAGATTACACACAAGATGCGGATTCATGTAATTATGACTCAAATGTGAGAGCACTGAGGATTAGAGGCAGCCAGATGAAAAAGATGATGGGGGGGGGGGGGGGAATAAACAGCTTCCACCGGGAGCAATTGGTGACAAAAATTGACGTGTTTCAAGTATTTCTGCACATTTAGTGACAAAAGTAAGCCGTGCAGAGTAAATGATTTGTGAATCATACGAACGGCATGCTGAAATTGACTTAGCAAGGGTATTACTGCGTGTCTTTATGCACCCGGTTCTCCTTCTGGAAGTATTTGCTACAAATCAAGGCACAATTAAAAAGGCGGTTGGCTCCCTGCATTGTCGCGAGCCTTCTTTGTGTCGATTACGCTTTCCGAAAAAAACAAGCGTCGCTTTTCAAGCGTGGGTTGAAACGCTTTCAAAGGAGCGTTTACGAGACAGAGTTGAGATTTCAAGATTAGGGTTTCAAATTCATGTTTGGAAACTGCATTAGGTTTTTGAATTAGCGTTTCAAGACGGGATTATGGTTTCAAACGAGCGTGAGGGGTTCAATTTAGAGTTTTAAACGAAGGTTACGGTTTCAAGCAAGTGTTAGGAGTTCAAAGTATGGTTTCAAGATAGAATTGTGGTTTCAAACGATGGTTAGGTTTTCAAAGTAGGGTTTCGAGCCTGTTTTATGGTTTCAAAGTCGAGTTGAATGACCGGATCAAGGTTTCAAGATAAGGGTTCAAAGTAAGATTTGTACTTTTTTTTTTTAATTTTTATTATTATTTTTTTTTTTACAAACGTTACTGCCACCTACTGCCCTCAAATGGAACAGCAATGCAAATGGCCAAAGCTCCTCGTTCCTTCGCCGTGTCATCTTCGCAAGGCCGAAATTCAGCTTTGTTCTTTGTAAAGACAAGATAATAGCAGCGTGTCTCTCATTCTGGAACATTCCCACGGATTGAATTTTTTGGGGGGGGGGGGGGGCCGTCACGGCAGATGACAACTTGTCACCTTTGTCACCCACATGACAAAATGTCATTTTCTTAGCGAGCGCATACGCAACAAGGAAAACAACAACGCTCAAATCTTCTTTTTCATGTGAATAATACAGCTTTTATTCCAAACTACGTATTGTTGGTTCACATTCACGTCTGCATAGTATAAAGCACAGTAGTTTATTTTTAGTTGGTTTATTTTGTTAAAAAATTCCAAACCATACATACATACATAATGTCTATTTACATACAGTTTGCCAATCTCACCTGCATATATAGACTTCAGATTTATTGATATACAGTATGCATATTTTTTTATTTATTTTTTTGCTGCATACAGCGCTACTCTCATTGCCTGATGTCGTGAATATGCACGCAGATATTTTTGGATGGATTTTCGTGAGCTCTGACTGTCTTGTTAAAGCCCAATTTCCCAATTTCGCTAGCAGTGAAGGCCCATTCCAGTCTCTTCTCTTCTGTTTTATTCCACGCAGACTTGAATGGCGTTCTTCATTCGTAGTTCGTACTTGAGCTCCTCCCGTTTAAGAGGGAATGTTTGACGGAAGGCGATTCCAAACACAGACGTCCCCCCGGAGGCGCTGCAGGTGAGGAGACGATTACTCACGTCCCTTAATGATAAGTGTCCTTGAATATTTTAATGAGGATTCTGGGTTATAAGAGTCTATATTTACTCGCGCCGGTGAGCTTTTTAATTTCCCCTACGTTCGCAAGGTGCGCCTCCCCGACGGATTAAGAGGAAGATTTCAGCAAATGCTTCAAACTGCGTTCGACCCTGTGTAATGGGTGAAGCAGCATGTGGTTCCTTTTAGGGCATCCTCGTACACTCTGTTGCAAGTCAACAGTTGTATGTTAGTCACAAGACCTTGCACAGTGGTACCCTGACTTGCGAGTTTAATTTGTTCTGTTAGCACGCTTGCATCTCAAATCAGCTTTCCTCATCGAAATGAATGGAAATGCTATTAATCTGTTCCAGCCCCCCAAAAAACACTAACAATTTTTGGTAAGGTGTTTTTTTTTAATTCTGAAAAAATAACTCTACATTATTGCACTGTGCAAAAAACATAGTCACGCAAAAATAAAATGGAATGTAAAGAATTAAACGAAGTATGTATGTGTTGCATAAATGGAATATTTATGCTCCAGCTCACCCCCAATGACGGGTAAAGAAAAAAGTTTGGACATTTCTGTGAGTTTATATTAACGCTGGGAAAATAACAAAGCTTGCAAATCCCAGAAGGGGGGGGGGGGGGGGGGGGGGGGAGGGGGGAAAATCCCCTAAACAAAATCAAAACTTGTTTTGAGTAATATCAATGTCATTTGCTTTTTCCATCAGAAAAAAATTCATTACGATGGTATTTTTTGTGAGCCTCCGAATATCGTAGTCGTCTATGACACTTGTGTTCTCTTGAATCGGTGCTGCGCAATTTGGGTTAGAGCCGTGCCTCCATGTTTCCCAAAACACGTTGGACTTGATTTCCTTTTACACACTAGGAAGCAGACGCGATGAAAGGAGACGGTTATGACAGGCAAACAAAAGGTGGCAGAGTGGGAAGAAGCTGCACTCTACAAGACACTCCAGAAAAAGCGAGTTGTGGAAGCAGTGTTTTTTTTTTTTTTTTTTGACACAGATGCTTTGTGATCGTCTTCGCCGCATCATCCCGTCTCCTCCCAGGGGGGGCTTCGCATGTCGCTTTGTTGCTCTATTTCGGTCACGGCGGTGCGGAGATGTAAGTCGAAATGACGATTTGGCAGCGTGAGAGACGAGACGGGCCCGGGTGGGTCAATAACCTCATCGACTCCCCCCGCCCCCGCCCCCCCCCCCCCCCCCCCCCCCCCCCCCCCCCCGATCACGTTCAACGTGTCGTGCCATTGAGTTCTGTTCAAATGTCACGGCTTCACTAACATGCATCAATGTCGTATTATATGAAAGACAGGCTCGTGCAGTAAATACAGTGGTGCCTTGACTTGACTCAAATCAACTTTCCCCATTGAAATGAATGGAAATTCTATTAATCCGTCACAGGGCCCCCCCCAAAAACACCAACACTACGTAATGTATATAACGCGTTTTATAATTTAGAAACCATATAATAAAATAGAACGTAAAGTTATCCACAGTTTTTCCTTGCTTGCAAAATTTTTCTCACTTCACCTTCACTGAACTTTCACTTTTTTGGGGCCTTTTTGAAGGTAGAAAAGACTTTTTGCCATATATGTTACAACTGTCTGTATGAACCGATGAACGGACCCCTCACCCAGTCGGTAGGCAAGTTGATCACCTCTCTTATATTATTAATTGATTGTCCACTCCCAAAAATACAACATCCAACTGGTAACATGAACGTCTTTTTTGTGTGTATTATACTGTCCCCAAGTGGCCAAGGTGGGCACAACAGAAGGAGCAGCACGAATGTCCATTAAACTTAAATAAAAAAAAATGTCGCAAAAACACTTTAATTCTTTACATTTCATTTCATGATGCCATTACAATTGCGTGACTCCATGGAAACGAGGCTAACTAACTACTTAGCATGGCTCTTTGCCTCAAACGACCTTGAGGAATCCGATGCGGGTGTTCCACGTCTGTGCACCCCCCCCCCCCCCCCTCCGCGGCGAGCATAATTTAACGAATTCCCCCCCGACCGGCATTAGCGATGCGCGTCGGGTCGCTCTGCTCGACCCGAGCCGTCACACGAGCAGCGTGTGGCCAAAGAACAAGAAGCGGGAAAAAAAAATAAAAGTCTAAAAATGGATGTATTTATTTTTTTTCTCAACACGAGGTGAGAACAAGCGCAGAGTAAAATGAAAGAGAGAGTTTGACAACCCCGAGGAGACAAAGAACAACGCCGGCTCATCTAACCTCAAAGTCGTATTTACCAAAGCGTTAGGAAGAGGAGGAGGCGAGCGCTGATAAAACGATGTTTACGTTGGGAATAAGCTCGGCGGAGGCGCCAAATAGACGACGTGCGTAATCTTCACAAAGGCAAAGTCGACTTTCAAGACGAGCCGGTGATGAGAAAAAATGGCAGCGGAGGTAATGGAAAACGACAACAAATACACAGTTTGAGTCCGGAAATTCAGTTTTTGCAAAGACGATAACGCCCACATTGGATCGGCTCGGTTCGAGAGCTACGGTGAACCCGGCGCACCGCCGCGACAATCCACAAGATGTCGGCAAAACACTTTTTCCCCCCCAATCGACAAAGCTACGACCTGATTAATTGAAGTTCCTCCCTTCAGGTCGACATAGTTCTTTGGCACCAAGACAATATTTGTATCTAATTGGCAAATGCCGAACCGTGGCTTAGTGAGCGACGGCGGGACCTCTGACTCCGGTTGGCCGTCTGTTTTTGTCTGCTCCATGCTCCTTGCGAGTGTTTTCATTCTGGTCTCTGTCGCAGTCATTAAACAGCTGACTGTGGTTCTCTTTTTTTTTTTTTTTCCCCCTTTCACTTGACATGAAGCTGAGCCAGAGTTTCGCTTCCAACCCAAAGCATAAAATGGCCAAAGCGAGGGCTCCCAACTCGGAATGTTGGATTATTTGCGCAGGCAGTTGTTGACAAAGTGGCGAACGTCGCGCCGTCCTTGCTCGTGAACAAACTCAACCTTTCGGGGATGGCCCCCTTTTACTGCTCACCTGTTTCCAGTTAAGCCGTCCACCTGTGGAATGTTCCAAACAGGTGTTTTTTTCAGCATGCCTCAACTTTTCCAGTCTTTCGTTGCGCCTGTCCTGTTTTTATTTACAACATCCCGACTTCACTGGATTTGGGATTTGCATTTCCCTTCCTGTTTGAAAATGGAAAAACACACCTTATCTTAAGTATGCCATTTTTGACGCCTTGCGTCAAACAAGATCATTGTAAAAAATACTGTCACCTGGATGCAGAAGCTTTAAAAAGAAGTGTTAAGAAACAGAAAGCTCCATTTTCACCGGCTCATTTTCCGGCTCAACTTCCCCGTCAAGCGAGCGTTGCCTCCATCCTCTTCAGCTTGTAGACCTGATTTTTTTGAAAGGTGCTTCCATATTTGCTCGGCAAACAAACGCGGCGTAATGAAACATGCAGCTTTTTGTCTCGCTTGAACCAAGACGGATTCTCGTCACGTTGGACCGAACGTGACTGGTATTTCGATCTTTTTGCTCGTGCATTTCGGGCAGGTGTGTCCAATTTTGTTCACTGGCTTTTCCTAATTTGTCACCGCGTCCGGAGGGAGCGCCTGCCTGCGGAATGAGGGGAAAACACTTTTTTGTTTTTGTTTTTTTTTGTTTAAAGACAACCGAGGGAGGCTAAAACATGTCCTAATTCACAGGCAAATGAAAATAAACTTGTCTTTTTATGAAACATGTCCCCCCCCCCCCCACCCCCAAAAGTATAAATGAATACAGTCTGACAATGGAACACAATGAGCGGGGAATGAAGTAGGTGATAAACATCAGGATTATTATTTTTGTCGCAGTGGCTTTGCAGATCCTGTTAAAGCTACAAATCAAATCCATCACGCTCAGAGGATGACAATTAATCTGACCACATTACTCCGCAAACGCACGGGATTACGGCAGAACGTCTTCTGGCTTCTGGCTGTCCTGTCGCGGAGATAAAACAATCAACGCCCAATGGGGACGACAACAGACGTGGGGCTGAGTGTCGCGCCCCTTCCATCTGGTGCGGGGCAAACGCGTCACCGCAGTAAAAGCCCACGCTGGAAATTGACAGTTTTGCTCATCGGGAAGAAAACCTCCCAGGTTGGAAGGTTGCGCCAGCGGAGATTGCGTCGTGTCGCCTCTGTCGGGCTGCAGAAGAAGCTTCAACAGTTTGGAAAAGACTTAGAACGTAACGATTCCTTTATTGATTAGCGAGCCGATTCCTTATGGATTTTCTTATTGATTCTTGTTGCGTGACGGAATGAAATAATACATATTTGGTTTTGTTTGCTGTATCTTCTACTTTAGACAGAAGATACAGCATAACCGGTATACGCTTCTAATCTGTAATGTATCCTTAGAAAAAAACAATTATGCGGGGACTAAAAACCTTCATGCCGTTTTTTTGTGTACCTTACAAAATATCAGCATGCCTTTTGAAAATTGTCCAATTCCATTCTTATTGGTCCAGAGAATCTCAATATTAATATATCCGTCAATATATTTTTTAGACGTCCACTTTTTTTAGAAACTGCCACCGACACAGCGAATCGGGGGAGCCTACCGAGTTGAATGCTGTGACGGCCGGCTCTCAACACCCGCTCTTCCGTTATTCTCGCCGTGACGCGAGCCCAATCAGAGCCCGGAACTTTAAGCGGCCTCGCCAGCAGCGGCGCTCGAGTCGACGCGCTGGCCAATGAGCGGAATCATCAGACGGGCGAACAAGCCATTCTGAGGAGTCAAATGACTTTTTACCGGATTTCAGTTGCCGTCCGTCTGTAGTAGTGGGGTTGTTTGGCTGATGGTGCCGCGGATGGGCTCTCTTGTAGAGGAACTTGGCTTCAAAAGCTTGGAAAATCCGTGTAAGTCTCAATGCTATATGCAATTTGTTTCTATGTTTCGCTACTTTTGGCGAGCTGTGGTGCTAGTAGTAATAGTAGTGCTGCGGCAACTTTTTCGGGGTGTTGAATGTGGAGGCGTGCCCGGTATCGTGACCACGGGGTGTGTATATGACGTATACATTTGATTGGAAGTTGAGAAGTTGAGCGAGGCATCTATCTCCCGCCGTCTCCTTCTTCTCTCTTCTATCTGTCTTGCGCGTCCGTCCCTCATCTCATTTCATCTCCTCTTGCCTCTCAGCTCTGGTCGTCGTCCGCCCTAATGTTGCTGTCAGTCATGCTGTCGCTCGCTTTCCAAAGGCTTCATTTCCCGCCCGGGATTCCATTAGCCGCCGCTTTCACCTGCTGGATTAGCTCCCTCTCTCGCTCCCCTTGTCGCACGTCCCGGATACACCAGACGTTCTCAGTGGTGAAAAACGTGCACCGTGCCCTCCGTTCCGCTCTCACTAATGTGCACGCCTGACATCTTGATCACAATTTGGGATTTGTATTCATAGTATGAATAATCTATGTGACATCGAGCTCATTCCGAAAAAACAATGTCACCTTCTGACTGGAGAAAATTAGTTCCTTTGAACCAAAATGGTCAACCGGCAGTGCATTTCATGGCAAAGGGTTTTCAGTGATTTTCGTGCATTCTGTCACGATGAACGTGTGCCAGATTTTGTGGCAATTGGAAGCACTCGTTCGTGCCAGAGGCGGTGAATTCGGATAAAACAGCCAAACGGCACCATTAAACCAAAATGGACGGCTACGTGTTCATTTCACAGGATAGGTTCCATCAGGATTTTCGTGCAGCAAACGTGCATGCGGGATTTCATGTTATTTGGACACACTGGTGCCAGATGCAGTGAATTGAAGTTAAATGACCAAAAATGACCACCTTTCAACCAAAATGGATGACTACTACTTCATTTCACAGCGTAGTTTCGCCAGTGATTTTTATACATCCTGTCATGATGAAACATGCATGCAGGATTTGGTGTCAATTGGACAAGCTGGATACGGAGATTTTTTTTCATTTTTACATACTTATTTTATTTATATATATATATATATTTTATTTTTCTTCCCCATGACACTAGAGGGGCCCTCAAAATGGCCGACGAACCTTCCGTTTCTCAGCATAGGTTCTCTGTATATTTTCTTGCGTCTTCATGCGTGCCGAATTTGGTGTCAATGGGATGCACTGGTACAGGATGTGGTGAATTACGGCAAAAGTGTCAAAATCCCAGAAAAATGGCAGCTTCAACTCAAAATGGCTGACAACACGTGCGTTTGACAGCAGCGATTCAATACAGATTTTTTGTGCGTCCTGTCACGATGAACACGGACGGGTGCAGGTCAATCGGACGCACTGGTGCTGGAGACGAAGATTTTCTAACAGTCAAGCGGGCCTGGAAAAGGTCAAAATCCGGGAAAAAATGGCGTCTTCAAACCAAAATGGCCAATGAGCCGTGCCGTTTCACAGCACAGCTTTTCTATAGATTTTTGTTGCATCCCGCCACGTGGCAAATCTTGTGTTAGTTGGACGCACGGGTGCTGGATGCAAATGTTTGCGTGTCATCGTGATTCATTTGCTTTCTCCGGCGTCTGTCTGATTGTGCTTTGATGCATCAGCTTTGTGGAGATCAAGAGCAGAAAGGACACCCCGGGGAGCCATTGACTTTTTTTCAACTTAATATCGCTCTGTTATTGGAGCAATTTTTTTTCTCCGAAAGCGAGCGGCCGAGGGAACTTTTCCTCCCAAGCTCCATCATGTGGAGTCTCCACACTCGCACGCCACGTGTTTCTCCTCAAGTTGATTATTTTTTTTTTTACACTTGATGCTCAGATTATTATGATTCACAGCAAATAATAGAGAAATACGCTAATAATAGATTGGTGCCTTTAGTGGTCATTCCACAGCCTTTTGTCTTGTTTAAATCCAAATTTGACTGCACACGGATTTTTATTTGGATCTGGATCTGGATCTGCCTCACCCTCTTTAGGTATTTGGCTGGGGCTGCCCTCCGAGCTGCCTCCTCGTCGTGCTTGCCATTTGCCTGTGGAATTCCAAGGTGTTTGTAGCTTTGCTGCACATCTGTTATGCTGCGCTCAGGTAGTTCGATCCCTTCGGTTGTGATTATCTTCTCTCGTCTAGATCTCATTCAACCCCACACTTATCTAGTCCGAATGACATTCCGATGTCATTGCTGCATAAGCTCGGCTGATTGTTGTTCTCCACTTCTGAACCTTGCTCGACGTAGCAATCCAGAGTGATAGCAACATCAGGACAAAGGAACACGAAAAGATTGAAAAACACCAAGGACTGAAGGAAGAACTAGAGAAAATGTGGATGGTGAAGGCATTAGTGGTGCCCGTAGTGATCGGTTGGTAACCCCCCCAACCTGGGAACAGCTAAGATCCTGCGCAGAACCCTCAAGATCCCAGGCCTCTGGTACAGACTTGAAGGGGGTACCACCCAGCTGGGTGATATTTATAATACATGTGTACTTCATTTTTGCCACAGTAACTTGGGACTTTTTGGAAACTTGAAGGTTAAGGCTCGAGTCTTATTGCAAGTCACCCACATACTGTATGCGACTTCGTCCCACCGGCGGAAAATAGTGTTTGTTGTGTCTTTTGTGTCTTTCGTGTGTGTTGCTCGTAATTGATCAGCGGCCAAGTAGCTATCAGCGCACTAGCATTATGATTATGCCGCCGCCGCCGCTGTCGTTCTATAATTCATGAGCGTGATTACGCGGGAGCAGATTACACGCTGACCCCATTGCCTTTGCTTCTTTGCGTTACCTCAGCTGCAATTCGGATGTGGGAGACGGGCGAAAGACTGAAGCGCTCCGCGTGCCATCAATCTCGCGGATGTGCAATAATAGCTCGGGATGCAACGGCGTGGCCCCGATAACGACGTCCCCACCGTGTCGTTCGAAAAGCAGAACGGTTAACGCGTATCTCTCACATACTGTTTGGGTCAAATTTGGCCCCCTTTTGACAGCTATATATAAAAAATTAAAAAAAGCCTAAATGTCATCGTTTCACCCTTAAATTTGATGAGGTTTCCTAAAGTGACCCAAAATACACAAAACTACAAATATTTCTCGTGGTTGTTTATTTCTATTGTGGGATGTGATGATGAATAATCGGCGAAGGGAGTTTCAAATTCGAGTTAACTAGTTTTTTTTGGCTTCTCCAATCCTGTGCGTGGAAAAGAAGAAAATTACTTTTTGTATTTTTGCCTTTTTTTTTTTTATCTATTTGTGCCAATTTCTTTTTCCTATGCCTTATTTTTTTGTAAGATATATTTTTCAAAAATAGTTTTCTTTGTTTAATCATTTTGTATTTTTCTTTGAAATATGTTTTACTTCTTTTGCAATATTTACATATTCTAGCTCTACAGATAAATTTAATTATTTTCTGTTTTTTAGTCAAATTTTATTTTTAGCATTTTTGTCAAATATGTTAATTTAGCCTACATTTATTATTGTCTAATATGGATGTATTTTTTGCATCTTTTTGTACAATTCATCTAATATTTTTGTATTAAAATTCTTTTTATTTTTTTGCCAAAACACGTTTTCTAAGAGTGTCTTAATAAAAATAAAATAAAACAAATGAAATTTTTATTTTTATCAAATGTTCGTATTTTTTCCAAATACTTTTGCATTTGATCTAATATATGTTTATTATATTGTTATATGGCTGTCTTTTTCCCTAATCTTTTTGTATCATTCATCTAACTTGTGTGTGTTTTTAATATTATTTTTACATTATTTATTATTATCTTATATTTTCGCCAGCCAATCGCAGGGCACAACAAACAACCATTCGCACTCACATTCACACCTACGGGCAATTTAGAGTCCTCAATCAACCCAATGAAATACAATACAAATGAAATTTCATTAAGCATAAACAAAACATATTTCATAAAAATGAATGAAAACAAATTAAATAAAAATCTATATGAATAATAAATAAACAAAAAATATGAATTCAATGAAATGAAATAATTGAATAAAACAACTAAATCATTGAACATTGTTTACTGAAATGCTGCAAATTAATAAAAATAAACAAAACAGATGTAATAAAAATGAATTAAAACATAATTGATGATGTTCTTTGATGATAAAGAAGATCTTTATATTACAATTTGTATTATTTAGTGGAACGATTGTCCAATTGTCGTCAGGAAATGCTCTTCTGATGGGTTGAAATTGCTTTGCTTTAGCGCCACCTGCTGCTGTGGCATGCACTTGATGGACCAAAGTGCATCAACTACTCCTTGAAAAGTGCAACTTTCAATACTTTCGCTACCTATCTTGTGACGTGTGGGGGCGTTGAATTCATTCGCTTACATGCTTGCTAAAATGAGATTAGGAGGTGAGCCAGTTTGACACATTATTCATTAACCTTTACATAGTTTTCACTTTCCATGTTACATGTTACAAGCCATAACTCAAATTATGAACTACGTAGCTTTTCAAAATATATTCATAGCCTATCTGACTTTGTGTCATTAAAACTCATTCACTGCCAGCCTTCCCAGTCAACATGGATATTTGACTTCTAAATGCGTCAATGGCAGCGAATGTGTTTTAATGTTTTACGCCACATTTATTTTACCACACCAAAATAAAATGCACGATCTTAATATGAAAAGTAAATCCGCAATAGGCGAACCGCGATATAGCGGAGGAGGTCCCGCAGTATTTTTACGACGGTCGAAGAGATCAAATTGGACGCGAGCGGTACGTGAGGGTTCGAGTTTATTCAATAAGCTGGTCTCCTTGAACGTCGGAGGACAACTTTGTGGAACGACGTCTTTCTTCTTCTAACTTTGCCCATGATGAAGCGCCCTCCATTAGACAAGACGCAAATGCAAAATCATCCAAAGTAATGGATGGAGTCGTGTTTCCGCCGCAGATAACAAAATGTATCACGGGGCGATTAGGATGCCGAGGCGCGCTCCAGTCAAGTTAAGAGCTCCTCACTCCACAGGAAGTCAAAGGAAGTCGTTCGGTCTTCTTTTTTCCCCCCCCTTTCTCTCGCCCGCTGCCGCAAGGTTGTCGTAATGAAGGCTGTTTTTCAGCAACGTCTTTTTCTGCAGTGCTGAGAAATCACCTGGTGGCGCTTGAGAGCTTATCGGAATAAAGGAGACGCTTATCGGCGGCTGAATAAATGTCTCCACAAGGGGGCGATGTTTTGACCACCAAATCGAGTAACACTAGCAAAAAGAAAAAAAAAGGGTTTCAAGCCTTGGGTAGGGTTTCAAACAAAGGTTATGGTTTTCAAATTTGGCTTTCAAGTCAGGGTTAAGGTTTCAAATTAGGGTTAAAATTCAGGGTGATTGGGTTTCAAATTAGGGCTTTAAGTGTGGGTTAAATTTCATGTTAGGGTTTTAAGACAGAGTCGAGGATTCAAATAGGGGTTATGGTTTTCAAATTAGGGTTTAAAGTCAGATTTATGGTTTTAACTTTGAATTTCAAAACAGGGTTGTAAACCTGGGTTAGGTTTCAAATGAAGCCGTAGTTCGGGTTTCAAACAACGGCAGGGATTAAAAAAAAAAGGTTAAAACCCAGGGTTAGGGTTCCAAGGTTTGGTTTCAAATGAGGTTGGAGTAAGAGTTTCAAAGCCAGGATTCAAATCAAGGTTAGGGTTTTAAGTTTGGGTTTCAAATTACAGTTACAAGCAAAGGTAAACTTTCAAATTAGGGTTTGAAACTCGTGTTAAGGTTAAGTGCTAGGGTTTCAGGTTAGGGTTTCATGGTTAGGGTTAGGGTTTTGAAGTCGTGTTTGAAATTTGAATTTCAAACTTGAATTTCACACGTTTTTGGGGTTTCAAGGCACAGTTCGGGTTAGGATTTCAAACAAAGGTTCAAGTGTCAAATTAGAGTTTGAAACTTGGGTGAGGTTTTAAATTAGGTTTAGCCTGCATGGGTTAGGTTTCAAAATCGGATTTTAACGACATGGTCAGGGTTTTGAACTTGGTTTAAATTTGTGTTTTCAAGTTAGGGTTTGAAGATGTCCAATTTGGGTTTGAAATCAGGATTGGAAACCTGGGTTACGCTTTCAAACAAAGTGTAGGAGTTAAAATTAAGGTCTCAAGTCAGTGTTAGGGTTGCAAGTTTGGGCGTGTTTCAAGCCCTCGGGTACGGTTTCAAGGTTTTCATCGTCGGGAACGAAGGTTTGATTTTGCTCATCCGCACAAACTTCGATGCTTTCTAATAGTGTCGTAAACGTCGCAAATAACGCCCTCGCCCCGACGGCGACCCAATCCGAGAGGCCCAATCACGAACGGAAGGTAGATTCCACGCACTCCGTTTCTTACACGCACGCACACAAAGTGCGCCATCCGTCCTTTTGAGTGTGTCTCCTCGCGTCCTATTATGCGAGGATTTTGCTGGCGACGGGAACGTGAGCGTCTAATTATGCGCAGACGGACGCCTTCCGACGCCGGCAAACGAGCGCATTTGCCGGTGGACAAATCATTTTAACCCTGACAAGAAGAGGGGGACATGTTGCAACCCTAATTACAATCACAGGCCAGCAAAAAGGCAAACACACACACACACACAAATGTGCTGTGAGGCCACTTTAGCATTTGGAGAGAGTAAAAACATTCTTTTTTTCTTCTTCTTCTTCTTGCGCTTCCCTTTTGTGGCTGTGCGCTGCTCTTTTCGTGGCTGTCAAAGCAAGTTACACGGACTGCTGGGAGATTTGTGCTGCTTTGCTAGGTTTTTTTTTTTTTTTTTTTTTTTTTTTTGTGGGTGTGTTATTGTTGCTGTTTTTTTTTTTTTTTTTTTTTTTTTTTTTTTTTTTTTTTTTTGTTGTCCCCGACCAGCCGCCGGAGCAAACCAACACAACACAAAAAAGAAAAGTGTTGACATCGTGGACGAAGCGCTCGGTTCGACTCGTAAACAACGATGCGGAAATGTGCGTGTTGTTTTTGTGGTTTTTCCAGGGAAGAAGACACAAAGTCTGGAAAATGATCGTCCTCAGAAAAATTGAAATTGAGTTAAAATGGAGAACAGGCTCCATTGAAAGATACGTTTGTGTCCTATGACGTGCGTTTAACCACCAGAATTCAAAGGAGACCAAAGTTAAGGTTTCAAATGAAGGTCTCATGTCAAAAATTTGGCCTTGAAATTTTGTTTGATTTGCGCACACACACGCGTACACGTGCGCACACACAAACACACATGGACACAGAACAACACGCAGACACACAAACACTTACACAAACACGTATAAACACGCGCGCACCACACTTTCTGCTGTTAATTTTGCATCGGTTGTCAGTGATGGATGATTCGCTGGCTAATGGTTATAAATGCATTAACATAAATTGCACGCACACACACACGCACGCACACGCAGGCGCACTCGCACGCCCCTTCCTCCCCTCCAAGCGTAATCTTCTCAGCGTCCTTCCGATTCAATTTGCCGTCATTACTAAGTCATGAGCCGCCATGTTTACGGTGACGTGCGTTCATTTTTTCCCCATCCGAGGCTCGTTCCGCCGCTCGTCGTGTCTAAAAGTAGCGCCGCCGCGTCGTTAATCACCGACGCGGCCGACTCGCAAACACAACGCCGCTGCTCGCACGACGCGTGCCGAATTGATCGGCCGCCATGTTTGGCGACGGACGTGCTCCTTCGCCGCAGGCCTCGCCCGTAACCCGATGTACGACGCTCGCACTGCGCGGACGCGAAAGGGCCTTTCGGTCCTGAACCTCATCGTCGCTCCATCCGGAACGCTCAAGTTGCTCCGAATCGTGTTTCGCCCCTTTCGCAATGCGTGTAGAAATCGGCATTGACGCAAAATCGAGTGCGACGACGATCCGATCGTTTTCCGAGCGATTTTGCTGGTGTGTAAGCTATCGCCCCGCAGAGGTGGGTAGTAATAAGCGACATTTACAACTTGTTGGATTGCCACCTACTTATTTTGATTGATTATTTTAGTTTCGAAGAAACGCTATTTTCACGCCGTCAAATTGCGCCACATTTCACCCGCTACTGGTATTTGTTCTTGCTTGCACCGTCTATGTAGTTTTGCCACAGACTTCTGTTTCACTGATCCAACGTAACCACAATTAAGATTTGACGACATTTTGTACCCACTGAAATGGAACATCGGACACACTCGCGCCTCTGTTGACATTTGCGCCACCAGGAGGCTACGAACAACAATGTGACTGAGGGGGATTATTTACTGAGTGAGTAAGATGAAATAAGGAAACCAAATGCATTTGAAAGATCCCATGAAAATAAGCAAATTCATTAAATTACCTCAATAAATCAAATGTCACAATGTAATTACGCAATAGTCGTCCAAGTAATAATTTTGTTCAAAGACAAATGATTATATGTTCACAAAATAGTATACATAATGTAATTAGTATGGGAAAAAAAATACATTTTTGCTTTAAATTGCTGACAGAATACAGATGATCTAAAATTAATTAAACACATGAAATACATCTTAAAAAGACATGAAATAATGAACATTTCCAAAGAGATCAAATGAATTAATTTAAAGGCAATATAAATTCAATTGAATAAAACGTGCACTCAAATTAATCCAATATTGTATTCGGTCTTGCTTTAAATTGCTGAGCTCGCTTGTTTTTTGCCGTTATCTCCCTTCGTTCAAGTAAGTTGCACTCGCAGCTATCGACTTGCTTTCGACCAACCGTGAACACGAAAATAAAATGACAACTCGGCGAGGTCCGATTTTCGTCAGAAAGTCTGAGCGTGTCCAAGCTTCGCGCGAACCAATCAGCTGCTCTTGACGCCTCGCCGTGTTCGCTTTTGTCTTATTTCACCGCTCTTTATTTTGAGTGTACGTTGGCGCTTTCAACGCTCGTGTCATCGCGTTGGCCTGCCCTCGGCGTTTGGTTGCGTTCGCGTTGTTTCCCCTGCCTCTTTTTCTGCTTCACTTGTAATTCAGCGGCATCGCGGGTCCTCCCGAAATTAATCTGAACCGGCACAATGAGTTTAGATGGCATTACATATGCAAACAACAGTCAGATATTAAAAAAGACGGCACAAAGCAAAAGCGAGGCTCAGCGATGGCCTGATGAATGACGATCAAATTTGTTTGTTGTATTTCCGTTGTGTGTGCGCTGCCGCTGCTTGGGGAAATGAAACACGCGCGATTAATCTATGATCACATGTTCTCGCGTGCCGTAATATGATTTTATGGCATTATTAACATGCAGTCATTATGAGCAGTGTGCGGTCTTGCAGCTATTTTACACTCTGAGGACTCCAGCTTGTATTGAGAATTGGGCCCAGAGGTTACATTACCTTTTTTTTTTTTTTTGGACACTAATAAACCAGCCATATGTAACTAGGGTTGCAAAATTTTCAAAGTTGGAAACTTTCAGTTGGAATTTATGTGACTAAACCGGAATATACAAACCTGAAGATTTATGGCATTTATGGGCATTTATATTCGTCAACTGGAATCCAATTGTTTACTGCCATCGACGTACATATCCGTCAAAGTATGTTTTTCAACTGGCGTGGAAGAGGGTCTCGCCCAGCTCGTCTGTGAAATTGAGTGTTGTAAAACCACTGTAGCGACTAACAGTTCCCTGTAGATGGCAGCGTTGTATGGCTTTGGATTTGAGATCGGGACGGGTTTTGAAGAGAAGATAAAGATTAGGGGCGAATCTCGGCAATTCTGGGGGAGAGAAATTCCAACACGTTGGAAGTCGGATATATTTAGTCACTTCACCCTCTAACACAGTATGTACAAGTACAAAATACCCCAGCTTAACTTCACGTGGAAACTTTCTGAAAGTTTCCACCCCTTTCAACCCTACATATAAAGTGCTTATCGACTAATTTTCAATACAGTAAATTAACAGTTAAAAAAATGGCCTATTACAGTACCGTTCTTTAAGAATCACTGATGTAGGCAATTATGCATTTCTTTTTTGAATGTTCACCATTCACACACAGCGGGTCTTGGTATCAAAAAATGAGAGTTCACTGCACAAAATATATGAAAAAATGTATCCATAAATGAAACATAGACAAAATGCTCCAAATCGTAGGAATTTTCTCGTAACTTTCCAGAAACTTGAGGCACATTTTGCAAGGTAACAACTGTTGCCAAAACTCAAAGCCAAAGGTGCGCTTGGCTCATTGCCAAATGACTCTGCATTCGTTGTAAAATGCAGCGAGCCGCCGCCGTCCATCAGGGTCGCTCGCCGGTTTGTCGTCGACCTCGTTAGCATCCGCCAGCTTTTGGAGAAAAGACGCGGCCGCCTGCTAATTAGCGCCCTCGGCCAGCTCGACCTTTACACAGAAAGGCTACGTTGTCGCCTCGGATGAAAAACGTCACATTTTTTATTTTTTTTTAAAAGCCCTTTTTGATTAGCTTTGTAATTGAATTAAAAGTTTAGCACAGGACGAACACGCCGAGTCAGCGCGGCCCGTAAAGTCGGCCCGCTGACCGGCCGAGGTCATTAATTCCAAAACGAATCCATTTTTTAAATCGAAAGTGACGTTTTTGTGGTAAGTGTGGTATTTATTCGACAGAAGCGTAAATTGCGGGCCCGGAATGAGACGCAGATAAAGCCTCGCTGTAGTTTGTAGTTAACGAGTGAAGAAGTTGTCGAAAGCAAGGATTCTCAACTGGTGGGTCGGGAGCCAAAAGCGAGTCGCGGATCAGTAACAAGCGGGTCGCCAACAGCTATTAAAAAAAAAAAAAAAATAATCTATCGATTTTACCTATTTTTTTCCCTTTGCATACGTACCACATGCTCGAGTTTATGACCACACTTTTACATTCCATATGTTTATAAATAACCTCTTTAGTGTCATTCAATATTTTTTTTCCCCCCGTCGAGGGCACGGTAGCAAGGCGTCGGGTGATTTACGCCGCGCGATTAGCTGATGAGCGGCGAAGCCCTCCAGCCAATTGTGAGAGGAGTGGAGATCATCACACATGCTTAGCCGTTTAATGGGAATATGCTGGATAAGAATTTCCTCATCCGGAAAAACAAACTGAAATGATTAATGGGAGGTGGTCGGGGGAGGCAGGGGGCAGAATTAGCATCGGAGACGTCGACTGTTGGAATTTACTGAATAATTCAACATGTTTCTTCTTCTTACTATCTCCTCCAATGTGCTGCGCTATCAACATTTACATTCCTCATCTGTAGCTTTTTAACGATGCCGCCATCGGACGTCAACCATTCTTCAAGAATTCTTCCAATCTGCAGTTTTCGTAGTTTTGTAATCGACGACATTTTAAGTGGGCAAAAAAGAGAAAAATTCCCGCCACTCTGTCTTCATTGAAGTGGATATCGGCAAAATAGTTGGTGATTCCGAAAGTTCTCCTAGAAACTTTGAATTTGATGTACATGTATGCAATTTGCGGGGGGATGCGGACCGGGCCGGACCGCCAATCGCGAAAACCGACGATAACTGACTAACATTATAATTGCATTGGAAAGATTTTTATTTTTTCAAATTAAAAAAAAAAAAAAAAAAAAAAACATTAAAAATGAAATAATTGAATAAAATAGAAAAAAACGATTTTTTTTTTTTTTTTAAATATTCACAGATTCACCAAACCGCAAGTATGACTTGATGTCATTTGGTGCAAATCAATTTTTTGACCTTGTTACTAATCAACTTTTATGTCAAACGATCTCCCTGAGTTCAAAGTTGACTGCCAGCAAACAGGGCCGACCGGAGCCAACGTGGCGCCCGCCTCCATCGGCCATTTACGAAAAAAGTCAAAAAGCATTCTTTTAAAACATTCATTTTAATTTAAAAGGTAACATGATAAACAATTAAAAAAAAAAAAAAAAAAAAAAAAGCGAAAACATCAAAAATGTTTCCAATTAAGAAATGGTCATGAACAGAACATCTCATTTTGTACTGTGACTCGGAACAGAGTATTCAAAAATAGCCTTGGCTCTCGAGCCACATGCTGCTTCACCTTATTATCTGTGTCGCAGCATGTCCTGGTGGATTCTCATTTCAATTGAAACAGCTCGTCTTTACATTAGCACTGACGCTAACGCAATCGTGATTTGGGGTTGCCACGGCAACGGCGGACGACGCTAACAATTTGCGCGCTGTTATTTTTTAGCTACTGTGTAGCCCTAATTCATATTGACAACACATCAACTGGTGGTGTGACCAATTTCATTTCATTTATTAGCATCAGATGAGGCCGAAGAACAAAGGCACAGTTTTTTAAATTGTTTTAAATTTTTTTAATTAGCCCGCCAAGATGTCATGAGCTAATACGTTCTCATTAGGCACAAATCAACAGCGAAGAGAGCAATGTAGGATTAAATTAGCTGTTCCTGACAACTGAAGGCCGCTATATGTTTTAATTAGGCCGCCAAGAAGGATATACGTTTTAATTAGTGCCGTCTCCCGCGGCGCGGGGCCGCCAGCTTTAAACACTAAAAGGTACAGCGTTAATCAAATGATACTAATTGTTTTCTCTCCCTGGCGTTCCAACTGTCACTGATTTCTTTCTCGCTTTCAGTTTGCTGTTTGGCTTTTAAAAAGCAGACAATCCAAAAAAATCCAAAAGTAAGACTGGCCTACTTTCACGTATTCCCCGGTGACCCGCGAGCTGCAGGTGTTGCGTGCACTTTCATCTCCGGCGTCCCAAAAGGCACATTTCAAACGGCGTGTAACATCTGGAAGCATCTGGACCAGTGAGAGAGAGAATTCAGTACACGGATGACACATTTTGATTCCTTATCGATTATATCTGCGTTGAAATGCACGTGTGCTGTGCAGGACAAGTGCAAAATATATATGTCATCTTTTCAAATAAGAGTGCGTCTGCAGATTTGTGCAAATTTTAGATCCAATGTTGTCTTTTTTCATCTTTCCAAATTTAGTGACTTTAGCATTTAACAAAAACTCGCAACTACAGAAGCGTTTTCCGTCAAAGTCGACCATCCATAAGTCGAGCAGTGATGCTGTCCAAGGTTTACCGTGGTCCCGGCCTACGGCGTTTCATACTTTTCACGTTTTAGCTCACATTTTTTTTTTCCAAAAATCTAATAATTGTGTATTTTCCCATTTTTCCCATTTGTTTCGGGAAATCAAATTTAAATTATTATTATTTATTATTATTATTTTTTTTTAAGTCTCTACAGCAACCTGTTTAGGCAGCAAACTAGTTGTGCACCACCTCCCCCCGTTTCATATTTGTAGCTAGTCACCTAATCAATAATTTTCCAATGCTTACACAATTCAAAGTTGTTCAAAAGAAAAACCTTCGTCCTGTGTACTTCCTGGTTTTGATTTCGACCGCATCCTGTTTAGGCAACAAAACGAGCTGTATGGAACCGCACTCCATTCGCTTTCCATCATTTTATATCGTAGCTAAATACTTTATTAATATATTTACAAAACGTAGGGAATTTTAAATAGTCCTAAAGCAAGTTTTTTGTCCACGTTTACTTCCTGTTTCGATTTGTACTGCAGCCTGTTTAGGCAGCAAACTAGTTGGACGCCACCTTTCAATTTCCATCATTTTATATCGTAGCTACAATATATACCATATTAATATAGTTACAAAACCTACATTGAAATGCTGTCAAATCCCAACTTTCTTTTCCGTTTTCTTCCAGGTTTGGATTTCTACCGCAGCGCGTTTAGGCAGCAAATTAGTGGGGCCTTTAGTGAATTGCTCGCATGTGCTTGCAGTGCATTAATTCCTTCAAGCGATGGCGACTAACAACTGTTAAGGCACTTAATCGACAAAAATCTGGATTAAATGATAATCAATGATAGTACAGTATACCCCCATTGTTTTCGTGGTCCCGATATTTCGTGTTTTTTCATTATTGCGCAATACTTTTAACATTTTTATTTTTTATTTTTTTATTTTTTTTAAGGCAAGTGATAGTACAGGTAGTTTCTCCAAGATGCAAACACCCTATTTTTATTTTTTTTTACCGTATGTGTTATTCATTTCGATATTTTTCTTATCCATTGCTTTTGCACGCTCTCTATTTCTCTCAATAAATTCTGTGTGTAAATGTGTGTGTATTGTTTTAAAAGTGTGTTTGAAGACCCTAAAACAATTTCAAGTGAAAAAAAAAAAAGAAAAATTCCCCCCCAATTTTTTTTTTTTTTTAACCCCCACAATGGAGAGCGGTATCTGTAAAGCCTCTTTTTTTTTTTTTACGTGCACATTTTTTGTCACAGTTCCATTCCAAAGAAACGGGTCGCGTATGCTTAAGTCGCGTAGCATAAGATTGTGTTTATCATGTCGACGCGCCGCCGCGTGGAAACGAACAGAAAGGAAGAAAGAAAGAGAGAAGCGGCGTGGAAACAAGGAAGAAAGTAATAATACAAAAATAAAATGCTTTCAAGAAAATCGAAGATTGTCGCAGAGAGCGAGAATGGAGTCTGACTCTGCTCTGCCCCCATTACACAAAGCAAATACCTTTTCCGATTGCATTTCTTTTTCTCAATGTGTGTGTGTGTGCGCGCGCGCGTACGTGTGTGTGCGCGTGTCCTTTCTTACAAAATAAAAAAGTGGCTGGCAGGCCAAAGTTATGTTTTGGAAAATACTGGTGAGCGTTTTCGATGCCGTATTCTCATGGGAAAATGTGAAACTATTGAACTTGGATTCATGATTAGGAATGAACGCAAAAATGTCCCAATTGGTGCGGTAACAAAAAATACAAATAAAAATACATGGACCAATATGAACTTTCAGAATTTGAAAATGATCAAAACAAAAATGCACAACTTGATCGAAAACAGGACGAGGCGGTTTTCAAATGAAGGTTTCAAGCCCGGGTTAGAATTTCAAAGTAAGGTTTCAAACCTGGTTTAGTGTTTCAAATCTGAATTTCTAGGAGTAGCGATGGGAACTAGTGTTGGGGTTTCAAAGTAGGGTTACAAGTCTTTTTTAGGATTTCAAATCAGGGTTCCAAACCTGGGTTGAAATTTCAAAGTAGGGTTTTAAATCTGGTTTAGGTTTGTGGTTTCAAATGAAGATTTTAAACTAGGGTTTTAAATCAATGTTAAGGTTTAAATTTAGGCTATCAAGTCTCGGTTAGGGTTCCAAACCTGGGTTGAAATTTCAAAGTAGGGTTTTAAATCTGGTTTAGGTTTGTGGTTTCAAATGAAGATTTTAAACCTGGGTTTTAAATCAATGTTAAGGTTTAAATTTAGGCTATCAAGTCTTGGTTAAGGTTTCAAGCCTGGGTTAGGGTTTCAAATTAGCATTTTAAATTAGGGTATCAAGCCATGGTTAGGGTTTCAATTGAAGGTTGCAAGTCTGGGTTAGAATTTCAAAGTACGGTTGCAAAAACTCGTGTCTCCCTTTCGCGTTCTGGTTTAAAATGAGGGTTTTAAACCTGGTCAGGGTTAGGTAGACTGGGTAAGAATTTCAAAGTCGGGTTTCAAACCTGGTTTAGGGTCGTGGTTTCAAATGAAGATTTCAAACTAGGCTTTTAAATTGTTGTTAGGGTTTCAATTTAGGGTATCAAGTCTCGGTTAGAGTTTCAAATGAGGGTTTCAAACCTGGGTTCATATTTCAAACTCGGGTTGCAAGCTAGTTGTTAGCATTTCGCGTTCTGGTTTAAAATGAGGGTTGTAAGCCTCGGTCAGGGTTTCAAATTAGGATTTGAAGACCGGGTTCCAATTTCAATCTCGGGTTTCAAACGAGCAATCAAACATCGGAATTGAAATGTTAGCGAAAGCGACGATCATTTGATTTGAAGGCCATCTCGTCAACATGACACGTGGGGACCGTTTCAATTTGTCGTCCTTTTTGCCCGCTCGGCGTCTCGCGTTCATCATCGGCGGCCAACGACGCAAACGGTCGCGGCCCGGCGGATCTGCGGGGAATTCTGTCGCGGCGATGTGTCTTCATCTAATTAGCGGCCGGAACAGGAACGCCGAGAAGAGGAAGAGGCGCGAGAGGAAAACAAAATGGAAACAAAAAAAAAAACCCTCAGGCATCGTCATGGAAAACGAAGACGTCACCGGACGGTCAGCTCGCGTTTGTGCCCTCCGGCGTCGGAAAGAGTTTCCGGTCGAGCGGTTCCTGTGTCGTCGCCGATTCCTGCGTGCATGTGTGCGTGCGTGTGCGTGCGTGTGTGTATGTACTTCAGTTTTTTGCTCGGCACTTCACAAAGATCGCCGCTTATTGACTTTGGACTTTTTAATGATTATTATGGTTGGTTGTTTGTATGCGCCCTGCGATTGGCTGGCAACCGGGTTCAGGGTGTAACTCGCCTCCCGCCCGAACATTGCCGGGATCGGCTCCAGCGCGCCCGCGGCCCGCGCCAGGAAAAGCGAAACTCGGATTAGGGTTTCAAATTAGGTTTTCAAGGGTTTCAAATGAAGGTTAAAGTTTCATCAAGTCAAGGTTTCAAAGTAGGGTCTCAAACAAGGAATGACATTTTAAAGTAGGGTTCCAAGCTGGGGTTAGGGTTTCAAGCCTTTGTGACGGTTTCAAATTGGGGTTTCCAGCCGAGGTTCGGGTTTGAAGTGGTGTAAGTGGCGCCGTTCTTCTTCCCGAATGAAACAAAATCGCTTTCCACTCATCTCATTTCTGGGCCTCCCTTCAAGCACCGCGCAAGTCTCCGTCGCCTTTGTTGGTTTTAAGATTTTAAATTCATTGTTTGAAGACAGGGTTAGGGTTTGAAATTAACGTTTCAAACTAGGAATAGGGTTTCAAATTCGGATTTGAAAAGTACGGTTTCAAGCCTGGTTTAGGGTTTCAAACCTGCGGTTCAAATCCAGGTTAGGGTTTGAAATTAGTGTTTGAAGCCCGATTAGGGTAGGATTCAAATTAGGGTTTCAAGAAATGGGTTAGGGTTTCAAACTGGGGTTAGGGTGGCACATTCGAGTTTCAGTAGTTTGTTGTATTGCACGTTACTATCAGGCGCGTGTTTTCACGTCGTGTATGCGGTGAGCACGTCGTTCTGTGCGTCGCTAAAGCTAACGTGAACGAATTGCAGCGAAGAAGTTTTCTCTCTCACGAGCCGAGCGCGCATTAGCATTTAGCGGTTAGCGTAGTCACGCGCTTCATCACAATTTGCGTGGAGTACGACTCACTAATCATGTTATAGCACACGCGCACGCACACACAAACACGTTCACACAAATAATCATCCCCCCCTCCCTCCCTCCCTTTTCAGCCCGTTTCCTCGGCAACAGGCCTCCTCCTCCTCTTCCTCATCCGTGACACACAGAAGTGGTTTCAAACTTTTAAATGGTTTCTGTGAGACTTGTATATCCTCTAATTGTTATTCATAGCGCTGTCACGGGAGGAAGAGGAGGAGGAGGAGGAGGAGGAGGAGGAAAGGATGGAGGGAGGAGGGAAGGCGGTCACGCAGGCCGACGGTCGGGCGAGAAGCCCACGACGATATCGCGAGTGTCGGCCCGCTGTACTCATCATAATAACGTTCAAAATACATTTATTACATTTTATTCAGAGGCTCCTTTTTGGCCACTCAAGGACACCGTACAAAACATTAAAACAAAAAACGTAAAAAAGGAAAAAAGGAGACGAAGCTGCAGCAATAAAGCGCGTACAAAAATAACAGAAGCGTAAGGTCAAACAAAAGGTTCATTGAAATGAACAATAAATGTTGTTTCAAATGCTTTAATGAGTCATGTGACGTCAAACAAGCGTTAGGGTTTCAAGCCTGGGTTTCGGTTTCAGACCAGCGTTCGGGTTTCAAACCCGGGTTTCGGTTTCAGACTAGCGTTAGGGTTTCGGTTGTTCGGGTTTGACGCATCAAAGAATGAAGTCGTGTTGCGCTTTTTCTTTGGCTTCATCGCCACTCGACCCATTGTGAGTTGGATGCCTTGCTCGAGGGCACTTTTGGACTGAATTTGCCAATTGGAGTGGCTCCAGTAGTGCAAAAAGTTCGGATGAAGCTGCTGATGTTTGTGGAAAATTGGAAAGGCAGAAGTTTTGCATCCGTTTTATTTTGGAATAACACAACTCAAGTGTGTGTGTGTGTGTGTGTGTGTGTGTGCGTGCGTGCGTGCGTGCGCACCATAACACGAGTTGCTTTAGGTGACATCATCTTCCATCGAAGTCACAAAACACTTTTTCCCACACTCAACTTTTTTTTTCTTTTTTTTTTTTTTTTTTTTACTACCCCTCACCAGACTTTGATGTGCAAAATGTTTGAACTATTACAATATGTCTTATTATGATGATGTGTAAATTGTCTGTCTTACGGTATTTTTCCATTGCCAAAACCCAACTTGTCGGAGCCAAATGTTTTTAAGCACTTTACACCCAGACTCAACTTGCGAACATATTTTTTCCTATTTCGCGCTCTTATGCGCTTGTGTGGCAAAACGGTAAAGCACGGGTCGCACGTTTTTTTTACGACTAGTGCGAAACACATTTTTGCTATTGTGAACTAATTATTTCTGTGATGTGTGAAATGGTTTAAAAAAGAACAAGATCTGTCTTATTATGACACACTTCCACTGCCAAACACGATCTGCGTCCTTGCTAGCCTTGAAGTGAACTTCGTTTTGAAGGTGCGTTGTGTTGCAATCCGAGCCGGTTTCTTTCGCGCGCACTCCTGACAAACGAATCAGCGGCGACTTCAGTCGAGAACCTCGCCGGAACGTGCGGCATCGAAACCGAAGCCGCCTACGTGCTCTCGCCTCGGCTTTCGGAATGAAGACGCCGAGGGAGGATCCGCCGACGACACGCGCGCTGAACGTTTGCTCCTTTGCAGATTTTGCTTCGTCAAAAAGATGAGCAAAGCGTCCGAGTCGACGCCAACCGTGAGGAGAATCTCTTTCTAATTAAGGTTTCAAGCCTGGGGAAGGGTTTCAAAGTAAGGTCTCAAGCCAGGGTTAGGGTTTGAAAGGAGGCTTTCAAGACAGGGTAAGGGTCTTAAAATAGGGTTTCAAGCAAGGGTTAGGTTTCAAATAGGGTCTCAAAACAGGGTTAGGGTTTCAAGGTAGGGTTTCAAAACAGGGTTAGGGTTTCAAAGTAGGGTTTTAAAACGATTAGGGTCTTAAAGTAGGGGTTCAAAACAGGGCTATGTTTTAAAAGGGGCTAAGGGCTTCAAATTCCGGTTTCAAAACGGTTTTCGGCTTTCAGTGTCTCGTCCGCTTTTCAGTGACGTCGCTGCAAATCCGAACGTTCAATCTGCATTCCCGTTGTTGACGTCTCTGAAATCGACCAGAAAGATCCTCGCGTGCGTGAATTGGCCACGTCGTCGCCATCGTGGCAACCCCGCCAGGTCCCGGCGCTTTTTCTTTGGCTCCTCTCGCTTCTGGAGACGTGGTGGCTCTCTGTTTGCATCACGCCTTGCGGTTTGCCGCCAGCCCAAATTATTTGAGCGATGACGTCGCCCCGCGACCACACGGCGCGTCCGAGCCATCTGCACGACAACCACGGCCGCGCACCCGCCGAGCCAAATGCGACACACGCGCATGAATTGATAATCGGGTAAATTAGCTGCAGATCTGCAATGAAAGATCAGCTCGTTGGAAATGCATTAAGGGTGAGCGGGTTCACTTGATGCTAAATGGAAGGCGGACGGAATCCAGATCATTCGGCAAATTCCCATCTGACGACATCCTGTTATTCCCCATTTTTGTCCTATTTGATTCCTTTTTTTTTTTCTTTTTTGGGGGGAGCCAACCCCGGTATGTCTCCCCTTCTTCACTAATTTTGGGGGTTGGTCCCGGTCCCAACAGCACATCGCCACAAAATGACACATTAGCAAATGTTAAGTTGCCCGTGCAAATGCAATATTCGTCTTCGTTGAATGTTGTGTTTCACCTCATACGCTCTACCAAGTTGTTTTACTCGAGTGCTCTTCCTCCTACGAGGCTCGTCACAGTGCAAAGGTCAGCGGGGGGGGGGGGAACAATTGCATCCCGCTCAAACACATTTGTCATGGCCTCGTCCTCTTCCGTTCCGCAAAGTCTTGACACAGATTTCCCTGTCAACGCTCGTCGTCTCGTGTGGAACGAACCTCCAAAAAAAGACAAAGAGAGAGACGCTGTTCCCCGAAGTGTGATCTCCATCCTGGAGGAAGTTTCTCCCAGGACTTCAACCTTGCATTTCAATGCGATTCCGAGGATGGATGAAGAGGCTTGCACGCACGCACGCACGCACGTCAGCGTCAGCGTCAGCGTCAGTCTCTCGCGCTGCTGCTGAAAGGGAGATGATGATTATGCAAATGAGCACTCTCTCTTTTTGAAAGATTAAACAGGCTTCTGATTGCTTTTACATAACCTTCACTTGCACGCGGGCCGCCACACGCGCACACGCGCGCACTACATTTGGTGTCATCTGTCTGGCGTCAAAATGGCTTCTCGCTCACCTCTCCTCGGTTACGATGATGTCAGGCACACACGACGACGACGTCGCGTTTGTTTCTTTGCACGCGTGCGCGGGCAGAAGCAGTTTTTATGATTTGTATTTTTGTGTTCGACTGTGTGTGGCCGTTTGCTGATTACCCCAAGATTGTGTTTAGTAGTCTATGGGCGATACAATCACCACAAAAATGCTATACTTTGCAACCCCCCCCCCCCCCCCAAAAAAAAGGCAAAATATTGTGGTGTGGTGTGGAAAAGGGATAATTTCCCACGGAAAGTCAATATTTTTGGTCACAGGTTAAAATGATAGATTATTGCTCAAACAGGCATTTTGGTGATAGTTAACCACAAAAAGACATACTTTTGGCACAAAATTGCTCCTAAAAAAATAAATAATCCATTTGGTCAGGGAGATGGAATTTAGTCAACTGTAGGTTAAACAATAATATTGTTCGCTTTGATGTGGGGCTGAATGCATCAATGTTTGGATGGATGGATGGATGGATGGATGGATGGATGGAATATGGATGAATGGATAGACAGATGAATATGGATGATATGGATGGATGGACAGATGGATTTGGATGGATGGATGAATGGAGAGATGAAGGATGGATATGGATGGATGGACAGATGGACGGCTGGGTGGATTGATGGAGAGATAGACGGATGGATATGGTTGGCTGGATGGTTGGATGGATCAATGGAGAGATTGACAGCTGGAAAGATGGATATGGATGAATGGATGGACACATGGACGGATGGCTGACTGGACGGATGGACAGAGGCATGGATATGGATGAGACGGGTGATGGATTTATTGATGATGAATAATGGACAGATGGATGATGGAAGGATGAATGACGTACACGTGGATGCATGAAGTCGCTGACGGATGGATGGATGAATAACGGATGGATGACGTGCCGGTGGACGGATCATTTTGCTTTTATGACTTGTTGTCGTGTTGAGTTTGTGAGCCGTCATTTGAGCGATGACCTTTTAACGGCTTCGTCACAATCACGCGTCCATTTGCTGCGTGTTGTGTTCAAGGACGTCGGGTAAAGACGATAAACAAACGGGCCGACCGCCCACTCGCCGACGCGCCGAAGATCAGAGTTGCTTAATTAACTCTGTCGGACCATCCAAGGACATCCATCCGACACGCGTGCACGCACGCGCGCATATTTCGCTGTTTACTCAAGAGCCACTTTATGATTTCAAAAGTAATCAAGCTTCAGTGGGCCCGGGACCGCACCCACCCTGCGACTGACACACTAAGTGCAATTAATTATATGAAAGAGAAGAAGAAGAAGAGAGAGAGAAGATCATGTTCTTTGGAGCTACCGCATCAGGTGATCCTACACTGCGTTTCGATTGGTTCAGTCGTGAAAACGACGTCATTTGTTGTCACGAGTCCGCAAATCTAACGACGACATCTAAATGCGGTTGAAATTGTTTTTATTGATTAAAGAGTCGTACAATTTTTCCAGCGGGTCGCGGGCGTGCTGCAGCCTATCCCAGCTATCGTCGGGCAGGAGGCGGGGCACACCCTGAACTGGTTGCCGGCCAATCGCAGTCATACAATTTAATACTATAATAAAAATTCAGTAACAAGATTCAAACAATTTAAATAATTAGTATTGTAATTATAATTAAATAAACAAATCTTTGCATCAATACATCTCAAACAATTATGTAATAAATATTTAATAATAATCCAATATTTGCAATAAATACTGTTTGTTATGAATATATAATTGCTCAACAAGGTTGAAACAACTTTTTTCCCGTATTAATTGGCATAAATAAATGTAACAATACATATGGTTCATTTCATTTTTGTACAGTATTTTTGTACATATTTTTCTCATGTTCACTACCCAACGTGTGTACTATTGTATTTAAAAGGCAAACACAAGTGTCGTCATCATTTTATGAAAAGATCATTTATTTCAAAGTTGTTGTTTTTTTCGCTTCGTGGATTGAAGCACATAGTAAAGCAACAGTACAATGTTCAGAAAATATAAGTGTGATGCTGAATCATTTGTATTTTTTTATTTTTATTTTTTTTAAATCTTAACATTTTTTTTTTCGTAACTGGAATATTCTGCATGTATACTAAAAAATAAGAACTTTTAAAATTGTACAAATCGGTACCATAAAACTCGACAGAAGAATAAAAACCAGGCGTTTTCTCTCGAGTGGGAGAAACCACGATGAAACGCCCAAAAATGACAAAAACAAGCAACAAAAAACAAACAAACAAACAAACAAAAACAAAAAAACAAAAGAAGCAACCAAACCAAACATGAGGTTGTCATTTGACTACGTAACTCTTTGGCAGCAAAGAGCGAAATACGCGTCGCCAAAGAAACAACAACAGTCATAATAATAATAATAATAATGATAATAGTGATCAAAAAAGAAACTGATAATAATTATAGTAGTATAATAAAAATGATGTTGAACCACCCAAAAAAAAAAAAAAAGAGACGACGACCTGCCTTCCCGGGAGTGGGCGAAAGTTTTTCGGAAACGTTTGCAACACGTGTTGATGCAACAGATGTCGCCTGGCCTTTCGGAAAAAACCAAAACAAAAAACAAACAAAGAAAAAAAGACGTCGTATCCTGTTTTGTTTTGAACGAGGGGAACGCGCCGCTCGTTTTGCACATTCTCTGCAAACATGGAGGCTAGCTAGCTTGCTTTTTGGACTCGAAAACAAAACAATAAACAAAAAACAAAAAACAACAACAATGGATAGCTAGAATGCACTGCGAGTGTCCGTTAAGGCGATATTTAAGATCTCACAGGTTTTTACTCGTTTATGATTGATCATCATCATTGGCGGACGTCGGGCTTGCAAAAATGTTCAAAGTTGGAAACTTTCCATGGGAATTTGCAGGAGTAAATGCAAAAACCACTGGAATTGAACACATTTAAGTTTGACTCTTGAAAACTATCGTTTGCAATGATATCTGCTTATGACAAAACCATTATTATTTTTTGAAATATATATATTCGTGCTTGAATTACCCTCAATTTCGGATGAATTCCCTTGGAAAGCTTCCAATTTGGACTATTTCCAAAACGTCCTAGCTGGATTTCCCCAGAAATGTTTGCAACCCTCGGCGGAAGTGATTGCTAGGACACAGGATCCAGGGATCAAAAAAACAAATTGTCCTCCACGCTTTTCTATGTCCAATTCGGTCCGTCTTGATTTTGTTGTTGTTGTTGTTGTTGTTGTTTTTTTCCCCCACCGCCGAGCCTCAGTCGCGGTTTTGGTAGCTACCGAACGAAGCCTCTCACGTCGTTCGTCTCGTATCGCGTGTTGGCCTCCGGAGTTGCTGTTGATTTATTTTAAGGCCACCGTACTGCCAAGACAGTATCAACAACCCAGAGTCCTAAGTGAGATCGCACAAGCAACAACAAACGGCGGGAATCCAGTCCACGTTAAGTGTACACAACTTCTAATTTCAGCTAAACATTTTTTTGTATTTTTTTTTGTATTTTTTTTTGCGCTAAGTAAATTCCAAACACACACGGGTGACGTGATACATTTTTCCCGTCCGACTCCGCTCCGCTCCGTAAGAAGTAAAGTCGGGAGCTCTCGGCATTCGTTATTTGGGAGGAAACGGGAGAAAGCTGGGAAGCCGTTGGAGCAAAAATCCTCATGGAATCATCGGAATTTGTTTTTATTTCTGGGGGGGTGGGGGGGGGGGGTCCGCCGTTAACAGTCGTCGTCGTCGTCCCCGTCGTGAGCGGAGCAGTCTTTGGTGCCGTACAAATCGGCCAGCTTCTTGAAGCGCGGACCCCAGCTGCGCAGATAGTCATAATCCAGGTCCGACTCGGTGGTGACCGACTCCAGAGAGCTGAGCGAGCCGGCCAGGGAGCCGCGGCCCTCGTAGCCGTAGATCTGGATGGAGTCGTAGGGCGGCGCGGTGGGGTCGCCGTCGGCCTCGGCCACGCGCGTCTTGATGAAGTCGTCCACGTCCACGCTGTTGGCTGCCGGGTGGGCGCCGGGACGCAGCGGGAACTGGAGCTCCGGTTTCATGTCCTTCCTCGGGTGGAAACCGTTGGCGCCGTCTGGATTCTGAAAAACGGACAACGTGTCAGGGTTTCAAATTAGGCTTAAGGTATAGGGTTTCAAATTAGGGTTTGCAAAAAGGCTCAGGGTTTTAAACCAGGCCTTGAAACTAAGATTAGTGTTTATAGGGTTTAAGGTTTCCAAATAATGGTTTAAAAAGGTTAGCGTTAAAAATGAGGGTTTCAATGCAAGGGTTAGGGTGTTAAATGAGAGTTACAGTTTGAAATTAGGGTTTGGTTTTAAATGTAGGTTAGGGTTTCAAAGTAAGCCACTATAAGACAAGGGTAGAGTTTCAAATTAGCATTTGAAGCCTGGTTTAGGGTCCCAAACAAGGTATATTGTCTTCTTAGAAATAGGGTTTCAAGCCAGGGTTAAGGTTTCAAGTATGAATGAGTGTTTAAAAAAAAAAAAAAAAAGGAGGTTGTAGTTGAGTTAAGGGTTCAAAGTTAGGGTTTCATCCGATTTCAAGTCAGGTTTAGCTCTGATGCCGGCGGCTCGAAGGAGGTCTCGTGAGGTTGTGTAGTTTGTCGGCGGAGTGACCTGCAGCGTGGCGATGTCGAAGGCTTCCGTGTCCTCCTCTCCGCCGCCCTCGTCGTCGTAGGTGATGATGTTCTCTCGGATGTCCTCCTCCTCGAAGACGATCAGGGGCTCCTTCTTCTGACGCCGCAGCGCCACAAACAAAACCACGATGACTGCGGGAGGGGGGCACACCAGCAAACGGGTTGGCCCGACGTCCGCTCGCAACCAAACCTCTGACGCTTGAATTCGGATACAATTCCTCTTCGTTTTGCAGCACGTGCACGTTCGATTGCGGACGGTCGATTGACAACCGTTCCATTTTTTTAAAGAATGATAAACGCCAACAACGAAAGCCGACAGCGACTGGAAAGCGGAGTGGAAAGCTCGGCCTTACCCAGCAGGATGACCATGCAGGCGAGGATGGCGATGAGCGCGCCCGTGCTGAGGCCGGCGGGCAGCACGTAGGGCTCCACGTTGCACGACAAGATGGTGTCCTTGCTGTCGCAGGAGCACACGCGCACCGTCAGCGTGCCGGTGCTGCTCATGGGCGGGACGCCGTTGTCGTTGATCTCCACCGGCAGGAAGTAGACGTCCTGCGTCAGCCGGCTGAAACCCTTCCGCAGCACGTAGACGCTGGCCGTGCTGTCTGTGCGCAGGGCACACCAAACACGCTCAACACGCATTCTTCACCTTTTGTCAGTTTCACGAAAATTAGGGTCTCCTGTAGGTCACGGTTAGGTCCCTTGCAAATGAGGGGCTCGAGTCTGTGGTAAGGTTTCAAGTTGGGCTTTAAAGCATGGGTTAGGGTTTTAAACAATGTCAAATTTCCATTTAGGGTATTTCCAACCAGGGTGCCAAGATAAATCAATCAATTTCACGTTTGGGTTAGGGTTTCAAATTAGAGTTACGGTTCCAAGTCAGGGTTACGGTGTCGAAACGGCATTTGAAGGCATGGTTCGGGTTTCAAATCAAATGTTGGCTTTCAAGCCATGGTCGGGTCTCAAATTAGGGTTTGAAAACAGCATTGGGGGTTTTACATTCCAATTTGAAATGGAGATTAGGGTTTGCAATAAGGGCTTGAAATGAACATTTCAAATGAGCTTCCCGAGCCAAAATCTCTCACATCAGACTCGACCGGATTCTGGAAAACGACACTTGATGAACCCGAAAGAGCAAAGACTCGTTTGCTCGGATGTGAAGCTGCCGACGCGTCTGCCTCGTGTCTTTGCTTCCATTTCATCGTCTGCACGCTGGATTGCTTCTGTGCGTCCACCAGCGTCGACATGCTGGCTTGCCACTTGAAGCTTCTCTCGCAGCTTCATTCGATCACGACGCCCGAGACGCGCCGGCAGACGGATGGGGATCGCGACGCAATTCGCGCGGGCCCCCGCGGGACGTGTCGTCGTCCTTCTGCGTGTGTGGCCGCAAATTCGAGGAAACGTGGCGAAGTTAGCGTTGGTGCTAACGTGGCTCACCTGCGTTGTCTTTGAGGGAGAAGTTCTGGTTGTGCGCCACCTCTGGTGCCAGGCTGAAGGTGAAGTGCTGACGGTGGGCCATCTCGTCTTTGTCCACCGCACTGACCGTTTCGATAACCTGTCGAGATGACACACGTGCGTTTTTTTTTCTTTTTTTCCCAAATTGGGGTTTCAAGCCGGGGATAGGGTTTCATGTTTGGAATTCAAATTGGGGGATAGGGTTTCAAGCCTGGAAAGCAAAGAAAGGTTTCCTCAAGTGTGAGTGAGGGTTTCAAATTCGGGTTTTGAGGCCAGGATTTGGATTTCAAATTAAGGTTTGAAACCTGTGTTTCAAACAAGGCTTAGGGTTTTAAGTTGGGGTTGAATAAAATTGGATTTGGGCTTTCAAATGAGCATTTCAAGCCTAAATCGGGGTTTCAAAGAAAGCTGTCAAGGGTATAAGGTCTCAAATTCGTGTTTCAAGTCTGGATGAGGGTTTCATATTAGGGTTAAGAGTTTTAGTTTAGGTTTTGTGTCTGTGTTTGGCTTTCAAACAAGGTTGCAATGAAGCGTTCAAACTACAGAATGGAACCTCCGAGTCCTCACGTCCTTCCAACAATGGCGACGTCCATTCTTCCTACCTTCCCCGGTGCAACATTGTCACACATGAGGACTTCGTTGTCGATGGCAAACTCGGGAGCGTTGTCGTTCCTGTCCTTCACTCTGACGTTGACGCGCACTTTGGTGTCCTGGTGGTGGCCTCCTACACGCACAAACGCACAGAAAATGCTGAGTCGCACAAGAGCGCAATCGAGCGTCGAGGGTTCCCGAGAGCGCCGCCGGCTCGCACGCGTCTCGCGCAAACCCGCTTAGATGTCGCGTCATGCGCGCAAGACGACCGCAAAAAAAGGGAGCCGATATGTCCACGCACTTCCTTCCTCCCGAACCCTCCTCCCCTTATACTTTCCATCCTTCCTCCCTTCCTTCTTTCCTTCCATCATGTGACCATCCTTACTTAGTCATCCCTCTTGACTTCCTTCCTTTGACACCTTCCGCCCACCCTCTCCCTTCTCCTTCATCCATTCTTCCTCTTGTCCTTCCTTCAAAACGTTCACGTATAAAGTGTACGCCCCCTTTTGCCCCCCCCCGTACTGCGTACGACACATATCGGGACGAGCTGCCAGCACACGTCCCATCGGCAGTTTGTTTCTTTAGGAACGGAAACTGCAGCTCAGTTTCTCTTGCGACTGGCCCCTCTTATTTGATTTTTCCAGCACCCCGTCATTAGCAGGCTTCTACTTAGCTTCCCAGGGCCCCGTTAGTGGTTAGCGTAGCCCGACCGCGCGGGCCGCGAGCCCGTTTCCATCTGGCCGTCTGGCGTCGTCAGCGCCGCGGGGAAACCGCACGGCGCTCGGCGGGCCAGAGCTGTCGGCCGCAGAATGCCAGGGAGGGGTTCGCTTGTTTTTTTTGTTTTTTTTGTTTGGGGGGGGTGAAATGTGAGAGGCCCCGCGGGTCAACTCTCATTTCTTTTTCGAGGGTTTTCTTGCTTGCCTCGGCCATTTTTGTTTGAAGCTATCGCGCCACAGACGGCACATGGATGTTTAGACGTTCTTTTCCCTCTGTGGGTCGTTTTGGCCAATCCGAAAATGTCGAACGGGGCAAAAGGCGCAGACGGGTCACCAGTTAACCTGACTTCTATTTTGGGGTCTATGTAAACAAGTCAACAAGACACATTGTTGCTGACCACTAACTACTGACCAGGTCAATGTGACAGCTTGTTACTCAGCCGAAGTCTGCTGACCACGCCAATGGGACCGTTACTTAGTTACTGACAACTAACTCTGACTAACTCGACTACCCATAACAATGTGTCATTTTTGCAATTGACTAACTTTACTCATCACATTAAATGGACAGTTTGTTACGACAATTAAGTCTTACCGACTAATTAAGTCGACCTAGCGTGTAAATGCGACTTTGTCACTGATGACGAACTTGACTGACCGTGACTCTACTGACCAGAAGTCTCCACGCGCAATGAGCTCCAAGAGGGCGAAAAAAATATAGGCTCACCTATCTCGGTGGCCGACACGGAGATGTTGTGCCAGGCCTGAGCCTCCCGATCCAGCGGTCTGGCGGTGGTGATCATGCCGTCCTCAGAGTTGACGCTGAAGAACTGCTCCACGTCCGTGTAACGCGGAATCATATACCTGTGCGCAGGTGTTCACAAGTTTCAGTCCTAACACGCGCTGGGACCTCTCTGCCGTCGTACCTGACCGGGTTGTCGGCGGCGTCCGTGTCCTGGGCGTGGACGCGTCCCACCTGAGTGCCGGCGGGGGCGTTCTCCTCCACCTCAAAGGTGTACGAGGGCGCCACAAACACGGGCGGCTCGTCGGCATCCTCCACCGAAATCTGAGAAGAAAATATGTTCCGTGTGAGAATCTACCTATCGTATTGCAAAATGACACCACATACCACACGTTGAGTACCACTCGAGTAATCAGTGTTCTCGAAGATCCCGCCCTGCCTTACCTTTATCGTGGCCTCGTCCTTGTACGGCCCCCAGGCCAGGTAGTGGGGGTCCACGTGCATGTTGACGGCCTCCAACTTCAGCGTGTACAACTTAGCGGTCTCAAAATCCACGCGCTGCGCACGAGACACACACGCACACACACAAAGACGACATCAGTTCACAGCGTCACAATCAATTCTCATGAAAAGCAAGTGCAAGTTGGATTGGGCAGCTCGGTGCAGTGTCCACGTCTGCTGCTAGGGGGAGCTGTTGCTGCACGAATGAGGCTGCCAGCTGCTGCAGTCCTGCAGTGACTGACAAGTCAACCTGGGGAAGCCCAAAAGATAATAACTGCATCATAACTACCTCGAATAACTCCACATTATTTAGAGAACACTGTTGATTAGGATGTAAAACAGTGTTGCAGCCTCAGATTCAATTGGCTTATATTGAACGCAGCTGTCATTCAATTACTTTATAAAGCATTGACACACAATAGCCAATAACAAACTAATAGCAAAGCGAACTATGCTTGTGAGGAGTGAGAATTGTCTAGAAGGAGCCAGGAAACATGACTTTTTATTTGCTGCGCATTTTGTTGGAAGGATAGACAGGACAGCCCCACCCAAAACTGATTTCAACAGGGCTTTTCAAAGAGGGTGAAAATGGTCCTGTATCCTTTGGACTGAAACACGGGAGATATTTCGATACCAAGACACCTGGAACTAGTGGCATGCAAAGCAAAGGCGAAAAAAGATGTATTTTAAGCCTGGACAATCAAATTGTACAATTTGTACAAAAAATTGTAGCATATTGTAGCATTCTACCACATCTGGCCCAAAATGCCAAGGGAATTCACAAGTTGCCCATTTCTGAGGGGAAAGTACAAATGTTCATATTCATGCAAACAAAAAAAAATATTTCTAAGAAACAAGTTGGAATGTTATGAAAATCTTTTGTTGTGGAAAAAAATGCCTTTATTCTAAAAATGAAAAAAAAAACAATTATTCATGCAGTAATGTCATATTTATGGAACTTTTAACTGGCCCAAAGATAGGGTGGACTAATTGTTGTTGTTGTTTTTTTTTTCTTTCTACATTTGTTTAACTGGCACACGAGACTTAAGATGTCGCTATGTGCAATTTCTTTTGCAAACCCCAAAGCTACGGCTCGCAGACCTCAATTTAAGCCAGAAGCGCTGGCTTAAATTTCCTCCAGGGCAAGTTTCAATTTATGCGTTGTCAGCCATTGTACGAAAACCATAATCTGCTCTCGCGCGGTGCCAAGAGTACCAGTCTCGGGCTTATCTGCATCTCTGTTGTCCCCGTAATGACAGTAAATAACACACTCTCTGCCGCATCAATCCTTCTCCCGAGAAAGCGGGATAATAACACGCTTTCTCCTCCCCCGACACAGTTTTCCCCCCCAGCAGCTGCGGGAGCTTTAACGTGGCAGGAGTCCCGCGAGGGAGCTCGATCTCCTCATCGAGCGTCGCTCGGGAACGGAATCCCGGCGGGAGGAGCGGACCTTTAAGTCCGACTCGAGCTCGGCAGGGCCAACACACGGACATGTACGAGCGCCACACGATGTCGCGGGATTAAAATGCATTCGGAATCACGAACTCATTCCCATACCGCAATCGAACTGGCCAAAAAGAAACAGAATACCTTCCGTTTCCAGCACCCTATCGCTGCTAAGCGGGACCTTCCGGCAGTAGACTGGGCAGCCATTGTCCCCCATTATCCCAAGATGGAAGCGGCTCGTAGAAAAGAAACAAAGCGCACGGCTGCCACTCATTACAACAACTACACCGGGTGCAATGGGGAGTTGTATGTAATGCCGCCTCGTGTGGGCAAGGAGAGTCACACTGGGGGGCACAAACACAAAAATGCAAAACGAGAACATTCGCAAGGAGCTGCTGTAGGCCACAACGCACGCCCAGATGCTCACACGCAGATCAATTGGCCAGATACGACTGCGGCTCCCGCTGTCACTCGCTAGGCCACGCCCCTCAAGGGCTCCCGTATTACGAATACTACAGTACCCGCAGTAATCACACTTTATGAAAACCATATTGTCGCTGTCCAATGATGGCCCATGTCATATTTTTTGCCGTCATGTCATTTGATATTTTTAGACATTAGTGATCGTTTTAAAATCTTGAAAAAAAGCTTGAGAACAAACATATTAACAAATGTCTGAGAGGTGCTGTCCAACTCCGCCTCTTCCCTCACTCTGCGGGAGCCGTGCGGAATCATGTCGCCTCAAGATTGAAATCCGGGTTGTTGCTTTTTAGAGATCAACTTGAGCAAGCCTGTTTGGTGAAAAAATTCATCGCTGTAATGTTTCGGCCAGCCACGGACGTAAGAGCGTCATTTCCGCTGATTAAACCGCTTAGTAAGCTCATCATTGGATTTATTGCATCGCTTACAGTACGGCTCGAAGACCTTTTAAAAAAAAAAAAAACCTCGGATGATGTAACCACAGCCGTTTGTCTTTTTGTCTGGCTCCGCATAATGAGTTATTTTGCTTTTCTAGTGACCATTCGTTGTACTCACTAACCACTTAAATGAGCCGACAAAATGGCCAACTCACTACAAAAGGCACTACGTAGTGGAAAGGGAGCGAACACAGCCATAATGTTAAAAGTCGTCAACCGTAGAGCGCCAAAGATCGCCTCCGCTTTCAGCCGGTGCTCGGACACGGCTAGTCGAGCACCTGTAGCCGACTGTAGTGGCTCCACGCATTAACCGGGTCTTTTTACGAGCGCCGCGATAACAGCAGTTAAGTGATCACAGATTTAATTAGGGGCAATTCAGAGCGGCACAAAGCATCTGTTCCGTCTCGACGAGCTGCCTGTCGTCCCAGACGCCGATGCGTCAAACGCAGGTGAACTTGTTGACTCATAAAAAGATAAAAGGTTAACAACGCCGTAGATTGTAAACGTTTAGTCACAGTGGTCTCGTGTTGTAATTGTAATCCCCCCGCATATTTGCCGTTTTCCGTAGATGAATTGAAACCGATTCCCGGCATTTTGCTGGATAACGCACCCATTTGAAATGCCCTAAGGTGCCACAAGATGCCGCCAAAGCCCTGTCTAAAAAGGAAAGTAGTGCAATTGGTGTCAAGGAAGTACAATGTACCCCCACTACCCTCTCCAAAAGGTATTATATTGAGCTGCAATTGAATAACAATTCCACGAAATGGTGGCAAAGGACTACCTTTATCGCAATGAAGCTCCTCAACTAACTCCAACAGCTTCTCGGCACCAGCCTGTGAGTTTTGTGATATTATCTGGCTACATGTGTTGCTCCACTGCTTGTTCTCAGATATCTGTTGCTTAAAGGGTTACAACACCGCTCTGGAGATGCTATTTGTTAGCGTTTCCCATTATGTGTTAGCATGAAGCTAGCAGCATTTAGGGCAGAGTTACGTGGTTGGCTTTAAGTGTACAATATGTCATTTTCTTTGTTTTATGGTTTCGGTTTGACAGTAAACTTCAAGCTCTGAAAAGCTCGTATCTTGAAAAACTTGTAAGTCGGGTCACTCGCATGTCAAGGCACCGAAACATTTCTAGCAGCCACTGGATCGCCGCGTGACAGCAAACTGTCAAAACTGTCTTTGGCTAAGATTTGCCACATTATGGTAACAATCCCCTTTTTTTTGAAACGTCACAATACCCAACGGAACTTAACGCGTCAGCGGGAAGCTAACGTCACCGACGTGTCCCACTTCTTTCATTTTCCATCGCTTTGGTCACACTCCCTGGATCGCTCGCTCACTTCCATTCATGACAATATTCACAGTGACACACACACACACACAGACACACACGCAGGGGCTTCTTAATATTCCGCAAAGTGCTTTCGTCAGGACACAGTTGAAAGAGAATAGTTGATTAAAAAGCTCATGCCGGTGTGCGTGAATGTGTGAGAGGGAGAATAGAGATTAGTGAAGACTTCTCCCGACGCTGATTTCAAAGTGTTCAGGTGTGTGTGTGTGTGTGTGTGTGTGTGTGTGCGTGCGTGCTGCCCCTTGTGGCCAACAGGTGATGATGTCCCCGAGAGGCACCAGGACTCAAAGAAATCACGATGCGGCGCATCCGAATCAGGACACGGTAATCAGATCGCGTCCAAGTGGGCCTCATGACGTGGGCGCCTCTCACGCGCTTCTCTCACGCACACGCTCACTTGTATTTAAACATTCTCGCATGCGCGGCGCACACGCACGTTTCAAATCAGCCTCGGGCTCTGATGCTGTTATTACGAGAGTTGCAGGGAGTCAGGATGAAGGATTTTTGCTGGGATTGTTCCCTGTTGTTAGTCAACACACACACACACACACACGCACACGCACACAATGCAGGTGATCGGATCATCCTGTTCTAGTCCATGTCGAGCAGAAGTTTCCAAACTTTTACCTTCGCATACAGAAAATCGGACAAACTATGAATCAGTGTCTACTTGGCTAAATGCGATTTGGTCACAAATCGAACCCCGACATTGGAGCAAAAATTGGGGCAAGCCATTTTTGTTCCAGAAACGGGAATTATCTTTAGGACGAGAAATTTTGTCACTATTTTGGCACACATAGAAAAAGCTCAATATATGTAAAACAAATTTATTTTTACAGCAGGCAACGGGCCAGAGCCACGAATAGTGAAAATCAAAAATCGATAATTATTATTATTATTATTATTATTATTTCTTTTTTTTACCCCAAAAATGATTGAATAAGCGGGTAAAACTGCCAAATAGCCTTTTTGGGATTGGTTCTCTCCCCAAAAAGATAAAACAAAAAGAAAAAAAACGAAAAGAAAAAAAACAATTCTTATCATTTTTTGGAAATCAGCGAATAAGTGAATCCGCGGGTGCCGAATGGTGACTATGCGGGCATTCACTACATTATCAATAATACTAGTTTACAGGTAGTCGGTCTCCATTTTGTTGCAGCTGGCCCATAGTCTCCTCTTGAATAAAAAGTGTCTACTGAAAGAAACGTATACAAGAGACATTACTGTTATTGTACTCGAGTTCTTGCCGCCGCCATATTCTACTCCATACGCTTGCCCTTCGTCTTTGTATCAAATGTGTCAAGCTGTTGTGTATTAGCATGCGTTGTTCTGATTGCTACACTACATTCGATCACGGCATGTTTTTTCCCCCCCCAGTTTCTCCATTTTGAAGTGAATTTGACCTCCGGGCAGGACAAAGGGCTGAAATGTGGGACTCCTCCCTGTGGACCGCACGAGAACGCGGTGCGGCGTGGTGCGGCGTGGGGTGCCTTCATCTTTTTTCGAGGGCCGACAAGTCATCCCTCATGTGTCTTCTCTGCGCTGGATGTGGTCAGCGTTGCGCTCCGGTCACGTTGGGATCAGCTGCGCAGCTGCCCGCCTCCGCCGCACTCTGCGCTGATTTTGGATGACGCTCGAGCTCGAGGTTAACCACCTCGAGCTTTTAAATTCATGCTCTCATTTCCTGATAGCAGCGGAAAACAAAAAAGCTGAACCCGCCAGAGTCTACGAGTGTCGCTGAGCCGCTGCATTAAGACAAAAAAGATTTGCATCGATCGAGTCGGGCTGGAGAAAGATTTTCTCGCAGAATGAATAAAAGTGAGCCGGCTCGCTTTGTGCGCCGTGCGGACAGGAAGTCCTTCCTTCGTGTCGAGGAGATTCTGACCTCCATAGCTCTTCCGAAATGTTAAGATGTTTTTTTTTTTCATGTGCAAGAGAGGACAAACAAAGCAAATTTCGTGGATATCACATTCTAGCTACACCTCCATCTAACCATTGATATACCGCATCTACCTAATACCCTCGGACTAATCACCAGTCCATCTAAGCATGTATCTGTACCGACCAACCTAGTCCTCTTTATGTACACATCTAGCCATCCATTCATCTATGAGTCACTGAATGATTTGGCGGCAACCAGCAGGGAACGCCACTAACTCCGATCCACACAACAACTACAGCAGTTTGCTCGCTCAACAGGTGGCAGTAGAAAACATGCTTTTTTAAAATTGCGTTTTTTTTGACCTTTTTCAGCTTGACGACGGCCTCCCTGGTCTCAGAGTCGGTGCTGAGCTCGAACGTCCCGATGCCGTCTCCGTCTATCAGCCGGTAGTTAACCATCCCGTTGTCTCCCATGTCGGGGTCGTTGGCCTTGAGACGGCCCACCTCCTCGCCCTCCACTTTGTCCTCGGACACGGACATGGTGTACACGCCTGCGGGGGGGGGGAGAGACCGCGGGCCGATGGGTGCGGGTTTGATTGTTGAGCGCATACGAACACGCGAATACAAAATGAAAACAGTCGCAAGGAGCACGGAGCAGACGTTAGCGTGCTTAAAATGGCCGACCTGTGCATCACACAATGTTTGAAGACACATTTAAACTCTCCATTTTATTCCCTGCGTCTATCCTTTTTCATCTACTCTTGGGATAAGTGATAAGTGGCCAGATGGTAGATAGGTAGTTGGATATATGGGTAGTTTGATAGATGGGTGCATCAATAGATCAGTAGGGTAGTTGATCATTGAGGTAGTTGGATAGACGGATGTGTAGATTGTTGTTTGTCTCATGCAAATGAGGGAACTGCCCCGCCCTCTACTGCCCCGCCCTCTACTGCGGGGCCAATGCTTGCTTGCTGCTTCTTCTTCTTCTTCTTCTTGTCCTCATTCCACTACCAAATCTCGGCATGCGTCCTAAGCTCCCCCCCATTGGCCTATTTCTCGCACGTTTACCTCCCCCCAGGAAAACCTCCATTTCCCCACCGCACCCCCTGCCCACCGCATTCTATTCACACAGAAGCACAACACTCACATACATTTCATCGTGCGATATTATTAGTGGGATGAGGCGCTAACTTCACTGCTATTTCCCAGGCACAGAAATCTTCTTTTCAAGTCGGATGTCTTTTGTGCGGCTGGATTGCGGCTCGTTTCGTTTCATTTTCGGGGGGGGGGGGGGGGGGGGGGGGGTGACGAGCGAGGCGGCTGCAGCGGCGGCGGCTCAGTAATCTCACAAAAGGAGTGTGTCGAGTAATTGATACGTGCCAGCGACGATGTGACAGATCAAGTCAAAAAAGGAAAAAAAAAAAAAATCCCCTTTATCAGAGCTTCTTGCCTTTTTGTCACCGCCAGTGTAACGGAATTGTACTAAAGTCAAGTCTCAACGCCGATTCTATTTTGCTGGCTAAAAGCGAAACAATTAACAGTGACAGGAAGTCTTTGAGGAGCCAGGAAGCGGTCTATGCTTTGATATCAAGAAAGGATGCCATAATGGCTTTGTTTTGATTTTTTTCTGGGGGTATTTTCATCTTTTAGCTGCGCTGCCGCGCTCAAAAGTGCTAAATATGTAATCAGCGTCCTCATTGGCGCCATCTGGAACATTCCTTTCGCAGGTGCTCCTTCTGCTGGTGGTTTACTGACGCTCGGACTCGCGCGACAAGTGGAAGCTGTCGTCGCAGCTTTTACGGCTGCTCGTCACGTCGCACTTTATCGCGCACGAAACCATTTTGGGTTACATGAGTGACCATTCAAAATCGACCCTTTAATGCAGTCAAATGATCGTCAAGGAAAATTGAACACTTACGTATTACATATGTATTATTTGTATACAGCATGTACATTTATATCTATATATTTATCAAATCATTTTTTTTTTTTTATTGAATGCATTTTTTGTTTTACCTTTCATAGTTGAAATATGTGCAGTTTTGAATGATTTTCATCTTTTAAAAACATTGCTTTTTTAACTTGTATTTTTGAGGGTTGATATAGACACACGTTATTAAAAAAAAAACTTTTTTCGAGTTGAAATATATTTCATATTTTTTGAGGGGTTTCGAATTCTATTTTTGGGGGGCTTACAAAATGACACATGCATACGTTATTTCTTACTTAGTTTTTACACTTAATTTTTGAGGGTTCAAATATGTATATTTTTTATGATTGTTTATATTTTAAATGCATTCCTTTTTGGTTTTACATTGACATTTTTTTCAAGCTTAAGCTATTGACAGATGGACACACACACACACGCACTGGGCAACCTCAAATATATATATTTTTTAAATTTACGTTTTTATTTCTTCCTTTTTAATGGAAAATGTCGAACTTTTTGGGGTTGACAAAACAAGCACACCCCCGTGTACACACTTGGCGAACACACGCTGCGACACAGCGCTCATAATTGACGTGCACTCACTCTGTGGGAACTTGGGTGGGTTGTCGTTGACGTCAGTCAGTGTGATTTTGACCTCGGTGGTCCCTGACAGGCCGCCCATGTGGCCGCCCATGTCCTTGGCCTGGATCACCACGTCGTAGTCCTGCCGCGCCTCGCGGTCCATGTTGGGCAGCGCCGTGCGAATGATACCTGGAGAATGCGTGGAGAATGTCAACGTGTCCAATCAAAACTGCGCGGCCGATGTCACGGATGGATCACGGCTCAGTTTCACCCATGGACGTACAAGTTGGGAGTCTACGCTGACAATATGCACAAAAAAAGTGTTGGAGAACTAACATTTGAGTTCAAAGCAGCCATTGTCCTGTCCTTTCCCGACAGGAAATGGGCTTCTAGGCCGAAGCCAAATTGGCAAGGTTTTGAGTTTTCATGGTGGCATGTGGGCGGAACACGGCGACAAATTTGGATGGTTCACCATCAAAAAAGGAAGCTCCATTAACTGTTATCCTGTTGTACACACAGATATACGCTGGTGAATTAATCCGATTGCTACCAAATTTGAACCAGGTGTCGCAGACAGATGGACAACGCTCAATTGCCAAGCTATTGAGTTTTCTCCAAGGTATGGAGGCGGAACAAGTTGACACATTTGGACGATTCCCCGTACATAAAGCAAACTATTGTAAGACTTCTCCGAGGCAATTCTTCTGATCGCTAACAAATTTAAACCAGGTCCACGGAACAGATGGAGCACAGTAAATATATTAAGTTTTCATCATAGTGTGTGGGCGGAGTTTGAGAAGTTTGAAAACGCCGTTGTAGTCATTAGTTTGTGGAGAAAATGACAAATAAAGTTCTCGGTTTTTGAATCTACAGCACGGAAGCAAAGAAGTACAATTATTCTCCGAGTGCCAACTGAGCGGATGCCAGGTTCCTGCGGCGAGGAAGTGATTGCATGTTTGATTCTTCACTTTTTGTTACCCCGGCAACCAGGCCACCGCCGCCTAACCTCGTTGCAATGTGTGACATGACCTCCCCCCCAAAAAATCATCTATTTGCCTTCAGAATCAATCAAGCTAAAAATATGGACTTCATTTAAACAAGTGTGAGATTATTTTTCTACATTTCAAACACCGCTAATCGGCTGGTGCGCGTTAAGGTTTTTTTATGGCCACGGTGGACCGGCTGCGTGCGTGCGTTGGCGTACGTGCGCGTGACAGCACGCAAAGCCGATAATCTCCAAACCAATTAGAAATGTGAGCTTTGGATGCGCGCCAGTCAAATGGCCGACACCGCTCTGATTAGCTCCGAAATCCGCCGTCAAAAGCCCACCACCGGCCGATGTCTCTCTGTGCGGAGGGGTGTCATCTCCACTCTGTGTGACCCCCACACATCCGTCCGCTATCACCTCGCGCTGTCCAAATGTCAGGCCGGGGCTCGGCAACCATCCAACTCAACGTGCTGCTCTTTCTTTTTTTTTTTTTTTTTTTTTTTAAACCACTTTAGAGTCCCCGCTCCACTGACTTTTTATATGACAGTCATCTTTACTCTTTCATTTGTGCGTGACTGTTTTGGTTTTTGCAATGCAGTTTCCGATGAAAACAATTTCCCTTGTTTGCGGAAGTCATTGAGGCAAATTCCAGGACCTCGTGCGGTTTTGCCGATCCACGTGAAATCGGTCGGCCGTGTCTATCGTGACAGGACACCGAAAACGTCTTTAAGGACTCACGCCCGAAACTGAACAGGAAGTCGTCGATTTGGATTTGAAGAGCTACTGGGGAATCGGTCCAAATGAGTCCCAATGGGAAGCGGGTATCATAAGACCGATGGCGAGCTAGCGCAAGTGTACGTAATGTTGTGTTCAGTGTGGGTCCGTGCGTGTGAGATGTGTAGCGCGCTGTCCTGTCTTGTCCTTTCTCCCGCTTCTCACCCGTCTGCGGCTCCACCGAGAAGTAGGGCTGTCCCTGCAGGATGCTGTACACCAGCCGGGCGCTGTTTCCGTACGTGGGGTCGTCGGCGTCGGTGGCCGTCACCTGAATCACCGACGTACCTGCGACATAACGCGCACACGGCGTCAGCTCCGTTCACCAAAAACCAGACCACAACCGCGGTGTCTACACGTTTGCGAGGCGAGCGCGTCTGTCGACCGCTGACAGGACGAGTCTTGAAACCCTACCTTTGAAATCCTGTAATAAAACCCTAACCCTGATTTGTAACCGTTGCAACCCGAACCCCGTCTTAAATCTAATTTGAAATTGTAACACTGGCTTAAAACCCTACTTTTTTAAACCCAAATTCAAAACCCTAACCTTAGTTTGAAAGCCAACCCTGGTTTGAAACCATAACCCGGGCCTGAAACCCTACTTTGAAACCTGAATTCGAAACCTTCACCTTACCTTGAAACCCTAACACTGTCTAAGTCGAAAAAGCCAACATCGGCATGCAATCCTACATTTGAAAAATGATCTTTGTTTGAAACCCTATCCCATACTTGACCATTACAGTTGTTTGAAACCGTAACCCTGGCTTGAACCCCTAATTTGACATCTTAACTCTGGTTTGAAAGCCTTACCCAAGCTTGAAGCCCCAATTTAAAACCTTAATCCTGGTTTGAAACCCCAATTGAAGACCTTAATTTCAAACCCTGGTTTTGAAACGCTTGTTTGAAACCCTAACAATGTCTCGAAACCCTACTTTCTCTCACCCTAACCCAGGCTTGAAACCTGAATTTTAAACCCTAACCTTGGTTTCAAACCGGCCTAACCTCCTGCCGAGGCCTGACTCGAGTGTTCAGGTTTCACGTTGTCGGACGATCTTGAAACAAACGTCCTCTCCGAACATCTTTCATCGCCATTAAGAGTCCCCGTGACCACAAACCAATCCCGGGCCTGAGAACCCATCGATATCGGAAGCTCTTAGTCAGGAGCGCCGCAGGAGGCTTGTCGGGAGTTTGATTCCTTTTAATGTATGGGCTAATGGCGCGGTCGTGTAGCCACGCTTCCTGTGCTCGGGTTTCCGTGACAATCGATCGTTCCTGAAGAACGCCGACCGAGATGAGCTCCGGCGGGGGCTTCATTAGCGAGCGCCACTCACTCGCTCGCTCGCTCGCTCACTTGAGGCTGATGACTTTTGGACTCGTTTGACTCGGTCTGAGGGAGCTTATCAAGTCTTCAAAAAAACAAAATCCCAATCAAGAAGCATTGTGTTACATGTCGCTAAAAAGCACTTAGCGATCACGTCGACGTACATACGATAAGGTTTAGCATCCTGTTGATAAAAGCGCAGGTCTAAAATCGAAGACCCTTCGCATTAAAAAGTCAATCATTACCACAAAGGGACATCAATGTTTCCACGTAAAAACGCACGCAATGCGCAAGGTCTTCTAAGACCGGAAGCGGCTGTCACGTGCAGTTGTTTGCACGTACATCCACAAACGGTCACGGTCACAAACATCCAATCGTTTCGCAGTTCGTACGGCGAGCTACTCACCGACGTTGGACATCTCGGGCACCCTGGCGTAGTAAGGCCCGTGCAGGAACTCGGGAGGATTGTCGTTGATGTCCTGCACCTTGACGATGAACTCGGAGGGCGGCTCCAGAGGTTGGTTGGTGTCTCGGTCCACCGCCTGCGCCGTCAGCGTGTACTGAGCCTGCTCCTCGCGGTCCAGCGTCTTGGTGGCGTGGATGTTGCCCGTCTTGTCGTCGATGACGAAGATGGTCCCGGCGCCCTCGCCCGAAAGGATGTACTTGATGTTGCCGTTGCCCGAGTCCACGTCGGAGTGGAGCTGCGCGAGGGAAGATCAAATCGTGTCACGCTTCAAGTACGAGATGCTTCTCCGACGCCAACAGCTAGCGAAAATTGGTAGCATTAAAACGGATTCATTTTTATTTTGTGTTCATTTATCTCGTCGTCTTGATTTATTGTAAATTCTACAATATTAAAATAACAAATAAATGGGGAATTAAAAACAATGACCTGCATTATCAATAAAAAAAAAACGTTGACAAATGAGCGTAGTATTAAACAAAATTTAATAATTAATCATTTAAATGAAGAATAATGGTTAATGAATTACAATGACATGATTTACAAATAAGACAATATGAAATGACCATGAATTATTTGATTGTTGAAAAATATTTGGAAATGTATTTCTTGGAAATAAACTTAAGACTTAAAATCAACAAAATAACCAATAATTGAGTTTGTTTTATGAAATATTTGGTCAAATTCATTCTAAATAATTAAACTGAAAATGAGCATGAAATATTTGATTGTTGAAATAAGGTATTTAACATATATAAAATACAAACAAAATATAAAAATATTAGTAATAAACAATCTCATGTTTTTTTTATTGAATTACATATTGGTTAACTATTTAAGTACAAAATAATGATTCGTTTATTGCTCAAATGATTTGACATATTTCACATTTGACCTTTTTTTTTTTTTTTTTTTTTTCAATTCATGCTCAGCAACAACTGCGGTCAGCGTGTATGTGTGTTTTCGTCCGTGTGTGCGTGTATTGCTAATAAGTGAGCGTTTTTAAAGGGGGCTGCCATCCCACAAGTGACAGATGTTCTCTGTTCAATTAAACTCGTGTTCTTCTTGTAGGAGCTCTGGAGCATGAAACATGACGCTCGTTCGATGTCATCGCACTCGTCGCTGTTTTGACTGATGTCGCCGTTGTTGTTGTTGAGGCGTGCCGCCCCCAATCGCGCCCCGAGTATGAGCCTCCCATCACCCGCAATTCCCCACGACAACCGGCCCCCCCCCCAACTCTTGAGGAGGAAGAGACTCTTGGGTAAAGCCCGCTTAACCCTTTAATATAGTATTAATATGCAGTTTAAATATTAATAATAATAACTATAGCAAAGCATTAGGTAATATACATGTATTTCAAAACAATTTGAAATATTTTTAAAAAGATACTATACATAACAATATCCCAAAAAATAATTCAATGTCATTATTTCAATATGAAATATACTACAAAACAAATATTTTGGGGTAAATAGTAAAATACCAAACACAAAAATGTGCACATTTATTTTTAAGTATTTAAATGAGTGATTAAGTGCGACGCTGAGGACTTTTATCAAACTTAGACATTTTGAAGGAAACTTGGACAAAATTAACAAGATAAATGAAACATTTTTGAAATTGATTATTATGATAAGAATTGATTGATATTTGGAATTAGACCACTATCAGACTTTTTTTTTTTTCCTAATCCCGTTTTGTTTCATTTCTTTTCCGGCACACTAGATGACACTGATCGGGATCCGACCTATCAAAGTGAAGATAGGTCTCACGTACATGTAGCGAGCCCACCCTCGTCGTCGTCGAGCCTCAACTCACCCGTCCCACCAGAACAGGATCCGGTCCGGTGTACTCCTCAATGACAAAGAACTGATTCCAGACCCAACCTCTTTTGGACCTGTGCAGCACCTGACCCTCCTTGCCCACCCGGGGCCGGTGTCTGTGCAGCGATGTGTGACCTACACACACACACACACACACATGAGTTCACTACTATAAAACCACAACAACACACAAGTTTTGTCTGTGAGTGTGTTTTCTAATCGGGATTAGCGCCAAGGTGTGTGTGGGATGCGACGTCAATGGAAATCCCACTCGGACATCATCGCAGTGAGAAAGTGTGTGTGGGTGGTGCTTTTCATAGCCTGATGTAGCTTTTTGTAAGCAAATCTACTGTTTTAATGACAACGCAATGGGAAAGTACCACCATTGAAACAGTTTGTTCATTTTGATTGCAACGTGTAGCTTTTTATGGTTTGGGTTTTTTTGCCGCTACTGTTTTTCGTGGTGCAAATTCACATTTTGATAGCCTAACGTAGCATTTTTTTGTGAGCGTAGTGTTTTAATTAGCGGCGGGCAAGGACACGGCCTTATTTCAAAGTATCGGGTATTCGTGAAAGCTGCCGATGCCGGCCACCGATACTTAAGGCGATCGAAAAATAAAGAAAGAAATCTGACCTCCATTCAATCCTCCTGGCCAGTAGTCGGCGCTACACTGTGGCGGTTTGACATATCAGCGAATCAAGTTGAAAATGAAATGTCGTTGTCATTGTGTTGATTGAAATTGTTTGTCTCAAAAGTACTCGTGGTGACCGTACTCAAGCAAAAGAAGAGATAACAAACAACCTTACTTTGATGAAAACAAATATTGTATTTAGGAAACTAAACATCTAAAGTTTTTGCAGCGGAGAATTACCTTTTTATTAATTGAGTTTTTTTTTTGGCAAAACGCCTTTTTGTGAAAAAATGTAGCGCTTTCACGACAATTTACACAGTCATCATAATAATATTAGTAATAATAATAATAAAGTGCCTGATTGCAGTGTCATTGAGATGAAATGTAACATTTTCATAGACTAATGTAGCCTTTTTGTCAACACAAATATTGCATTTAACTGATGTTTCTGTGCTTTTCCTGAACAAATAAGAGTGCTTTTGGTGCTTTGATGATTTTCATTGTGTAACGTGGGCATTTTGTGACCAAATACGGCGCTTTAATGACAAAATGTGGCAAACCACTTTCCTGACAAATGTATCACTTTTGTGACAACACACTCTTTTTGAGCACTCCAGGATTTTAAGGGAAAACTATAGCAGTTTCTTTCAAATATTGCGCTTGTGTGGCCAAATATGGTGATTTTGTGGCAAATGATCGGTGTTGCTGGAAGACTTTGCGTTCCCTAAAATTCACGAGGCATCATTCCCACCTGCGTGTCTGCGCCTGTGGGAGCGATGATCCACCGAGTCGTGTTTCCTGCGGCTGGCCGCCGCCAGGCTACAGAGGGCGCAGAGTGCCGCTAACACCAGGAAGACCCTCAGCATCTTCGTCGTCGTCATCGTCAAATCCGGCCTCCTCTCTCTCGGGTTCCTCTCAGTGGAGCTCAGCCCCCCACTGAGGTGACGACTTCCTGTTTGGCGAAGGGAATGTTGAGAGTGTGATTTCAACACGAGCCAATCTTCTTCTTCTTCTTCTTCTTCTTCTTCTTCTTCTTCTTCTCCTCCAGTCCTCCAAACCTGGAAGCGAAATAAAATGAAGATGTTCACAGTAAAGGAAGCTTCCCGTCTGATGCTCGCCAGCCGCCTTATGCGACTCGCCTTTAATTAGCCCGTCGAGGCTGTCTGTAAACTAATTAGCTCGACTTCATTTGGATCCAGTCATGTGAAAATGGTGGAAAACATGATGTAGGCCTCTGTTTATGCGCGTTTATTTAAAAACACCATCAATCACTGTGCAGCAACATGAAGAAAGCGGCTAAAATCGCACAAACAGACAGTTGACGTGACAGTGAATAGTTTTTTTGTTTTTTTTTAAATAGCAGTCAAACACCATGTTGCATTATATGAAAGAATGAAAGAGCCACACTGAAAGGAAAACTCTTTTACAGTGAGAATAAAGTTGTGATCTTACAAGATGATCATCTTATTGTGTTCTGCTTCCAAGCGTTAACAATGATGAAACAGTCAGCCAAACTCCTTTGCGCGAGCCAGGAAGATTTACTTGCACTCGTCGAAAGCAATGAATTGAAGTGAAACTATAATAGAAAAGCGGCGGAAAGAAGAAGACGCCATTACAATACATCACACGCGGTTACAATTTGAATTGAGCAACGGCGCGAAGTGCCTTAGCCTCCGCTAAGGCTAAGGCACTTCGCGCTGGTGCCGCGTTCATATTTCACCCGCAAACATCGCCACACGCTATTGAGCACGTCGCGATTATACTCGTCGCTGCGTTCTGACGTGACGCGACGAAGACACGAGAACACGCCGCGCGAGTGCTTGACCGTGCAGTCACTTTTGACGCCCCGTAGACGACTTGCTGTTTCTGCTCTGCTCTCGGCCTCGCACGCTTGCTACTTCGGAGAGGCGACGACATGCGGGGCCCGTCAAAAAACCGAAGTAGTAAATCATTGTTTCTGTTTTTTTTTTTTTTTTTTTTTTTTTTTTTTGTGTAAAATTGCTTAGATTAAAAAAAAAAAACAAATAGAGAAAACATTATCGAATTGCATATTTTGGGAGAAAACTCCAACTGTCAATTTATACATCGCAGAAAATACACATTTATAGTGAATCAAATTCCTATGCCAAGCACTTTTTCCCCAAAGTTAAAGCACAACGTGATTAAGAATTCCAAGAGCTCCCAACTTATTTTACTGGCAGAAAACGTGTAGAGAATTTCCTCGCGGGCTGTCAAAGTGTCACCAGTGAGTCAGCTTTTATCCCGCGTCAACCTATTTCAACAAGTCCAGCATAAATTGAAATTTTGGAGAAAAGAAATGGAAAATATCGCTAGCAGTGTCTGCAACATTTCGCTTGAGCGCGCTCATCTGTTATTCTGAGGCAATGTTTCGCTCCGATAGAGAAACAGCACATTTTATGTACGGGGGGGGGGGGGGGGACCGGCAGCGTGAGTGACACCTCGACAAATACGAAACTTGATAACGCCACCATTGATTTCAATGGCAATTATTCTTCTCTGAGGACAAAAAACATGACAGGGGCCTCTTGTCACCGATTTGGGAACGGGCTGGTTTCACCTCGCAACGTGAAATTTGGGAGTCATGTCTATCATGAGCAGAGCCGCCCAAAAAGTCTCAAGAAGCCACGAAACTGAAAGTGGGCCAAGATGCACTCAGCTTCAAGATTTTCTATGATTGCTGCCAAATTTGAACCATATTTATGAGAAAGATGAGCAATGCATAATTACAAAGAATTTGCATTTTTGTTATAGCATATTAGCAGAGTGTGGCAGCTAATTTGGATGATTTTACAAAAATTGGCTCAGTTGACGACATGGGAACCATTTGAAAATTCAGCACCAGAAGCCAGTTTCACATAGCAAAGGGAAATTTGGAAAGCATGTCTATGCTGAGTAAACTACGGTGGCCTGGAAGTGCAAAGAAATATAACACATTGTGAAACACCTTTAACATTTCAGGACCCGGTTTTGTTTCTGTGTTTTCTGAAATGTTTCACAATGTGTTATATTGTTTTGCACTTCCAGGCCGCCGTAGTAAACCCACCCCAAAAAAAAAAAAAAAGCCTCAGAAACCCATGTCGGAAAAGACACACGAAGATTGCTACATCAAGAATTTGAGTTTTCATTACAGCGTGTGGGCGGAGCTTGGCAGTGAAAATTGGTCACTTGACAAAAGAAATGGGCTTAAAGGAGCACATGGGAATCATTTGAAAATTCAGTCCCTCAAGCCACTTTCACTTAACAACATGAAATTCAACACTCTTGTCTATCATGCGTAGACCCACACAAAAAGTCTCAAGAAGCCATGACCAAAAAGACGCAGGAAGTCTTCCATTTTGGTCTGAAGTGGCCATTTTCGGGTCATTTTCAATCATTGCTTCAAAGACCAACTTGTCGTATCAATAGCATTGGAAAATGCAACCCCTGAAGCCAGTATAACTTAGCAACATGAAATTTCATCGGATTGTCTATGGTGGGGAGACCCACAAAATAGTCTGAAGAAACCGTGACCAAAAAAGACAAAGAAGTCTACCATTTTGGTTTTCTAGGGGGTCCCTCCAACGCCCATTCCATACCAAACTTGAAGCACTTCAACTAGACAGATGGACAAGTCTAAACTGCAAATAATGTCAGAATTTGTCCTGGCATGTGGGCCGAGCATGGCGGCACAATTTGATGACTTGTTATAAAACACAATACTTTGTGGCACGTGTCAAATTCTGCGTGGGTGTGTGTGTGTGCGTGTGTGTGTGTGTGAATTCGCCATTTTGATGTATTTATTTGCTCCTCAGACTTGGCCAGACGTGCAAGTGAGCTGCGCAGCAAACGAGATAACGACTCCCTCGGGCGAGCGAGGCCTTTTTCACCCGCCTACTTCCTGCGTTTCAACACATGACTCAAAAGAGTCGCTTTACAGTCGACAATGTGTGTGCGCGCGTATATAAATATATGTGTACGTGTGTGTCCCTGGAGTCACGAGTTGGCCGAGACGTTTGTGATTCATTGGCTAACATTAGACCGCACGGCGCTAAGGGAGTTTTGAGGGGAGGTTCAAGAGGTTGCAGCGGCGGGGTCGCGACCTCACTAACTGACACCACATGTGTCCGAACAAAGCTGGAAATTCACACGCCACTGTTTAAGTGGCACGCTTGCATTTCAGGGTCAAGTGCAGGGATTCCAAAAGTGTGGTGCACCCCGACTGCCAGATTAATTGTAACGGTTTAAGGTTTAAGGTTTAATAACTACGCATTTACAGCTGGTTAAAATGGAGCATTTCCCCTCTCCGTAAGACTGACTTTTTAGCTCCGGGGGTAACGCCGTCAGAATGCTCAAAAGGGCTTAAAACCTTCGGGAATGGATTCAAGTTGAATTTGCACTCATCACTTAGTATCTCAAATCATCTTTCTCCATTGAGATGAATGCAAAATGCCCCAAGTGCGTTCCAGCCTCACCCCCCAAAAAAAAAAAAAAAAATGTTCCTGTTTTTTTTTTTTTTTAAATGAGAACTAACGCGCTCTTATACTGCACTTTATAAAAACAGAGTAATGATATAAGTAAACAGAATCCGAAGAAATAAACATTTTGCCTTTTGTTTTGCTTTAATTCAATGGCCATTGAGCTGCCCTTCCTGGTGTGCGCACCTTGGCCACCTGGGGGCAGTATAATGCCCCATATGAATATACTTCACATGGACACAGTCTTCAGCTTCTCAGTAAGCCACAGTAATATTAGAATACATTTTATTTCAAGCGCCTTTCAAAAAAACCAAGGACACTGAACAAGTCAGTCATTCTTTGCCGAGGATAAATAATATATACTCCTGAAGTTTGCAGATGACGCCACTGTCATCGGCCTCATCGAAGACGGTGACGAGTCTGCATATCGACAGGAAGCGGAGCGGCTGGAGCTGCGGTGCGGCCGACACAACCTGGAGCTGCACACGCTCAAGACTGTAGAGATGATCGTGGACTTCAGGAGGCATCCTTCGCCACAGCTACCCCTCACGCTGTCCAACTGCCTGGCGTCAACCGTCGAGACCTTCAAGTTCCTGGGAATTACAGTCTCTCACGACCTGAAGTGGGCGATCAACATCAAGTCCATCCTCCAAAAAGGCCCAGCAGAGGATGTACTTCCTGCGGCTTTTGAGGAAGCACGGCCTGCCACAGGATCTGTGGAGGCAGTTCTACACAGCGATCATCCAATCAGTCCTGTGTTCTTCCATCACAGTCTGGTTTGGCGCTGCTAAAAAAAAAGGACGAACTCCGACTGCAACGGACAATCAAAACTGCTGAAAGGATTGTCAGTACCCTCCTACCCACCCTTGAGGACTTGCACGCTGCCAGAACTAAGACAAGAGCGTGCAAAATTCTCTCGGACCCTCCACATCTTGGTCGCCGGCTCTTGCGGCTCCTTCCCTCAGGTAGGCGCTACCGAACAATGCAAACTAAAACTGGCAGACATTCCAACAGCTTGTTCCCTCTTGCCATCAACTTCTTAAACAATTCCTTTGCAACATGCTGCCAATGTTTTGTCTTTTTTGTCTTGAGTTTGTTGTCACATTTCTGTCGGGCCAATTATATCCTCCTCGTGCACTCACTGTATTAGTCTCGCCACGCTGCACTATTTGCATATCTGTTGTTGACCAATACCGGCCACTCATGCCAGAGTAGCATCTGCCCCACTTGCACACTGACTGACGAGTACCTGCAACATTTGCACAATCGACATTGTCCCAGATTATCGCACTACTCGTCACTTTACACTGCATATATTATAGTCTATTGTCGTACTAGAGCGGCTCCAACTACCGGAGACAAATTCCTTGTGTGTTTTTTTGGACATACTTGGCAAAATAAAGATGATTCTGATTCTAATATATCCTTGTAAATATTGTTATATTGTCTGTCTATGTGTTTTGCTCCACTGTGTTCAAATATCCATTACTTTAAGGGTTATAACACTACCAGTCAAATGCGATTCGTTAGCCCATCTATGGCACTTTGCATTGTTTGTTAGCATGAAGCGAGCCGACTTTGGTATAAGGCAAACTTACTATGTGGTTTTAAATACACTGTCACGACATTTCTGTACAGGGATTGCGCAGTTGCGCAATTGTCAGAGTATATGGCAACCTGGTACGGTTTCCATTCGGCTAAATAGGAGCACTTCCCTTATTAAGATTGAATTATTAGCTCAGAGGTAGGGTGTGCCATGTTGAAAAGGGTAAAAGGGGTTAAAAAGACCACGGAAACATAAATATCCGCATATATTTTTTCATGGAAACTTTATCGTCACCATCTCCTGATCCAGGTGCGAACTCGGACTCAAACCTCAGAGCTCCTTCTCCAGATGTGCGCTCTATTTCCTTCTGTGTCTATCCCGGGGATGAAATACAAACCAAATCAAAACCAGGTCATGTGAGGTTTATAATGAGATTTTCTGTTACTGTGGAAAAGAAAAATCCACTCGCCAAAACAAATCCCCCGAGCTCGTCTGTAAGACTAGAGATGCAAAAAGCTGCGGAATTTGTTTTGATTTTGTGTACGTCTTTTGATGGGACACGATGTGATAACGGGGAAAAAAAACTCGGAGATGTGACCCGGCCAAAGAGCGACGGCAACGAGCACGTCCCGCAGTCTAATTTTGCTACGGTCTCATTTAGTCTAGTTGTCATATCCATCCATCCATTTCCGGCAGCGCTTATCCTCACGAGGGTCGCGGGCGTGCCGGCGCCCGTCCCGGCCATCTTCGGGCGAGAGGCGGGCTACACCCCCCCAGCCAATCGCACAGTTGTCATATTTCATTCTAATCTTAATTTCCACATGATCCCATATTGCATTTTTTTGTTTTGTTCATATTCTTTCATCCTCTTTTTGTTCTCGTGTTCATTTTCTTGGTATTATCTTCTCATTTTGTCGTGTTGTACTGTTTCATGTTTTCTGTGTTTATTCTCATTTTCTCATTTTTTCATCTCATCTTGCAGTGTTCATATTTGGGTTCTCAGAAATGTTCCGTGTAGTTGTCGTCGCTTTCCTTTGTACTTGTATCCTTTCCTTACATTACTCACGCACACACACACACACACACACACACACACGGAGCAGCGCTTTGGGAGTTCACTGCGGGTGACTCATTTGTGTGGTAGTCTCCTAAAAGCTTGAAAGTTGTTGCACAATTTAGTGCAAAACCTGAGGCCTAATTGCTTTTCAATTGGGAAACCAATAGTGTGTGTATGTGTGTGTGTGCATGTTTTTTTTTTTTTTTTGATTAAAAAAAGCTTCTAAGCTTTCTCAGCATTCATGTAAATAAGTATTAATGACACACTAGCGGCGCTGACTCACCAATCCAAAGTTATTTTGTGTGTGTGTGTGTGTGTGACTGTTTTGTGTCTGACCGTTAGCGTGTGTGTGTTGGTGTGCGAGACTGTTTGCATGTATGACTAAGTGTGTGTACGTGTGATTGTGTGTGTGTGCACGTGTGTTTGTGCGGGACTGTAAGAATGTGTGTGTGAGACTAAATGTGTGGGTGGATGTAGGTGATTAGCGTTGAGCCATTAGCGCAACTCAAGTGCTAATTATAATTAGCACCCATAAGCGTCCACCGCATGCACGCACACATATACATACACGTACACACACACACACGTGACTCCGTTAATACTACGTCGTTGTGATGAACGCAAATGTCATGTGACGACCCAACAATCCACTTCGATTGGCCGCCCGCGCGTTGACGTTAACGGCTCGCGCGCGCGAACCTCGCCTTAGCTTTCTCCGCTTCTTCGATTGGCGTTTTCTCGTGCTTTATATTTTGTCACGTTCTCATTTCCTCGTTTTTGTCCTTTCTTTTTCTTTGCAGCGTGTCATGGCCTCGTTGCATGTGTCGTCTGTCTCCCAATGGGTGTCATAGTCATGTTCTCATCATCTCATTTTCTTTATTTCATCATCTTGGTATTTTTCATTTGATAATATCTTTTCCTTTTAGTGGCGTGTTCTCATATACCATTTATTTGGTATTTTGTTTTCATTTGATCACGTTCCCATTTTTTTTTCTTCCAAACCGAAGGCTCCGGTAAAGAAAACGGATGGATGGATGGATTTTTATTTCCTCATTTATTCACGTTGTCATTTTCATTTCCTTTGTTGTCATTTTCCCATTTGAGATTTTTTCGGTTCTTCCATGGTCACCTCGCCGTTTCTTGTTCTCATGCTACCATTTTCTCATACATCCATATTCGAATGTTCTCATTCCTATTCTCTTCTGATTCGCTCCTTCTATGCCAAGTTTCTTATTCTCATTTTCTCGTGCTCTCATTTGTGGGGTGGGGTGGGGGCTTTTTCTTTTGTCGCTTATTTTTCAGCATTGATCTGCAGTTTGTGTTGGGCTATTTTGCAAGCATAGAACAAATAATACGAGTCATTTGGAAAGCACGACTGTTTGTTTTTGGAGTAACCGAACATTGCGATGGTGACTCAAATCCACGAGGGAAGCGTCGCCTCATGTTTTCAATGATTTTTGACATCCTTGAAAACAACGAAAGTCATAATTCTGGACTTTGCTGCGGTTTGCCGTCCAATTAGTCCATCACAAACATTCTAATGTGTTCTTCCTTACCAGATCCGCCGTCTTTGCGGAAGCCCAAATTCTCCGACGGCTGCCCAAATGAGACGCGTCGAAGCCGGAGGCGAAAACAAAGCCGTCGCCGATTAGACCGCTGCCCGGCGCGTTTGCCGCACTTTAATGACTTTGTCCACCATTTAACCCTTTTAATTACCACGCGCTAATCTCAGATGTTCAATTTAAAATGGGAAAAGAGGGCGTTAGTTTGTGCTAATGTCATTATTGACTCAAATAGAAACTGGAAGGGCACCCTCAATTAACTGGCATTTTAATTAATACTCCCCGTTCCTTCACCTCCACGCCGCATTTCTCCATTTATCTGGCTTTCGTTCATTCTTTCTTTTTCCTCCGTCACGGTTCACTGGTGTCTGGAATGGCAATTGCTGCCTCACTGTTGAAATGACACAATAATTGACTTGCTGCACTACATTACAGTACACGCCACAAAGTGAATATTAATATGCACGCGCTGCAGATGTGTTCTGTCCTCTCCCGTATTATTATTATGGCTCTGAAAGGGTTATTACAGTTTTATGTTAGCGTTTGAAATGCAGGTTTGAAGTGAGGGGTTAGGGTTTGAAACTCGGGTTAGAGCGTGAAATTATGGTTTGAAGGCAATGTTATACGGTTTTAAACAAGGGTTGAGGTTTCAAATGAATATTTTGAAATGAAGGCTTCAGGCTTGGGGTACTGTAGGGCTTCAAATTCGGGCTAGGGATTCAAATTTGGGTTTCAGAAAGGCGTTAGGGCTTCAAATTAGGGCTTTTGAACAAGGGTTAGGGTTTCAAACCAGGGTCAAGATTCCAAATTATGGTTTGAAATTAAGGTATCAAGCCAGAGTATGGGATATTAGGGTTAGGGGTTGAAATAGGGCTCACAATTACAGTTTTAAAGTAAGGTTTGAAGTCATGGTAAGGGTTCAAAGTTCGGGTTTAAAGTTACGGTTTCAAGCCTGGGTTCGTTAGGCTTTTCAAATTAGGGTTTCGTAATGCAGTTATGGTTTCGAATTGGAGTTTCGGGCTGGCTTGGAGTTTCTCGGGTTCCCCCTAAAGTTCCGTCCAAAAATCCCCCAGATTCCCCCAAATTCTGTGCAGCTACGACGCGGTTTCCTGCTGCTCTCGCTGCTTCTTTTAATCCAAAGTAGGCAAGCGTGCAGATGAAACAGTACACACAAACCACACCAACACAGCAGTGTGTTGAAAACAAATCAAGTAGCTCCCTGCGTCCCTTCAGAGCGTCTGTGTGTGTGTGTGTGTGTGTGTGTTTTGCCCAAAGGGATACGTCTGGAAACAATCTGAGCCTCAAGGAAAAATAAAATGTTTGTGATTCTTTTGGGGCACAATCGGCCACAAAGAAACCAAACGAAGACCCAAAAGGGGCCAGACGTGTGGAAAATCAAATATTTCTTCTTCTTCTTGTGTGCGCGCGCGCATGCACGTGTGTAAGTACGTGCGGTTACGCAGTGGAAGAACTGCTGGCTCAGCGTGTGACGAGATGATGACTATTGGTGGAGGGAAATCAAACTCTTAACACTTCAAAGTTCAGCAGTCATCCACGCCACCAGGGGGCCCCCATCGTTGCTTTTATCCTCATTACAGGCATTTCATATAAACGTGTCCATGTTATTGTCAGATTATTTTCAAATACAGCGATAGCTCGACATTTTTTTTAATTTTTTTTATTTTTTTGCCTTGCGTTGGAAAACACAATTCAAAACGCCATAGACGGGCCAACAAAACTAGCATCGATGGTGCGGCGTTATATCCTTTTAAGCAACAGGTGTTTGAACACAAACAGTGCAGCAATGCATGTCTGTAAAATAAGAACAGGTCGAGTTGCAACGATTAAATGATTCATTGACAACTCATCGATAAGCAAATCAATCAATTACGGACTTTGATAATCGATTGTTTAGAGACCTTGTTTAACTTACAATAGTCCAAATCCTCTGAATTTCAGCCTCTCAACAGTAAATTTGAATTACATTTTTGTGTTTCATCAAAATAAGACATTTGCAAACAACCTTTACTTTAGAAAATCTCATTTTTGCATATTTTCTGACATTACGGACAAAACCAGTAACTGAATCATCATCAATTTATTTTTGTGCATTTTGTGCGCTGTCAATTCGAATAAATTTTGAATTTTGATTTTGAATAAAGGGATGGACATTTTAACATTAAAAAAAAAAAAAAAATCCGATTCATCGATTATTCAAATAATCGTTAGCTTCAGCCCTACTCCCAGGCATATATTCTCTATCCTTAGTAAAAAAAAAAAAAAAAAAAACGATGAATTTTATGAATTGTATTCATATCGAATATACTGCCCTCTGGTGGCCAAGATGCACACACCAGAAGGAGCCGCACGTGTTAAAGCAAGAAATGACAAAACTGTTTAATTTGCTACATTCTATTTAATTCCATTATTACTGTGTGTTTTTATAAAGTACAATACTATAAAGTGCTATTTTTCTTATTTGGGTGTTTTCATTTTTTTTTTGGGGGGGGGGGGGGGGGAGCTGGAATAGATTATTGGCATTTCCATTCATTTCAATGGGGAAAGATGATTTGAGATGGTCACGGAAGAAACCGAACTCGAGGTACCACTGCACATACAAAAAAAAACGTTAATATTCCGTAGCTCGCAGTTAAAAGACGTCTTTGACCCAAATATGTCCTCAATCGATCCCAATTAAAGACGCACACTCCTTTTTGACACGCCCAATAAGGTTATAAACACAAAAAAGAATTCAACAAAGTCTAATTTTGTGCATGTGTGTGTTTAGTGTATAGCTCGTTAAAAAACACACACACCCACCCACACAAAAAGAAGCTTGACTTGAGCATTGAAAACTGTCAATTATGACAGTGAAGTGAAGTGTGGGATGGCATCAGTCCGTCTTATTAGCGCCTGTTGTTAAAGGCTGTTGGGAAAATTAGGAGGTGGAAAAGGAAGAAAGGAAGCGAGAGAGAGAGCGAGAGAGAGAGAGAGACAATAGAGGATTTGTCGTCCAGCCAGGCCAATCGTGCGTGTCCGCAGACTGCAGAGTAAAGATATTAAATATGAAACATGAGTGAGATATCAAAGAGGAAGCTGCACTGCTGCATGGCAATCCTCTTTTTCCCCCCTTCTTTCCCCTCAGTGAGTTAATCCCCAGGGGCTTACATTTGTTGTTTGTGTGCGTATTCTTCTATCTGATATATTTGAATATTTCCCCTCCCCCCCCCCCCCCACCCCCACTCCTAAAAAGGCCAATACTTCTGCTGCTGGGGTATTTTGTGTGTAATTTGATGAAGAATAACACGAGTAAATGTCATTTGTTTTTCATTTTGTCTTTATTCCAATGGATCTAATAGGTTTTTTTTCTTTCTTAACTTCATATGGCAATATGTCAAAAATACGTAAAATATTGTTCTGTGACCTTATTTTACATTAGGTCTAAATTTAAATGTATTCCAAATGTTTTGGATTTTTTGTGTAATTAACTTTATTTGAGGATTAGGGTTTGAACGACTAAGATTTTTTTGTGGTCGACTGCAATGTAATTGATTTTTTTTTAATAAATAATTTCCCCACACAGTACAACAGTCCCCAGCCTTTTTTTTCAGCAGTTTCCTTTTTTATCATGTACATACAGCACTTTATGCTGGATTTCCCATGAATGAAAAGTGCTATACAAATACATTTTTGATTGATGATTGATTGAACGGCGTATTTGAACAGAAAAGCATCGAAAACAAATCAAAACAAACGATTAAAACTACAACATAAACGTCAGTGAAGTCAATTCGTCGACTAAATCGATTCAACCCCTCGTCAAGATGTTATAAAAGATGATTAATACTATTTTTTTGTTCCCATTTTTCAGCCAAATTTAGTCTGAATTCAAATGTATTTAATATATTTTGATTTGTGTTATTAGTTTTGTCATTTTACTTTTGTGTCACAAAAAGGTGTTTTTTTTTAATATTACTAATTTTTTAAAGTAATTTGGTCTTCATTCCAATGGATGTATTAATACATTCCAATTTCTGCTTTAAAAAAAAATCAATTCCGTAATTTCAATTTTATTTTAATATTTACATTTTCAAATATTCTTCAATATTTCTTGCGCACGTGACTTTTGTACTGCCTGATATGTTTTTTAATTGATATGTTATACAGGTTTCTACATGCAACTTTTGAAAATGAAATAAAGTCGCTTGGTTTGAAGGTGCGCACGGTTCGCTCGGTTCGTAGAGACGTGAGTCAGGATTTCGAGACCACGGCAGAATATCTCGCCTCGAGAGCCCCCCCCCCGGTTCAAATGACACGGATTACGATTTTCATTTCCATTCATTCCAATAGAAAGCTCAAATTCTTGTTGAAAAGTCTTTTCAAGTTAAGTCACATCTTTAAAGCATTCGACGCGCCAGAATGTTTATTTTGCTCGTCTGGGTTTTTAGGCGGCCAACAAGTTTTGCAGCCGAGCGGACCAAAGTGTAATTTATTCCCCTTTTGTGTGTCGGCGCGCCTTTAAAAAGATGGCCACGGCTTTTTATTGATGTGAGCTCTCCTGTATCTCACTGCCGATCAGTCAGCCCCGCAGGCTAATCAATACGAGTAAAGGGCATTAAAACTCGGCCTGCTGCCGTTTTTGTGTGAATCCCCGCCCTCGCTGGCTAACACCTGCCGCTTATCACGTCTGCCAGACGCCCGTCACTGTCACTTCAAAGATAAATAAAGAAATACATACATAAATGCATATAGGACGCTCGCAGGGAAAGGCTAATATTTGACTATGAGGTCACAAGCCACTTCATTAGGTACACCAATGAAGCTCCGATACAAGAGCCGCACATTAAAACGAGTGGTAAAGATCATTTTGACATTTTGCGTCACGATCTAGAGTTTGGGAAAGTGTGAGCGTTATTCGTCGTTTCGGTTTTTTTACGGCGTGAATTTGAAGGATTAGAACGCGTCGCACTGCCATCGGCTCGTCGGCCTGCCGGCCGCTGATAAGCGCCCTCGGGATCGATTAGATCTACCTTTTTAATCTATTCAACTCTTGCAGGCCAATGGGACGAAGGGGGTGGATGCTTAAAGGAGTTGTGGCGCGTGCGATACGCACAATTTTGAAAGGCGCGACCCAGAGGGAAAATGTTTTCTTTTTTGAAAGTCTTTTTTGAACATGAGATCTTATAAAATGTGGCTTTACAACTAAAAGCGCTCTCGAACACGCAGGCTCGCCAAACACTTTTCTCGGGAAGCATGGGGAAAAAGGTGGATGGTGCAAAAAGTGAGAAGGAAAAAGAGTTTTAGGGAAAATTCATCTGCTCACTTGGCAACATCAAATTTGGTATTTGTGTCTATCATTAGTATTCGACCAAAATAACGCTGAATGGCCACTTCAAACCAAAATGGCAGACTTCCCGTGTGTTTTCCAGCTTGGCTTCCTGAGACTTTTTGTGGGTCTCCTCAGGATTGATTTGTCGACCAAATTCCACGTTGCTAAGTGAAACTGGCTCCAGAGGCTGAATTTCCCAAGAATACCAGTGGGCGTTACCAAGACAGTTTTCTGGGTTGACGCCCACAACCCCAACCAGATGTGAATCGTGTATATTTTGGAATATGGGAAACGCTTCAACATGGCAAACAAAGCAAAAACCGAAAAATGGCCTCTTTGCAGCCGTCACTCTGACTCGCCCTCCAAGCATGCTTAACGGAATGCTAAACAGGCGAGCCGCGTCAACGTCGAGTCAACGCACACGCACGCACAAACAGCGGAAGGGTCAAAACTGGCAGCACCCACCTTTAGCTCGTTACTGGCGTCACATCCAATGAAACTCGGCAATCAGCCTGTGGAAAGAAGAACAAGAGCGTTAACCTTTTGCCTTTGAAAAGCACAATACGTCTTCATCGTGTTCACTTGTCGCCATCAATAAAAACATTAGCTGAGGCCTGTGCATCTAAAAATAACAACCAGCTGTCAAAGCTCTGCTGGTAGAAATTTGCAGAAGGAAAAACAGCAAATTGAATGGGATAAGTAGCAGCAGCAGGCTGACACTGCACCAGCGGAGAATCGGTTAGCGGCTTTTCAATTGTTGTCGGTGTCGCTGTCGGCCGCCGTGTATTGCGTGTCAAAACAAGCGCACGCCGCCTATTCGCGCATGACTGCGGACGCCGAAATGCAACACAAATATATTTAATTCATGTGCACCCTCGACTAAATTCGCGGAGACGCTTCCTGCGTGGCGCATGGCAGCTTCTCAGAGAATTCAATGTTACGTCTCTGCCATGTACACAGAGTACCATTTTTATTGTTTGGCTCTCGGTGTGTGATATATGCCCTTAACAGTACAACCATTTTTGGTTTTTCAAAAATGATTTTTCATCAATGTATTGTTTTTTTTCTTACGTAAATCTGATTTCTGATTTGAATCGATTTCCGCCCTTCACTTATCGAAGAACAAATGACAATGACATGACAGAAAGAGAAATACATATCTTATTTTTTTTCACCAATTATGAGATTTTTTATTTTTTTTTTTTAAAACAGTTTTCCTCACCTGGGTCGTGGGTAAATAATAGTAAAATTATACCAAAATAGAAAAACGAGTGAAAAATAAATTCACAAAGAAACGCTACTACTTGCAAACTGCAATCACAGGGCAAATGTTTCTTGCTTTATTTGATATAGCACCGAAAAAATACTATCGCGGCATTTCTTCAAATATTGTGACATAGTTTCAAACCCATTTAGTGCAGAAGTGTCCCACGAAGGCTGTTTCTAATGTCATTCGAATATGCGACGGCACCGCCATCAGTCAGCTCTCTGCGAGTCGCCTCGCGGCAAGCGGCTTAACCTCCGAGCGTCCCGCCAAACGCGCCGAGCACCTCTGTCGGGACTTTGCGAGTGAGAAAGTGTGATTTGTTCAAACAGTGAAAAACGGGGTTAGAGCTTATTTAGCGACACTGGCAACTGTTTTAAATTTTGAAAAAAAACCTGCATAATGTCTCCTTTAATGTGTGCTGCACTGCACAGTGGTGCCTAGACTTCAACCTAAATTCGCCGCAGGACTTACTTCGAGAACGCAATTAGCTCACTTATATCAAAGAATGCCATTGGTGGTTTTCATCGTTTGTTAGCATTACGCTAAGTGAAGATATGCGGTTGTTCTCGAGTGGCATTAAACAGCATGAAGCCTCTGTTTTGAGTTATGTTTGTATTGTTTTGAGTTATGTTTGTATTGTTGTTAGCAAATAGAAATAATGTCGGTAATCCTAACTAACCTAGAACAAGAACATTTTAGTCTGATTTCGTTTGTCTTTTTATACAAAGCCTGCTGTTCCTGCTGTACGCGCCTTGGCCTCTCGGGGGCAGTGTGGTGCCTTGCATGCACGGAGCTACGTATTAGAGTACATTTTCAATTGTTGGATACATTTATTATTATATTTATTATCATTTAATTTTTTTATTTTGCACTGAAAACTGTTTACATCTTGTTTGTTCAAAAGTAGGGCAACAAAAATACATTTTCCCTAACATGAGGAATAATCGTGATTACAATATTGGATTTAGAATTCTGGACCTAATCGGGCAGCCGGAAAACGGCCGCTTGTATCTCAAGTTGGCGCTCTCAACTCAAAGCAAAAAAAACGTGTCGCACGACGGCTCGTAACTGGAAAAACTTGTAAGTCGAGTCACTCGCGTCTCAAGGCACCAGTCAGTCGCTTCACTTTAAAGACGCTACTGTACACGATACAAGCCCACAAATCAGCCCAGAGTGGCGTTGCTTTGGATCGCCGGCATGATAAAGTCGGCACGATCCATTCCGCCGTCGCTCACACGGCCAGACAACCGTATCCATACCATAATAGTGTGCCATGCATGAATTAAAGCATATCGATTTTTTTTCCCCCCCGTGGGGCGGCACCTCGCGTCGTGTTGGAGTTTGATGGCATATGCACGGGCGCAACCTTCAGAACGTGAACACGTTTTATATTGATTTAGCTCCGCCAAATCTATTTTCTATTTTCAGACACTGAAAGCGACAGGGTTGAGAATCAGTACATTTGAAGATGGACAACAACAAGAAATATATTTGAGCAACAAAACTATCATTCGGGTTATTTAGTCTCCTGTTGTGTCAAATTGACCTATTTCACTTCAATTTAAAACTCTCATTCATTTGCTCCATTGGAGTGCAGTAAATTATGAAACCCATTCTACACAGATTGTATGAATCAATCCAGCAAATAACCAGGGAAAAAAGACTTTTCATGGGTTTCAATTGGTCAAAAAAGTGGCCACAATATGACCAAAAGGTACCATTTGATCGAAACGACATTAGTCATATATTTAAACAGCTAAAGTTGGAGATTACAAAATCAGACAAAACGTCAAATGGATTAACTGCTAAAGATAATCTGTTTTCATATGAACTAGGAGCATACATTTACAGTGTTATGGATTGTTGAACATTTGAACTTTTACAAGGCCAAGTGTGACACTGGGACGCAAGCGCAACGGGAAAAAAACGGTCCACGGTCAGAGCAAAGGCCGATGATGTCATCAATCGCACAGTCCCCATTTAGAAACGGCAGATTTTAATCCGCGGGAGCATAATTTGTTTAGATGGAGCTCAGTTGGGGGACGATAATCATAATAATTATTCTGGTCTCGCTGCAGCCTCGGGCCTTTTAGCTAATGACAACCGCAACACTCATGGCGAAGCTTTCAAGCTGTCGGAACACGTGTGTATGATCTGTGCGTGTGTGTGTGATATTTGTGTCGACATCATCCGCACATATTTGGAAAACATTACTGGGAAAATATGACATTTCGTCATGATTTTCTTCTGCGTGACGTCGTTAAGCTTCTCCACCATCACATACACTAACATTTATCAACGGATCACATGAGATGATAAACTCTCGCAATATCTTTAAAAAGCAACATTAAGCAGTCAGTGTAGTTTTGCCCCCCCCCCAGCAGTGTAGTGTTAATAAGATAGCACAAATTCACATAATGTCCACTAACAACAACTTTGATCCTTCATTTTGAACTCGCCACGACCCAGAATTGTTAGCTCTCGACATCATATCAATGATGAGACATAAAACATGAATCCCGGTCACATTCTTTTGGGCCTTTCGGAGACGATGTCGATCTTGCCGGGGCCGACTCTCGTGTCTTTCTTCAAACTGCGCACACTCGCGTGTCCTTTTTTTTTTTAACTAGCAGCTTTCATCTCTTTCCTCACGTTGAACTAACTTGATCAACTCCTAGCTCACACAAGCTCTTAAAAAGAACAGCAGGGGACCGCCGTAACCCAAATAAATATTCAATTCCTCAGCAAATTATATACATAGTAATATTACAAAGGTATGTTATTTTTAATACAATCATGAACGTAAATTCACACCAGTGGCAGTAAGCAAAAAGTGTAGTTTAAGCAGTCGCCAGAACTTTATATACATTACATCCTTTAGAGGACGTACTGTCACTTTAAGACTTAAAACCTTAAATGAGCATAAAACAACAACGACACCATCGCCCTTGCTGATAGTGTCTCACTTTTAGCATCACCTAAGTTAGCATCCTTCCTCCTCCTCCTCCTCCTCCTCCTCCTCTTCCTCTCGTCCTCACCTGACTCAGTGTGGTGTTGAGTGAGTATTATTCCTCCTCAGATGCGCTCCTACGCTCTATTTTTTCCCCCATACAACGTCCTGATGTGAAGTCTCACAGCCGGCCCATTTTAAAATAGCGGCGTGTGTTTGAATAAGTTGGGGTGGTGGTTTTCTGTCTGGCTGCAAATGCTGAAAAAACACGTTCAGCGTCAGATTCGTGACCACATAGACATGCAGACTTCTTGGATCAGCTCAAATTCTACAACATACACGACTACCGTACTCTAAACCAGGCCGGGAACCTATCTATGCATCTATCAATCTATGAATTGGGATCCATCTAAAAGTCAGACGGTCGTGGACAATATTTTTTTCCCCCATGTGCTCATCTACGCACGTAATAATACATCTGCATACAAAGCAGCTCCGAGACAATCCTCTTTACTTTATCGGAAGCTAAGCTCTTTAGCAACTGGCCGTTATGACCGACGCGCAAACTTTGCTTGTGTTCGGAATCGCTCACTCATTCACTATTCTCTAATCACTACATAAGGATTTTTATAAACAGTAGTGGACTATACACTTCACTAAAAATGCATATTAGTGGTGCATCATTCATTCCCTACTCCCGAGTTACTATAAAGGGATTTTTTTACATAGTGGACTACGTATAGAGTACTTACACAACAAACAGCAGTTCGGCACATGCAGTGGGACCGGGCCAAACCGTAAATTGCAAAAATACGCAGATAATTGACAGCCATTCTAATTGCATTGGGAAAAATTTTTTTTTTTTTTAAATGTAAACCCCCCCCCCCAATTTTTTTGAATAAACAGTCAATAAGTGTTTTAGGGGATGCTAAAAGAACAAAAAAAAAACAAAAGAAAAAAACAAAAAGAAAATTCAAAATTGAAAAAGAAAATGGTGGGAAAAAAAAAATCAACGGATAGGTGAATCTGCAGGTGCTGAATTGTGAGTATGCGGGGGTCCACTGTAGTGAGTAATTCTTTGAAAAAGAGGCTTCAAGCTAACAAATAGCATCAAGGTTGTGGTGTGGCCACCCTTTAAGCAACGCATGTTTGAACAGAAACGGTGGAGCAAACCACGTAGACAGACAAAATAATATTCACAGGCATATATTCTTTATCCTCTGCGAAAAACAACTGATATAATTGCAGCTTACTGAGTAAGCTGTGAAACTCTTCGTGTTCCTCTGTGTCTGTATTACACTGCCCAGAAGGAGCAGCACAATGGCCATTAAATTTAAGCAAAAAAAAAAAAAGGTCAAAACTTTTTAATTCTTCACATTCTATGAATTATGTTACTGCTGTATATATCTATAAAGTACAATCTTGCAAAGTGCTTTTTTTTTTCAAATAAAAAAAACATTACAAACATTTTTGTTGTTGTTTTTCTGGGGGGGGGGCTGCAAGAGAATATTGGCATTTCATTTCATTTCATTACAATCGGGAAAAATGATTTGTGATTTGTGTGTTATTAAGGCACCGCTGTATAAGAAAGGGTATAAAATAAAACAGCCAATCACGGCTCACGTCGTTTCTCACCCGCATGTTCAATCTGGGAGCACACGGCTCCATTTCCCACCTTGAAGATGACGACACACGAGCACACACACAAACACACACACACACACACACACACACACACGCACGCACGCACGCAAACTAACACATTACTACTGCAGGGTGGCCGCAGCTCCATTATTACTCTGCAGAGGTTTTTCAATTCCGCGGCTGATGCTTGAGGGATTGTGCGTGTGTGTTTGTGTGTGGTCTGTATTTAGATGTATTTGTGTGTGTGTGTGTGTGTGTTTAGAATAAGAAATTGAGACCGATATGGTGATGCTGGCGGGGGGGGGGGTTTAGGCCAAAAATGGTAACGTAAACCTTTTACGAAGCAAAGTGTGAGGCTGTTTACTATCGAATCACTATATAGCGATTTTTACATCGTGGGCTATATATACAGTATAGTCCACTAAAAAATTCACCCAAAAATTAATGTGATGAGAGAGTAGGGAATGAGTTTTTTTTTTACCATCTTCTTCGGACATGTAATTTTTTTCAGGAAGTTACAGACATGTCTACTCGTGTGGTTATCGTGCAAGAATGAACAAAACTAAGTTTTGTGATCAACAATTGTTTTTCCTTTTTTGCTTCGAAAAAAACAATGTGGCATATTTGTACTCATTTGTAAAATGTTAAGACTCTACTGCTCGGTCCCAATTAAGAAAACAAAGCTAAGTCAATGTTTCAAAACATCGGCATAAATCCATAATCACCCAGCCCTACCATATAGAGAGCACTTTATAGTGACAAGAGGGTGATTCCATACACAACATTAGATTCTTTTTTTGTTTTGGTTTTTTTCACCTCCTACTGGCCGCGGTAAAGCTAATTGATTACGGCCGCTACTTCATTCTGACTGTATCGATCGGGTTAGAAGCTGCGCTGAGATAGCTTCTTGATCCTCACCATCACCACCTGCGAGATGACCGCTGCCGCTTCAGTGCCAAAAACCATCTTGGCAGAACGTGAGCGCTGCGTCCGTCCGCTGTTTTAAGTCTAACTGTTGACACTCGAAACTCGGTCCAATTTCGCCGTTTTGAAACATTCTGCCTGTCTGAAAAGATCCCGCAAAAAGTTGATAGCTAACCAATGCGCAATGTGTTGACATTTTGACTCCGTGGCGGATCGTCCCATTCAAGACACAATGACTTAAATGACATTTTGAAGGTTGGAACGTTTGAACATTCTCAGAAGTCAAGTGGAAAGATATTTCGGGACGTATTTTTGCGACTGTTTTGCTCTAATTCCAAATTGTATGAGTTTCAGTGCTTAGTTTTGGGGCAAAATTTAAATTGTACTAAAGTCAAAGTGAGTGTAACTATTTTGGTTCAATTCCTAATTGTCCCAAAAAGTACTTTGATGATATTCCAAATTGCACAATGTTCAGGGGGTATTTTTTACGATACATTGGTCAAATCACAGATTTTAAATTGTCCAACTTTCAGGGCATATTTAAACAAATATTTCAATAAAATTTGACAGGGTTTATTTTTCGCAAATAGTTTGGCCAGATTCCAAATTGGGCATTCATCTATTTTATTTAATTTTTTTTGCAAATATTATATTGCAAATTGTATGACTTTTGAGGCATACTTAATTTCCAAATTCGAAGACTTTTGGAGCATATCAAATTCCAATTGTACAACTTCAGGAGCATATTTCCCACCATTGTTTTACTCAAATTCCAATTTTTATGACTTCTGGGCCAGAAGTAGAAAATCCATCTGGTTGGCCTCAATGCTGACTCGTCTTTTTTTTTTTTTTTTTTTAATGAGCGAATGGCAACAAAGAGCAGAACAATTAACTTAATTGATGATTTTCTCAGGTGGATGCGCTTTTATTTCCTCTTCCCCACTTTCCATTTCGCTTCCTTCCTGACACAACACAAACACACACGATGCTGCAATAACACACGCACGTACACAATGCGGCAATCACACAGTCGAGCAGCTTTCCCGCCAGACGGGTTCTTCTTCTACTTTACTTCCAAATCAATTTCCTGTCAGGTTACAAGTGTGTCCTCCAGCAGGGGTCGCGACCTCCACCTGCTGACTCCATCCCCTTGCTTGAATTAAAAGCCTGCATCGCATTACAAGCACACACGCACACACTCAGACCGCACATTGTATTACCTCCACGAGGACAAAGAAACCCAATCAGGCTTTTAAGGTTCATTTAAGGCGTGGAAGTGGTAGCACTCGTACAGCGACATGGATGGATGGATGGACGGAGGCGTGCTGGGAGCTGCGAGGGCGGAAAGAGAGACGACTAAAAATAAAAAGTGTGGGCTCGCAAAGACACCCGGGGTGTGGATCAATTCGGAACACTCAGCCGAGAAAAAAGAAGTCAACTGTTTTGAACGGACGTATTTTTGTCGTGGCGGTGGGAGGACTGGTCCGTCATATGCTCATTCAAGTTTGATGTGAAGTCGAGTAAGGCTGAGAATCACAGAAAGTCACTTGCGGTAGTGCCGATGCCAACCTAATATCACAATACAGATTACGCGATCAAAACTGAGTTGAAAGAAACCCGCCAATGATAAGGCTCTGTAAAAAAACAGACCACTAAAAAAATTGTTCAGGATTTTCTATTCATAAGTATACGTTCGATTAAAATGAACATTTGTTTTAGTTGACTAAACTACTGACAACACAACCCCCAGTTTCCAAATACTCTAAAAGCATTCTCATTGGTGGCATTTATTTGCAGAAAAAAATTGTTCTTCCTGACTCCAACTGAGCGAGAGGTGGTAGCACTGTGATCATTCGGGAATGGGAAATTCACAGTTCTTCACAGTTCTTCTAATGCAAACATCACATGCAGCAAATCTAATTATTGGATACAAAACAAATCTTCTCTTGTGATACTTTCCTAATGTAATGGTCTGAAAGGTTTTCCAAGTTAAAGATTCAGCATTGCCATTGTGATCGTAGGGGAATGGGACATTTTCTGAATCGATATCGGCGCCACCCCTACTGCCTAGATGGGACGCAAGATGGAGGCTAAGAACAGGTCGGGCCATCCTTAAAGCGCGTGTCCGTCCAAATGACTCTTCTCAGCGATTTTAATAACAAAGCGTGAATCAGATGATGCCGAGACAAAGCGAGAAAATTCCGTATCGATCGCCTCGACGGTTTGCCAGCCACACTACAAACTTTGCCTCCTGGGACGGCCGGTCGATCCCTGCAACCTGACCTGAGCCACGAGCGAGTTTTCATGCCATTTTCCCTGGCAGGGATTCGTACAAAGCACCCACTCCCTCCGCAAGGATAAAAACATATTCAAGGTGAACAAGGCTCAGAGGTCGGTCTCAACATCCTTTTGCCCCAATGTCCTTGAACACAACACTACTGTATGTGGGTCGGTCAGCACTTTGCACGGCGCCGCCATCAGCCACAAAGTTAGCAAACGCCGCAGTCTCGCATTCATGAGACGTTATCAGGATTTCCTATCTGAGGACATGTGCCACAAATGAGTAGAAAATCATACATTGTTGTTGAAGTTAAAAATACGCCCTTTCCAACAACTTATTAACCCACTCCAGAAAAATGTACGGCTAAAACATTGCGAATAAGGTCGGGGATGAGATCCTGCCCCAAGTGGAGGAGTTCAGAGATCTTGGGGTCTTGTTCACGAGTGAGGGAAGAACGGAACGGGAGATCGACAGGCGTCTGCAGCGATGCGGACTTTGTATCGGTCCGCATCGGTGGTGAAGAAGGAGCTAAGCCGAAAGGCGAAGCGCTCGATTTACCGGTCGATCCACGTTCCTACCCTCACCTATGGTCACGAGCTGTGGGTCGTGACCCAAAGAACGAGATCCTGGATACAAGCGGCCGAATTAGTTTCCGACGCAGGGTGTCCGGACTCTCCCTTAGGGAACGGGTGAGAAGCTCAGTCATCCGGGAGGATCTCAGAGTAGAACCGCTGCTCCTCCGCATCGAGAGGAGCCAGATGAGGTAAGGCTTTAAACAGAATCACATCCAAGGAAATGCGTTGCACATTAGTAGAAAATGCAATATTTTTATTTTTTGTTAAAAAAGATCGCATTCGTTACCAACAACCCCTTAACCCGATCCAGGAAAAACGTAAGGCTCAAAATAGATCCACATTTCACATCGAAGGAAACGTACTACAAAGTAATAGAAAACCATACATTTTTGTAGTAACAGAAAAAATATGCCTGACCAAAAACTGTTTAACTCACTCCAGTAAAATCTTTTTTTAAATCTGAATTTCTCATCAAAGAATATTATACGCCACCGTAAAGCCTGCTAATAAGAAGAACTTTTCAGAAACAGGACAGTGGGGCGAGCACACGTGGTTTTATTCCAACACTCGAGCATGTGGCGAGTATTTGGCGCTGATCTATCGCAGCCCGCGGCTCTTAAAATAAATCGGCGAGTGTTGGGAAACAAAACAACAGATGCACACTCGTTTTCATATCAAGCTGCTCATTACCTCTGCAAGCTTTTTTTTTTTTTTTTTTTACCACGCATCCATCCATCCATCACGGTAACACCTCTCTCTCTCTCTCTAACTCCCCGGATGCCTTTTAGGCCTGTCATTGGCGAGCGACCTGCATTATCGGATCGAGTCCCAATGGAGATTTAGATAAGAGGCTGGGAGCTAAAGGGGAGCAGCCGCGGAATACCAAGAGAATACCGGGCAGGAGGCTTTTCACTCGCAGGAGCCAGCGAAAAGCCATGGGAGTCATCGATTGGGAAACAAATTAAAATAAAAAAATGCTCATCAAAACAACCTGCGCCCAATGTTAATTGAACAGTAAATAATAAAGAAGGAGGGAATACTTGCAAAGGTGATCTTTAAGTGAGAATTAGCAGCAACATGCTAAGAGGGGGAGTCGGCTGCGGAGGGGAGGGTGGCATCGGGTCACTGCGGCCTCCTCCGGGTGCCCGGTTGTCGGGGCGCCTCGGTGGGGTCGTGTCCCGTCCGCCGGGCTGCTCTCGGGTGGACCCCTGGGCCCGATCATCTCCTGTCCTCGTCCTGTTCTATCTTGTCCTGTCCTCCCCTCGCAGGATGTCGCACGACAGCCCCATGCAACGCTCATATCGAATGTTTTCATTGTTGTAGATCATGTCATGATTTACATTTCTCATCCTGTTCACAATTAGTGCTTTGTCTTTTGTCTTCTTTTCTCACTCCCCTCTAGAAACTTTGTTCTGTTCGACTCTGATTCCTAATAAACATCAATTATAAAACTAAGAAACCACAGCGGCAGCTTAATTACTCCACTGTGACACAGTAAAACCGCTCCGGCATAAAAGGGATACAGCTCTTCTGAACAGGACAAAAAAAAAAAAAAAAAAAATATATATATATATATATATATATATATAGAGAGAGAGAGAGAGAGAGCGCTATTTTTCTTATTAATAAAACACATTGCAAAAATTTGCGGGCGTTTTTTGGGGGATTGGAGCTGGAAGAGATTAATGGCATTTAAATGAGTGATTTAAACGAGTGGCTTACAAATTGAACACATAAAAAAAAAAATGGTTTTAAGTTCCCAGAAATGTGTCATAGCTGGCGTTGAATAACTATCAACTAATGTCTCAGTCAGACCCCGCGCTAAGTGGCAACGTCATAAATAACGCAAACAAACAGACCCGAGCGCCGGGTCAAAGCAATTTAAACGCTCGCTCGCTCGCTCGCTCGTCCTTTTTTAAAAGCTGCACCGTCAACAAGGCTAGCTCATCGACATTAGCGTTAAAGGGCGAGGGTCGAGGAAATGTTTCACCACACATACTTTATGAACCGTGAACAGGAGGCAAAGGTACTCACACTTCTGTACTGAAGTCGAGGCACAGATGCTTGTGTAAAACAAAAGGATTGCTAAAAGTAGAAGTACTCATTTAATTGCTTTACTGAGGTAAAAGAAAATAGAAGAAAAATAAAAGAATATCATATTCTGACATGTAAGGTGGACCCATACATATTTGATGGTGGAAAAAAGTAACCAGCCCTTTTTAACAACTTCGTAGAAAGTACAGTATATGTACTGTATCTCTTTGCAAATATCGGAAGTAAAGGTAAGAAGAAGAAAAAAAAGTACAGATACCTAAAAAAAAAATGTGCTCGAGTAAAAAAACGTATCACCCACCACTGACTATGAACTGCAGTTGTTCCTTGTAAAAGACAGCAAGTCATGTTATTGTTTTGATATACAGTAGATTTCGCATCGATCCCGACAAAGCGATTGCAATGGAGATGTTTGTGTCGTGAACAAAGCGCTTGTGTGTTTTGCGTTTGCAGCCACTGTCGTGTGGATATTTTAAAAGCCTCCAGCTGCTTTTGCTTATCGCGCGCGAGCTTCCAAAAGCAAAAGCTGAAGCCTCCACGTCAGCAAATATCCTAAATCCCTCCGCGACAACATGCGCGGCTGCATTTTGGAAACGCTGCGTAAAACAATGCTACTTTTTTTTTTTTTAATTTATTTAAATGTAGCAAGAAAGCAGCAGCATAGCATGATTGTTTACTTATAATACGCTAATCCCTCGTTTGTCATGGGGGTTAGGTTCCAGCCCACCCCTACAAGAGGTGAAATCCGCCAAGTCTCAACCACATAATTTTGGGACTATTTATACATATCTTAAAGCTGTATGAATCTCCCCGGGCGCTTATTAATCTCCCCCCACACTCTTATTAATCTCTACCAAACACCTTTGAAACTCTTAAACATACAATAATGCACAATAGTACTGTACACTATGTACATATTATTCCTTGTAATAGGTTTTCATGAATTTTTCTTTTTCATTTTTTTTTTTTTTAGGCGAGGAAGTCTTCGTTTTCCCACAAAAAAAAATTAAAGGGGACTTATGCATGATATAAATATGAAACAAGAAAATCTGCAATAAGTGAACGACGATGCAAGGAGGGAACACTCTCGTCAAGGTAGCGCACTTGACATGAAGTTTATATTAGTTGGTCCTTCGGCCACTCAAGACTCTCAACATGGTTCCCTGAGCCGCAAAGGCCTACAATAAAACGTAACGTAACGTAATAGTTGTATTGATGAGTTGTGTTGTTGTTCATCAGCAAATGTCACAACACGCGTCGACGCGTCCGTCCCCCGAGCGTCGTTCGCCAAAGGTCAGACGCTGTTGGTTACCGCGACAACCGACAGGAAAGAGACCGAAAAGAGTGACAACAAACGAGCATTTACATCACACTCTGCTGCTTTGTCAGCCGTTCTTTGCCAGGGTGTGTGAAACCCTGCACTGACGTACACGCACACACACACACACACACACACACACACACACACACACACACACACACGCATGCAGTTAAAGCGAGTGTCCTTTTTACTGCATGTGCGCGCAGTGTGATGTAAATGAGTCTCCCTCGCCCCCTTTCAGAGGGCCGTTAGTTTACGGCATTCGTTCCTCCTGTTTAACATGACGGTAAAAACGTTTTTATTAGGGCGGGCAGGACGAGACCACCCGCACTTTAGTGGACGGATGTACACAAAGGTGATGCCACGTTTTGTCCGTTCGGATTCCGAGCATTTTGGGTGTGTGTTGTTGTTTGTCTGTCTTTGTGTGGCGCCGCCTTTGTCGTCCAGAGTTTTACTGGAGCAGATGTTTCTTCTGCTCCATTGGACCAGGGATTGCTACCGCAGTTCAGCACAAATGGTGCATCTTTGATCCGCTATCTATGCCAGCAACGTATAGTGACAGGCAGAAGCATGAAATGCTCATACAACAGACTAACCTCACTTTCTTGCCGAACCCTACCGATGAACCTTACCGACCTACCAACCCTTCATCTTACCCTCCACTAACAAACTACCTACGTTAACTTCCTTATATACATTTAGTTCTTTACCAAAGCTGTTTTTACCGTCCGCCCCTCAGATGCGGCAAATTTCTGGGATGGCGGTGTGAAAGGGGCTAAGATGTACTTAGCTGGTTGGTGGTAAACTGTAGCTATACTAGGTGATGTGGCACCTTTTTGTACAGGCAAATAAATGCTGATTCCACTGGGTGAAAGAGGTTTGTTTCTAAGATAAGGAATGGTATACCCAACATAAACTTGTTGAGTCATACATCCATCCAAATTACGGTTATCCACCTGTCTAGTCAGAACTTGCTTCTTGATACATATATTCACATAAAGTTCCCTTTAGGCTGTCGATGTGCCTTAAAATTGTCCAAAGGGTCTTTCAGCACAGCTGTGCTCTTTGAATTGATACCAAGATTTGAAACGCAAACGCCCCCCACGCCAAACAAAAACGAGGCCATTGGTAAACGCTGGGCTTCCTCGGTGCAAACAGCGACTTTGCATTCGATAATGCAGGCAAGCTCCCACGGCTTGTGACGTGAATGCTAATATGTCAGAATGAATGTTGAGGCCCGGGAAGAGAGAGAGAGCGAGCGCAGAAAAGCAAACATGACGGAACGGCGGTGGGTGGAGGAGGATGCAAACTGCAACGTCATCTGTCACAGCTGCAGAGGAAGTTCAAGATTTTTTCCCTTCGGATGAGTTCAGAGTTCAGAAATTGGGGCGGGTTTAGTTCCCCTTTTGACTTCACCCAACAACCAAATTATCAACCTTAACTTCCATAACCTACCCTACCTTACCTTGCTACCTTAATATGCTTCGCTACCTACTTTAACTTCCTTCCCTTACTACCCTAGCTTATCTACATACCTCAACTTCGAACCCCAGAAATCGTGAATAAATGCGGTTGTACAAATGGGTTCAAAAGGTCCGAAGAGTGAAGTGAAAAAGCCGAGATGTGAAATATGAGCATCAGTGCGATGGATGGGGAAAAAAAAAATAAAAAATCCCCCAAAAATCAGACGCTGCTTAGGTTTGCACGTCTGGCCAATCAGGATCAGTTTGATTCGTCTGCCAAAACCGCAGCGCTCGTGCTAGCTCAAGCGACCACTGCTGGGGTGGGGGGGGGGACCTCTTATGGAAAACTCATCAAAGTGGGATCCAGTCGAGGCCAAAGCAAACATCTGCTCAAATGGCAGCAGGAGGCTTCATGAGTGTGTGTGTGTGTGTGTGTGTGGCTGCTGTCAGACCTGCTTTGTCTCAGCAGAACTTTTCACAGCTGCTAAACCTGCATCACACACAGGTTAATAGCGCAATGAAGAATAAAGTGCTAGACGCCACTAGTTTCCATTCCTCGTCCCCCATTGGACTCACTTCATCGCTCTTCCCCCAATTTTCTTTCCTATTTGGATTCTTCAGGCTTCAGATGCCCCTTAAATGGTTTACTAAAGTTCTGCTACTGTAACTGATAAGGGGGAAAAAACGACTTCCTGCTTTTTTGGTACTGTTATTAGCCTTAATGTCCCTTCTACACTTTATTGATAAATTATCTGAGCGTAAATTTGGACTGACTCGTCTGATCACATCCTATCCATTTTTTTGGGGGGTGGGGGGCGTGACATTAATGGGGGCCAAGACCAGTGTTAGGGGGTGCACTGGCCCATCCTGCCCCCCACTGACCTTCATAACTATCCTGCCCTACCTTATGACCTGCCAACTTACTTTCATTGCCTACCTACCTACCTACAGGCCTTTTTCCCCCCCAACCTACCCTGCCTAAAAACCTACCCACCGATCTTACGTTCTCTTTTTGTCCTACTACTACTACCTACTACTTTGCATCGTTGCACACCCATTTCTCTAACTGCGTCCAAGGTTTCTTCCTGCTAAGAGCTCGACTGCTTGGCATTTCAAAAGCCGTTTCATTCTTTTTCAAAGCACTTAAACCCGGCCCTGAACACACGGCAGTTCCACATTCGAGAGTATTCAAGAACATTACACAACTTATTATTCAACTCATCAAAAACAAAAAATCCTCTCGCCGAATGACACTGTTTGACCTTTAGTATTTCAAAATGTGATTTTGTTGGCACCAGGCCCTTCCATCAGCTCATTGTCATGCGTGTGTTGACTTTCACTAGTCTAGGCCAGGTGTGTCAAACTCATTTTTGCCTCAGGGGGCCGTTGACTGTGAAACCATATAAATGTTTCGTCACCTCATCATCACATACAAATTGATGGATACCTAGTTTTGAAATCAGAAGTCAAGTATAATAGTTTGCTCAACTACCGTTCAAGTTACCATCAACAGAAAAGGCTCGCAATGTCTCAACGCTAATTATTGTTATTATTTTATGAGAATTTGAGCAATAATCATGGATGCCGACACAGATCATTTGCTTTTGCGGGCCACATGAAATGACTTGGCGGGCCCGATTTGGCCCCCGGGCCTTGAGTTTGACACCCGTGGTCAAGGAGAACATGTGACTATTGCTGTATTGTCATTAAAATGTGTGTGCGTGTGTATGTGACCTGAATCGTATACGCCTCTGAGTGTGTCGCCCTGCTCGTCTATATTATATCGCGCCGTATTTGGCCCGTTTACGTTTGTGCCTTCGGGCCTCAATCTTTGATTGTTCCGGTCCAAATAGGTCACGAAGAAGCGAGAGCCTCCTACACTCACATACGCACACACAGTTCTGTGATTTTTAGGCCGCAAAGGGTCAACGCGGTGCCGCACTCGACAGCTAAAATCCCCGTCGGACAAAACGCTCGACCCACCGAAAACCTTGACGCACACAAGGTGGATTAGCCTCATTTACAAAAGCACGGCTCTGCCGACCTCGAGGCATGCGTGTTTGTTTGAGAGAGCCGATGAATAATTCAGTGGCAGCATAAGGGTTAAAACGGGCGGAAAATACACTTGTTAAGCCCTCAAAGAAGCGAGTCACAAAGAGGAAGGAGGGCAGACGGCTTGTGACAACTTCCAAATGTCCGCCGGCTCAAAGAAGATACTAGTCACAACCAAAAATACATGAAAATTATATTTACATTGAGGAACAGAGACAGCCGTTGCTACTTTTCCAGGCCTCTGATTGGCTAAATGCTTCATAGAGAAGTCATGGAAATTATATTTAGTGTTTTCTTTTTTTTTTTTTTTTTTTTTTTTTTTAAATGACTGAAAGAATTAAGTGAACAAGTTTCATTGCAAAATATCTGTATCCCACTGAGGCAAATTTCATTTAGTGTGTTTGTAACAACAATATGTGAGATGTCAACACGGGGCCAAAAACGCTGTTTGCGTTGATTTGTTTTTTGATTAAATCTGACAATTTCCTGGCTTTTTGTAAACATAAAGTGTTATATTGGATATCGTTGGTGGTACCAAATTTTGTGGCAGTCGAGTGTATAAAATTGAGAGTTTTGCCGCTGTATTTATTTTTGCGGTCAAAATTGTATCTGTCGATTCAGTTTTGGTGAAACTACTTTCCTCAAAAATCGCAGGGTCCCCTGTCGGATACATTGTAGTCATCACAACCATGCGTTCCTAGTTTTCTTTGTAGAAACAAAAGTGTTGGATTGGATCCATTGGTTGCACCAAATTTGGAGGTGTAGCTATTCTTTTAACGGAACTGGATAAAACAAAACAAAACAAAACGAAAAAAAAGTCCAGTAGTAGAAAATCATGCTGATCTTAACTGTTGCGACTTTCCCACGAAGGCGAAAGGGAGCCGAAATGGTGTCGATTGACTCAATTTGGATTCAAATCTGATTGTGGATTATGTTGCTGCACTGCTTATATTGTAGTTATTACAACCATGAATTGGTTTGAATTCGATGCAACTCTTGACCAATTATTGTGGCCAGTGAGGATATAAAATGAAGACCTGACGTAACCCTTTTGGATTTTCTCTATTTAAAAAAAAAAAAATACTTTTTGGTCTCCGCTTCCCAAACCTTTAGTTCCTTTTTTTTCATTCCCCCCCCCCCCCCCCCCCCCCCCCCCCCCGCTGAATGAATGCAGCTGAACATAAGTGAGTGTGGCAGGCCCGGTTGGTGTGTCTTTGTGCATCATTGCTTTAGACTAACAACCCCCTCCTCTTTCCTAAATACCACACAGACGCGCGCGCAGACGCACACACGCACGCACACACACGCATTGAAATTGTATGGAACTTCTTGAGTCTCATACCAGATGTTCCTCCCTTCCTCATTTTCCGCCCTCGTCTCATTTTTCTGTCCCATTTCCTCCGTCATTCACGCTCATTCGTCCTCTTTTTCTGACAAATTTCCTTCTTCCACTCCTCGATTATTCCCCTGCCATCCCTTTCTCCTCTTCATCCTCCTTCCATTTTACTTGCCTTTCTTTCATTCTGCCGTTAATTTGCGGCAGTGTTTGTACGCGGCCTTCCTCTCGCCTCCATTGACTCCATTTGCGCTGCAGGGATGGCGCGCACTCGTTCCCAATGATGCCGCTAATACGCTGCAAGCGTCGCCTTCATTCACCCTCGGAAAAATCTCACATCCTCTCTGCAGCCTCGTTGTCATTCTCCACCATGCGTGCCTTTCATTCCGCTGCCTGGATCTTTTTTCCCCCTGACGTCCTTAGTCGTGACAAACTCATTTGAAACTCTCCGAGCGGTAAACCAACAAATACGAGAATGCAAAACAGTCGGCGAGATTACGGAGGGAAGAGGTGATTTGCACACCTTTTCATTTTAACACCTCTCGGGTATGCAGGCGGAATCTATATAATAATAATTATTATTATTCCGACATTACTTATTATCTCTCCCGGATTGTTTTCTTCTCCTCGCGACCCGCCGAGAGGCTTCTTTCCGCTCCAAAATCAACAAAATCTTCATCTAATCTAAAAAATCAAAGTCCTGAAGGTGTCGGTGGCTTGCTTGCAAATAGTTGCGCGCTGTCAAAACAAATCAAGACCAAAGCATTCGTCATGCTCAAAACAAGGCAACAGCCAAACATTCGGGTAATTAGTTGTCCTCTCCCCCGAGCGACACTTTACAGTCTTCATTCCGCGCCACATCACAATTTCGCCCCATTATTTTAATCCAATCTAGAAAACAAATAGCCACTTAAGTCCCGTATGGGTCGGTAGCGCACTTTCAAACAAAATCAGGAAGAAGGCGCCAATGCTATTGCTAATCTTCGCATTCATTCGCTTGTCCCAACTCGCCGAAGTTTGCACACACACGGCCGTTACAGAATCGCACATTGAGATAATTAGATGCGTGGCGTGGTCTCTCCCCCCCCCCCCCCCCCCGAGATATGCGTTAGCGTTTTCTCTCCGCTTGACATTTCGCCACACAATTTTAATCCGATCTAAAAAAAAACAAAATGAATCAATTAAGTAGCCACTGTTGTCTTGTAGTAATGCACTTTCACACTGTCGCCGACTGTCAAAACCAATCAAAGAGAAGGCATCGGTAATTTCGAAAAGCAATGCAAACGGCAAACTAGCTGCTTTTACACTGCGTGCGTATCAAATGTGCAACTGCATTGATTCGCTTTTCCCTTTAAGACCAAATTCAATGGGTCCGTCACGATAATTAAAGTATGTATGTCATCTTGCTCGAGTGACGCTTTAGAGCACCTGTGTCAAACCGGTGGCCCGGGGGCCAGATCTGGCCCGCCACATCATTTTATGTGGCCCGCAAAAGCAAATCAAAATTGCTCATTGTGTTCTGGTGTAATAATATTGCGATATTTGCCAGCATTTTTTTTTTTTTTTTTTTTTACCAATTCCCCTTTTAAAACACATGTAATAGTGGAAAAATGTGTTTTTATAGGCTTCTGATGTCAAAACTGGTTACTCATCAATGTGTTGTGTATGATGTATGTGATTATAGGTGGTAATCTTTTGTTTATTTGGGTTCACAGTCGTAGCGGCCCTCCGAGGGAAGTCATAACTACGATGTGGCCCGTGACAAAAATGAGTTTCACACGTTTTAAGTCCTCTAGGTGTCGCTAGCTTTTTCGTCATCTGGAGTACAAATGCTAATGCTAAAGATAATGCTGATAACAAATGTTTCTGCTTTCAGAGACGTAACGGTGGACATTTATTCACCTGTCCCTTTCAGACACAATGCACCACAGCATGCATTCACGCAGCCATTGCGGTTTCACACGTTCAGATAATTAGGTGTCGCCTCATCAGCGCAAGAGCGGAAAGTTGCTTTCGACACAGCGAGCCGAGGGCGGCAAGTTGCGGGTGTTAAAATTCACACGACTCGTCATTTACGCCTCAAAGAGCTGGCAAATTCACAGGTCCACTTCAACCCCCCGTGCCCCGCCTGCTGTACCTTTCAAACATCGCAGCTAACCAGCAAAAAATATCTTCAGACCCGACGATGTTGCTGCCATTCAAATGTTTGTATCATAAGCGCCATTTGAATCACTTCTGGGATCATCCCATTGACTTCATAGCGCTAGTCCATTTTCCTCATCATCACCCCCACCCGACCCCACTCCACCCGGCAAATATCCTTGTATTGATCCAGCCGCCTGTGCTACGTCACGGTGATTGACTGCTACTAATTGGCTTAATGTCAACCCCCTCGCCAGGTGGTTGCTGTGCTGCGCCTCATCTGGATACAGCAGTCCCATTATCCCGCAGCTGACACCGTGACCCCCGGAAGCCTGCCAGGGGGGCTCTCCGATGATGTGAGCCAGCGAGATGGGGTTAAATACATCTAAAATGCAGACACCGTCTTTTCCCCCCTCTTGCTATTTTTTTTTGTCTTTTGGGATAACATGCTGCTTTTTGATGGACACACTCCAGCGGAAAAAAAGTATTAATTTTGAGCGAGATTACGTGAGAGCCTCTCGGGTGCACGAGCAGCCGGTCGGTGTTTGCTGGTCGCGCTCAGCCTCTTCGTCGCATTTTGACAGCCAAAGAGGGAGATCTCGAAGTGGAAACCCGCAGCAGCTTAGGTGACCTATCGTCGCGACTTGGATTTGTGATCATTGGCACATTGAGATTGTGTTTACTAGTTGTGAAAACGATTCAGATCTACGAAAACAAGTTTAAAAAAAATGTTGTAATATGCATGCCAGGCCCGCAGAGGGCAATGTTGCGCTTCCAGATTCTATCGCGGGGTACACTTATACCGATAATCGGCATTTTTTTTCCTCCCCTTCGAATTAAAGTCAGCAAGAGCATGATTATCGAAAGTCTGTAAAAGATGAGATATGTTTACATCTCAACTTGAGATGTAACCACACCGAGCATATACTTAGTCACTTGCCCTGCCTTACCCCCTGACATTGGGATTTTGGCCTGTTTTACTGATTACCCCGCCCCACCAACCCCCCCTCTCGGCCAAAGTGAGCTTCACGAAGGCTCGTCGACTTGCTTTTATTCCATAATGGATTTCAGTAGTTTGGCTCCACCGTCTCCACCTCGAGTGTCCTTGGGCCAGACAGCGAGTCACCGCTTCCCCCGCCGGCTCTGAAACTCATCCGAGAGCAAAGAGGAGACCCTCCTGGGCCCCCAAAGCGCCCCCTGATTAGCTTTGCTCTATTGAGGAGGCAAGGGCCAGAACAGAAGGTCTCAGAAAAGGCCGCTAAGCCTTTACAGACCCCCTCTAGCCCACCCCCACATGTCAGCCTGACATCAGCATCCCATTCATCCAGCGGGTCACAGTGCGTTTACGTCGCCCTCAGCCCACCGCGACCCTGGCGGACCCACGGAGCGCTGCGATCCGGTCGCCTGCCTGCCATTAGCTCTTTAATAGCTTGGATGCATTTTTGATTCATTCCGCTTAATGGCTTGATGTGCATCGTGCAGCAAGCAAGTTAAGATATTTGGATGGCTAATAAAACCTCATCAATATTTCATGCAAACTTCTCGGGCTCCTTAATAACGACATGCATCAGAAACGTTGCGCATCGACAGCATAGATGTCCACTGCAGTGACCGATGCACAACTTTTCACGACTCGTGCAAAAAGAAAAAAATACATTTTAGAAATAGAAAAATAAATGCAACCTTAGCCCTTGTTTCAAACCCTAACACTTATTTGAAACCCTAACTGAGGCCAGAAACCAAAGCTTGAAACCCCAAAGTGATATCCTAACCATTGTTTTAACTCAGGACCTAAAGAATGAAACTCATTTGAAACCCTAACCCAGGCTATAAAACACAATTTGAAACCTTAACACTTGTTTGAAGTGTTGAAACCCTGATTTGAAATCCTGCTTCTCTTTTGAAACCCCAACGCTTCTTTGAAACACGAATTTGAAAGCCCAACCCTGGTTTAAAACCTTACTTTGAGCACGACAGAGCCGATGCGATTGCGGATTGATTTGACTTGTGAAACACACGCACGCAAAACATACATTAAATCCAACAGCCTTTAATTTCCACAAGCGATTGATCACCAGTAATTGCGTGTCGGCGGTTCGAGTACACGCCGGGGTCTCGACACGGCATAAACGAGGCGCATGTTTGTTTATTTTTTTTTCTAATTGATAATGGATTGTTGAGAATCAACGCCATGATGGGGTGATGGTGGATACCACAGCGTTCCCATTGATTAGCGGTGTCGCCTTGCATGTGTGATGACCCTAATTACCCCAGTGAGCCCCTCGCTGGGAAGGCTGCCATTCCCCCCCCCCCCCCCCCCCCCCCCCCCCCCCATGCACGCTCCGCCACTCAGTGGGGACACTGGAGGACACACTCGGGTCTTTGTCCTTCACTATTTTCTCTGCCCCACCCCGCTTTACTCCCAATTTTCGGGGGTTAGCAAAATTTTCTTTCAACTTTTTGGTTTTTTTCTTTTTTAAAGCAGACAGATAAGCCAAATCATTTGCTAAAGAGGTAAAAAAAAAAAAAAAAAAAAGTTACAGTATGTATGTAAAATATTTAAAATAGTTAAATTCAATAGTAAAATAATTTACTCTATTTGATTTTTTTAATTATTATTTTGTAATTCATATTATTATGAATGAATAAATAGTTACGATGTGCATGTCGACTGCGTAGACGTGTACTCCTTTCGGCCACAGCTCGCGGCCATCGGTGAGGTTAGGAACGTCCCAGTTTAATTCAGCGAAATGTTTTAAAAATGTTAATACGTAGTTTAATAATAAAACAAAAATATTTTATTTTTCATTTTATTTTTTAAAAAATATATTATAATCACTTGAGATTTTTAATGAAGTAAAAACTGTTTTAGAAATGTTAAAATGTGTGTTTCAAATAGTTTATATCGCTAATTTGAAATTTATGAATTAACCACTTGTTCAATAAAATAAATACAAATATTTCTAAAATGTTCAAATGTAAGTTTAATTTACTTGAATAAAAACAACTTTAATAAAATGAATTATCTTTTGTTTTATTCGTGAATTTAACGGACTTATAAACCATTCAGAATGTTTCAATAAAATAAGTAAAAACGTTGACAAATGTTCAAATGTGCACGTAAACAATTTTGTTTTAAGAATAATATGATTAGAATCGCTTGACCCACTCTCTACGAGCGTGAAGTGAATATGTATGTGTGCACTGCACAGAGAAGCCCTCGTGTTGTTGTTGTTGTTGTTCCCGTGAGCCGCCGTGTCGGACCCCAGCTCGAGTCTCAATGAAGCCCGTTCCTCGTCTGCCAAAAGCCCTCAAAGGCAATAAAGGCTCGTCTCGGCGACATTTTGTTGGGGGCGGCTCTTTGATCGATGATGAAATGTTTGAATCGTGGCCAAAAATATTCCATCTCGGGGTAGCGGAGGAGGCCGGAGAGACCCAAAGGAAAGGGATCTTGGATCGGATGTGGACGTGAATGTTTTCCACAACCCCCACCAAGGGTCAGAGGTTTTGTTTTGATCGATTTTCAGCAGAATTACGTATTAGTACACAAGAGGTGGCGGAAGCTGTGGAATTGTGTTCCAATCGGGCTACAAATGTGGCTAAACGTAAACGTCATTCTCCATGACTACCAAGCAAAGATATGTTAGTCTGTTATCTTTAAAAAAAAAAAAAAAAAGCAACATTTGTCTTGTTTGGAGTGGCAAAGGGGGCGGGAAATTCGCAGTAAAATTCCATGGGAATTGAAGCCGGGGAGCTTTGGAAATATTCCAAACTGGAAACTCTCCAAGGGAATTCATCAAGTGGCCTGAACCCGCATGAAACAATTTCCTCCAGCGTTTTAGCGTGGAGTGGAATCCTCTTCATCAAAACTCCACTTTCACCCTCTCGTTTAAACTCCCGTCAACTGCGACGCCTCGACCCCCTTCCTCGTCATCCTCCTCGTCCTCCTCGTCGACACTCATCAAACAAACCGGTCGCTTTGAACTGATACCTCCCCACGCGTCTGAAGGATAAACACGATATTGCGATCCTCGCAAATGAGATTTCCTCGCCGCCCGGGTGTCAAAGCGAGACGGCGCTTCTCTTTCATGGCGGCCTTTTCATCAAAACGCTGTTGACGCGCCGCTCTCGAGGAGGTTGCGAGCGCGTGCAGCCAGATTATCGGCGGCGGCGGCGGTGAAAAAGACGTCGGGATGGTTTTGGCGCCGTCAAGAGAACCAAACAAGACACCGGCGACAATTCATACGCCTTCAGATCATTACTGAACATTTCCGAGGACTCGAAACACGCAACATTCTTGACTATCCTTTCATGACTAAACAGTACAGGGCACAGTTTTATTTGGATGGTGTTTAAATGTTGTGTGTCTCTAACAGTACTTAAGATGTCAACATGTATCAAAAAAAAAAAATGGCTTGTCTTTCTCTGATTTGGATGGAGATATGCCATCTTTTTTTTTTTTTTTCACGTAGTCGATATCATTCACAAGGCATCTCCAACTGTTTCATTGAAGTTGAGATCTGGAAGAGAAAAGGCGATGATGTCATAGCATCGCCAAAGATTTCAAGAATTCCCACATTATTTTTCAATCCTCGAGGCTAAATTCTCTGGACTGCCTCCCCCCCCCCTCAGCATCCTGTCCCCTCAAGTACGGCTCACAGACCCGAGCGACCTTGTTCGTACTCGTACCCTATTGGACATCACAATGAATATAAACACTCTGGCCAAAGTGTTGTACACGGTGAGGACGCAAACACGGAATGAAAACGGCTCGAGGCGAGTGGATGTAAAAAACAACAACAACAACAACAACAACTACTACTACTCCAGGAGAACCGTGCATCTCGGAACCGGAAGTACCCACTAAGCAAGCAATTACAATAACTGTTGGGAGTACTGACGGAGCGAATGGGTTGTTTTTCCCGCATGGGAGCTCTATAATACAGTAAATCGTCACTATTTATACGACAGGGAGCCAGGAAGAGCAAAAAAACTAAACAAGTAAGCTAACGCCTCCTCTAAAAATGTGTATAATTGCCTATATTAGTAGTTTAAACCGTAAATATACGACAAACTATGATCCCAGCACTCATTATACAACGTGAATCTTAAAAATAAATGGCTTGCAGATGATTTGATGTCGGAAAAATGGAACGAAAGTGCGTTGGAAGTGTGTCGGTAGTGTGCGTTGCTTTATCGACACCTAAAAATACCAATTCATTAGCCGAATAGCATAATTGCTCGAATTAGTTTTAACTTACTCTCACAATATCACTCAAGGATACCAATGTGCTTGCAGATTATTATTCTTTTTTTTTACGTCTGTGTGGATTCTCAATCATCCAGGTCATAGTAATCTGCAAAATTTGAATCGAGGCAACTGTTTGTGGAATTTGTTGTGGGTTTTTTTCTTGCTTGTTTTCTAAAACTGTCCAAAAATTATACTAATAGGCTAACGAATTGTCAAGTAGTAATGACAATTTTGTTAGCAAGAGTGTTTTAATTGTCAGCCATCAGAACAAAAACATGCACATGCGGCAGACTCTCCATCACTTCTGCTAACAACCCAGGCTAAACTTAGCTCCCCGTAGAACAGAAGATCGCTTCAACGTACTTCCTTGACACCAATTAAGGCTTTCCTACTAGCCACGGATTTGGCGCCCAGAAAAAGCCCCAAATACGTCGATATTCCACGGATCTATCCTAATCTATCAAAGCCATCCTGGTAGTCCTGGAGGATGCAATGCTCACTGTAAAGGTCAGAGCAGTCACACGAACCCAAAAAATATAAATACAAAAACGTTGGTCTGAGAGTAATAAAAAAAAGAAAATGAGCCAAAGTGAAATTAATACTGTGCGGCGAAGTACCAGCAGTCCTATTCAATCATATGATGACATTCGAAGTGTCAGAGAAGGAAGTGGACTGGAAAAAAAGAAGGGTGAGGGCAGATGCATTGTGGGAGTTATTGATAACGGAGGACGCAGGCGACTGAACGCGACGAGATGGAGGGAGCTTATTATGGCGGAGAGGTCAAGCGTGCCGTAATGTTCTGTCTTGTGGGAAAGGAAACCGGCTTTTGGATGTGAAACGTGCGCGCAAGTGCATTCTTGTCGGCCAAACGTACGCCGATAAAAATCTTTGATTGCGTAAATGCTGTCGGACGACGAGCCTTCACGCGCTTCCAGCGCATCGTCGTCAAAACTAAATCACTTCTGTTTCGTTCCCTTCTCTTGCGCTTAATAGCGGTGGAATCGCTCAAGGCTTCGAGCGCCAATCAAAGGACAAAGTGTGCGTTTTGTTTGTGGCAACTGCGCTATTACTTCTCTCCGTGGAAACACCGATTTTTTTTGGGGGTGTGAGAAGATCAACGGTAATGATGTCGTGGCATTGCCAAACGTACTTTCTGAGCCGTCCAATCGGAACGCACTAATGTCGAACGCACTTATTCTGCTTTTCGGCCACGAGGGTTGGTATGCATGTGCGTGGGTGCGTGTACACAATGTTACACAACAGCGCTAAAAATCCATCGTTTATTTTGGTCATTTTTATTCTGTTTAATAGCAACGACGTCGCTCTAAGGTTCAAACTCAATAATATAACAACAAAAAATAATAATCGTGCGTCTGGTTTGTGACAACTGTGCGATTTTTTTTTTCGTAACCATCATCGATTTTGGACTTCAGCTGCAAGAAGATCAAAGGCACTGATGGACGCCGTGACATCATTGCCTTTGATCTGAGAATACGATTCAAATGGATCCCGATTCGTCTTGATTGTTTTTCTCCCTGTGGTACATCCATTCATTTGTTTATTTGGACTTGGCACAGTCCCATCGTTTTTTCCATTATGCTCTCGGTAGCATTTGTGTTCCTGAGCTAATTCTTCACACATGTTGATTTATACAGTGTAGATTAATTTTGCCATCCGATTTCTCATTCTTTTCAGAGCGCACGATTGCAGAGACTGAAAATGATCGGAGGAACAAACACAGAAGCTGTTTTTCCATCATTCCCCCCCCCCCGCCCCCCTTAATTTTCTTTAACATTTCTCTCTCTTTTTGGAAGTTTTAGGCATGACGCAAGTGTTCACTCACACCTGTGGATAAATATGGTACTGCCTCTTTAAATCATCTCCCGTGCACCAGATTTGTGTTCTTGAGCTTTTTTATGTTGTTCATGTTGACTTGTGGCGTGTTCGGACGTCGCAATTCACCCTCCCTACAGTAAAAAAAAAAAATAAAATAAAAAAAATGCTACAAAATCACATGTTGGGTGTACAAGCAATGCGTATCAATGCGCGTTCGGTGAAGGTCATCGGAAAACATCTTGGTCAGGTTCGTGGTGTCAAAGCGTGCCTGTTGTGAGCGTGTTTCAGCATGTGTGCGCGCGCTACCAACTGCACACCGTGCCCGTGGAAAGGTCACACGCACGCACGCACGCACACAAACGCACGAACATACACGCATTGCACCTGGAGGACTAAACCAGCACGGACACCTACGTGTGGAAAAAAGTGCTACATCAGCAATGGAAGCAGCTGTAATGAACATAAGCACATTAAGTTATGCTAATGGTGTGTGTGCGTGAACACACAACCATTAGCTTATTGATTAGCAACGAATCCCAAAGTGTGATTTTTAAACGTGACATCATCATCATCATCGCGGCGATGAATTAGCAAACGTCTTAAAGAGAATCCGAGGAGAAGACAACTGTGAATGATCCACACACGCACACACACACACACACACACACACACACACCCGTGCTGTTAATTATTATCTGGAATAATGAGCCGCAAATGACTCATTAAATCTCTCCTTGACCCGACGCGTTGCGAAGTCTTTCTTTTCCCGTCTTTTCCCGCCGTCGTCTGGCTTAACGCCGACGCAAAGGAGAGAGGATCCTTTCAGCTGTGAATTATTAATTAGCATTCAAGCTAGCCTACGAATTCTCTCTGACCCACATCGGGAAAAGAAGACAAGAAGAGGAGTGCTGCTGTTTTGTTTTTTGTTTCCTGCCTGAGATGGAAATGAGACGCTTGATTCAGGTAGGAACGCTGACGGTATTATGGGAAAGGGATTCATTATTTTTTTTTTTTAAATAGTTGCGTGTGTGAAGTGGCTGCCCACCCATTAAGTGTGAAACACAAAAAACTTTTGTTACCCAACTAGCAGGGTGAAATGATGGTTTGCACGTCTGCCTCGCAGTCGAGAGATGGCACGTTTGAATCTCAGCTGTCCCGTTTCGAGTTTTCGGGTTCTCGCCGTGCTGGGCTAGGCTACAGCTCACCCGTGGAAATGCATGCGCGGGTGTTGTCACAATCAGCCACATTTACAGAATTCATTTACATAAATGACTTGGAGGCTAGGCTGGGTGACGATCTGCAATTTTCAAGCGGCCAAAAGCTAAGTATAGCGTTTCAGTGTTGTTGGCTGAATCTGGATAAGTTGTTGACATGGGGGGTGGGGAGCATTTGCTTCATGCGCCACATGCACTGATCTGCACACCGGTTGACATAGTGTAATTCGTCAGCACGGTGATGAAGTGCTGCCAACGTGAGTGAAAATCACAATGTAATCGTCACGGGCGTTCATTCTATGGAAGGGTCTGGTTAAATTATTATTATTAAATTCTTAGTTTCACATTCATTTGCAGTCTGGACGAGAAGTGCTACATATCTCCTGCTCTGGCTGCTGCATTATTGTTTTTTTTTTAATCCTTTGTGGATTTTGATGTAAGAATATCTCAGACATGTTAAGAAGACATCTGGGAATTGTTTTACATTGTGAAGAAAAAAGAGGCATGTCTGGAAATAAAGTCCTGCCCCCCCCACCTGACTACCATCATGAGAGCTCGCCAAGCACTTGACAGTCACGGAAAACAAATCACTCCGGATTACAAGAGTGCATGCAAACATGCAAGCTATTGCTTTCGCATCAAACACATGCAAACACGAGCACACATTCGCGCCGTGATCATTCGCGCCGTGATCAATAGGCCACCCAATCGGGGGTAATCAATTCCCATTCTCATCTGCTCGATAAACGCCGACAACGCTCCGATCGTCAATAGCCGAATGGACGCGATCGCTCGTTAATGTCGAATTAGCATCGGTCCCGTCCGCGCCGGGCAATGAGTCTCAAACAACAGACGCGGCGTCACGGAATTGTACCACGTGATCAGACAGTAACATCTTTACACACGGTGAAGCAGCATGTGGTTAGCAATGATATGTTTGTGATTAAGAGTAGGCTGATGTTTGCGGTAGCCGTGCTTTCTAGACAGGGGGCGCACTTTCTTGTTTCCTGAGCTCGCGACAAAGTGGATTGCAGAATTTTAGAAGTGGCGTGCGCTCTTGCGTGCCCAAATAAAGTTTGAAGCAATTAAAGCGGGCTATGTAACAATTTCCCTCGCATTAAAAGTCATCATGATGTGAAACCTGCTTGTGAAATGAGATTAGCATCTGTGGTTGTCACGGCAACAAACCTTGCACCTATTTTTGAGTGTAATATAATTATTCGCTAAAGCAACACTGTGTAAAATTTGTGTTGTTTCGGTGCACGTAACTTAGCTGTGTTCTGCAATAGCAGTGGGCCGGCCCCACTCATGCCAACTTCCACATTCTTATATCGCGATGAAGTCGTGTCAAATTTGACTTCAAAGAATCGCATGTCTGTTGCCATGGTGAGTCTCGAGCTTTCCTTTCGTGGGGTTTGTGACAGGAGTGGAACGGCCACTCCAAGGCAACGTTCAGCCTCATTGTGCTGACCGAAAGCAACACGATGTCATAATTCCGTCCTTAAAATAACCGTGTCAAGAATTGATTTAAGGGTGACCACATGTGTGCAAACGTTATATTATATTACGGACTCTACAATGTTGTTAGCAATGGCGTCCTTATGCTCTTTTGTGACTGTTTTGGTAGTCGTTTCAGCTCACGTGATGTTTGTGTCCAGACATTGTTAGAACACAGATATGTTCTGTTAGCATTTATCTTAGCTTCTTTCGGGTCTTTATGAGTAGCAAACACCTGAATGGACGTTTCAGTACAAGCAGACAATGGAGTCACTGTTGCGAACCCCTGGGGGGTTGCTGGAGGGCAACGACAAGGATTTGAGGTCAGAAGACGCACTAATTACACACTCCTGACATTCAATCCGCCCGAGACGGGAGATTACGATTTTTCGTCCCGTCGTCGTCGTCGTTATTACGCATCTACGCGGGATGTCCGAACAAAGATTCAAGTCAACGCGAGGTGGGGAGGAGTGATAGCGATGAAAGTCGTACAGAAACCAAAACCCCTTTTTTTTTTCCCAAAACACGGTCGCTGCACGCCGATTTACGTTTGCAAACTGCTGCCCTTTTCTTGTAAGAACTTCGGAGTCACTCCACAAGACAACGATACGAAGAGAAGAGACAGATCGGTTTGCGCGACTATTTGACCGAATATTTGAAGACGAGCCAGTTCGAAACTAATGCGCCCAACGACACTGGTTAGCCTCTGGCTTCGATGCGATGTGATGTGTGTTTTGAGAACAATATGCTGCCTCATTCTTCTCAGAACCTCACATTCACTGACTTTGCACAACGATCGAATGTGTGCCAGTTATCAGAGGTTAACTCTCCGCATCCGACAACAATGCAGCTCTGCTTAGCTTTCGACTTTGCCGTTGTTGCTTTTCTTTTGTCACGGAAAGTCTCACCGCCCGAAAAACAACAAGCGTGTCAAGGCGACTAAAAACTAGCGGCGCGTTAACACCGAGAACGGGACAAGTCCCGAGTGAGGCGAAACAAAATGGTAGCAGTGGAGCCCCCCACCGCCACCAACCCCCCCCCCCCCCCCCCCAGTCAGTCTGGGAGGTAACAGAAGCCACTCACAGGCCGACATACTTATCCAGACAGACTCGACTTGTGTGAGATTGAATCGGCTGTCCCAGGGGAGAGAGCAACTAGCTCTCCATCTACCGAGAGCGGCTATCGGGAAAGATGAGGGGAGGTGGGGTGGGGAAAAAAGGGGGGGGGGGCGCAGAGGTGTGTGTGGGGGGGGGGGGGGGGGGGGGGGGCTTGAAATAGGAAGACAAAAAAAAAAAGAAAAGGGAGCGAAGGGCATTGGCCGCGCCGCCGCAGCGAAGCCCGACAGCACCCTCTGTTGCTTCTCGCGGAATGACGCCTGCTTTTTCATTCATCTTCTTCTTCTACTCCTTCGCAGCTGGCGCTTGATGAATTATATATACCACGATTACAGTGTCATAAATTAATACCCCCTCCCCCCCCCCCCCCCAACCCTCAAAAGAACCTCAAGAGCTTCACTAGCGCTCTTTCAACTCGTTCCAAACATGTCGTAGAATCTTTGTATGATTCCATTGAGTCCCTCGCCAAGGCCCTCTCACGGAATTGGGAGGCTGTCTAATTACTGGAAGGCTTAACTGAATAAACGGACCTCTAAAATCACTACAGTGCCTTTCAACTAGTCATTGTCACGTGTTCGAGGAACCCACCCGGTGTTCTTCCAATCGCAACTCCCTGGACCTTCGTATCGAAGAACTCTCAGGAACATTTTTGCGAAACCTCGTCCCCGAGCCTGGTTTGTATCGACTTTTATGCAACGAGATGATTCCGCATTGTTGCAGAAAGAAATTAAACAGGCTGGTAGGAGTCGCACGCACCCTGGCCTCCACCCAGCATGTTTCTCCCAGCTACTATCCTTACTAATTATCAGACTAAAACCCCATAAATTAAAAAAAAAAAAAAAAAAAAAAGAGAAACCTTTCAGGTTGAAGTGATGAAATACACGGCGACTGCTTTGGAACTTTCACAACCACGAGAAAAAGAGATGCTGCCAATGAGCAGGAATAAACAATCAAGCCTCGTCCACATCGCAAGGGAAGGAGCGGCGAAGAAGAAGAAGAAGAAGGGGGAAAAAACACACGTTCTACACATTGTACGACAAGTACACTAATTACACACAGCCTTTACTTTTTTCAATTTAGTTGGGACACCAAAGCACAAGAGCAACTCACAATCAGAGGATTATTTGGAAATAAAAAAACAACAAAAAAAGATGAGCTGCCCGTCAAATGTCTGTCTCCATCTTTCTTTCTTTCTTTCCTTCTTTCTTTCTTTCTTCATTCCAGAAATTCATCCATCCGGCCGAGCCGAGGAAAAATGAAAAGTTGCGCGTCGCAGACGATCAGTCGCATGCGCGCACTCAGGCGCAATCGCACGATGGGCGCCACAATTGTGCAAACAATCACGTACAAAACACTCAATCTGCCCTCCGCAAAACGCGTAAGCCCGTGCGTCAAATCGGACGCGCGCGCGTGCGCCACTTCGCCCGTGTGGCGCAACAATTGTGCACCCAAACAGGCACCGGCGAGCATTTCAACCTCGTCCCCGAGAAGAGCCTCTCATCTTACCTCCGTCAATCGGTTGCGCGTCCCACGCGAGGAACCAAAAAAAAATCCTTCCACAGCCGAGAAATAAAACATCCGCAGCCTGGTGGTCCAGTCCAGTTAGTGGCAATCCCCCTATTTGTTTTTTGTTTTGTTTTCTTTTGTTTGTTTTTATCCACAAAATGAGTGCCAAAGAAGAGAACGGGGACTGAACGAGAGAGCGGGCGAGATGTTACTGCTTATACTGGAGCATCCTTCTCCCTCTCCTCCTCTTGCGATGTGCGGAGCCGCTCTGAGTCCCTCCGTCCTCCCTCCGCGAGCCTCGGACGAGATGCCTCTGTGTGTGTGTGTGTGTGTGTGTGTGAGAGAGAGAGAGAGAGGGGGGGGGGGGAGACAGAGGAGGGAGGGAGGGATGGAGAGAGAGAGAGAGAGAGAGAGAGAGAGAGAGAGACAGGAGGCGGTGCGCAGTAATCACAGCAGCTCTTCTCTTTTTGTCTCCGTGCACATGGAATGCAGTCTTAATTCCATACAAGCCCCCCCCCGCCCCCCTCCCTTTATAAAACCGACAAAATGACTCATTCATAGCTATTAAATTATAATATAGTTATTGATGTGTTTCTTCAACTTTTCGGTTGTTCCATCCAGGGGAATGCAACAGTTGCTGCTCTCCTTCGATTGGTCGCGAGCAGTGAGCCAATCATAAGCAGAGGGGGCGGGGCCTCGGCGCAGGAGCCGCTGCTGTCCGAGGGAGGTGATAGGGTGACCATTTCAAATGTCGCCAGGAAATCGCGAGAGTTTGTGACACTGTTGGATTGCGTTTCCTTGAATGAGGAACCCCCCCCCCCCCCAAAAAAAAAGAAAAAAAAGAAAAAGAGCCCGTTTCCCTTCACAACAACTTTGGTCACGAGTAGATCCACAAAAAAGTCTCCAGAAGTCATGCCCGGAACGGCGCAGGAAGTTGGGCATTTTGATTTGAAACTGCACATTTTTGACCATTTCCAACAGAACAGTCCTTCAAAGGCTGACTGGTCCAAGTTTGATGATTCGTCATGAATCCTTAAACTGCCACAACCACAGGATTTCTTTGTTTTTCCAAAACTCAGCCCCTGAAGCCAGTCCCAGTTGGCAACGTGACATTTGGTACGTGTGTCTATCACGTGTGGACTCACAAAAAAACAAAAAAAGTCTTAAGAAGCAAATCCTGAAATCTGCCATTTTGTTTTGAAGTGGCAATTCTAGGCTAATGTCCAGCAGATCCTTCAAAGACGGACTACTCCTACATAGCTGTACAGTCCATACTAGATGAATCTTATTGTATTTCGTTGTCAATGTGTATTAATTTTCCATTAAACACAAAACTGAACTGAAAATTCGGCCGCTTCGCGAGATGAAATATGGTGGACATGTCTATGACGAGTAAGTGCGCAAAGAAGTCGGCAAATACAAAGCAAATGTGCCATGCGTGGTCAGAAGAGGACAAATTACAGTAATTTCTCGTAATGCCCACCCCCACCCAAAAAATTGTCAAAAGTCAATAGTGCGCATTATACATGGGTATAGGAGAAAATGACAGACTTTCACATTTTATAAATGTATGCTGCCATCTAGAGATTATGAAAAAGCTGTACACTTTCATTCCAATAGGCCACCGCCCCCAAGAGGTTAAGAAAAAGTTGTACACTTCCATTCTACTATGCCACCGAGTGGTAATGAAAAAGCTGGAGCCTACACTTTCATTCCAATACGACAGGTACATATGACTGCATATATGTACACTTGTGCTCATAAGTTTACATAGCCTGGCAGAATTTGTGTAATTATGATTTTTTATTTTTTTTTTAAATATGACTGATGACTGAACAACAACCATCATTCATTTCTTTATGGTTATGTTTTGTTTAATGATAATGCTTTTCTGAAATGCTTGACTGTTTAATTTGAATCCCATTAAAATGACATTAAATGTGTTTCTCCTGGTCCTTCACGTTTTCTTGAAAGAATTGTACGCATCTTACAAATTTTTGCCTTGGTAATCAAACATATGCGCACAACTCATTCTCATTTACTAAATAAAAGTAGGGCTGTGAATTTCAAAATAAGAGCAAGTAAATAAAAAGAAACTATTATGTGTTCAAATAAAGTGCTTAACATCAGAATCATTCTTTGAAAAAACGAATTAAATCCAGATGACACTTAATGTTTTGATCATATGGCTAGAAGCAAAATCATGCATTGTAAACATGCATTATACGCTTGTATATAGGTTGAAGGGTTTTCCAGAATTTTGAGGTCAACTTTGGGGGTGCGCATTATACACGAGAAATTACGGTAGGCTAATGTTGGCCAAAGACTGACTTGTCCTAAAGTTTTTGTCTTATTCTTACTGAATTTGAACCACATATACTACAACGATGGATGATGCTCATTTGTGAAAACATCTAGATTTTGTCATTGCATGTGGGCGGAGCATGGCAGTGACGTTCAATGACTTGTCAAAAAACACAATTATTTTTTATTTTTTTTACAATTCTGCGGCCCACTTGTGTGTTCCAAAATTTTAGGAATGTAATTTATTCATCTGACTTCTACTGTTAACAACACGAGCGACTGTGCTGAAGTAATCATAATGATAGTAATAATAAATGGAGGACACTGTACATTGCCATTATGACATTCAGTAGGACTTTATTAGTGTGGAGACCGAAGGACATAATTAGATTAAAATAAAGGGCATGTTGTCAAATTGAATTATGGGGTCTCTTTCACATTACAGCGGCCATTTTTTTGCCAGTGCGTGTGATGCAGGCAAATTCAAAACTGCTTCATTTAGTCTCATCGCACGCTGACTTCCTGTTTATAGGGTTTATTTTCACCCTACAAGCTAAGAGTTCCTGTTTTTCGACAGCCAAAGTTAACTCACGCATTACACATTTACTAGTTCTTCAAACTGCCAATTCTAATGAGCTAATACATGACATTATTACAAATGGCTGCTTGCAACCCAAATGGCATATTTACTGTCTTTTCTGGTATGGTTTCTTGAGACGGTTTCGTGGGTGTGCAAATTCCATGTGCCTAAGTGAAACCGGCTTTCATGGCTGAATCCCCCCCCCCCCCCCCCCCCAACCCAAAAAAAAATAAATCTTGCAGTTGAGTTATTACAGTTTTATATTTTTTATCCCTAAAATTCAAAATTGTAACTTGCTCCAAGGTGGTTGTGGGGAAGCGGTTGTAAGGTTTTAGCAACATCTTTTTTTTGTGTGCGGCTGGAACGGATTAATGGCGTTTCCATTCGTTTCAATTGGGAAAGAGGATTTGATATGATTTTATGCGTCAACTGCTGATAATTAAAAAACTCTAAAAACCGAATGAAGAGTATAGACAGAGACATTTAGATTCAGGCTCTGTGGACAATAACACAATTGTGCAACTTGCTTGCAAACATTTCCAACGTCGCGTATTTCACATTCCCGCTGTTAGATCATCGCAAACATGTTGCCTTGTCTCCAAGAACGCCACCGGTTGTGCAATCAAACGGCAAAGTGTAGAGTTTCCCTCTACTTAAGGCGCTTGCTGCGTGTTTTTGTCAATGCGACATGTCAATATGCTCCCAAGAGACTTGTAAATTGTTAGCACTCGGCACCAGTGCGTCTGATTGACACGAAATCCAGCATTCGGGATGCACAAAAATCAATCAAGGACCCATGCTGGCAAACATAAGGGTAGTCGGCTATTTTGGTTTGAGGCTGCCTTTTATTCGTTATTTGGGCCGTTTCAAGGCTCCCTACCGCAATTTGAATTTGATTCGACGACAGGAGTTGATCGAAAGCCGGGTTATTATTTTTTTTTCCTCCCGTTCTCTCTCGCTGGGCACTGCGCAGAGGGGAGAGGCCGCAGGCCCGGGCGCTCACACGCGATTGGTCATTGGACCGGGGAGAAGAATTACAATGATGCGGTGCACGGAGAGTTATGAGGAGGGAGGGAAACGAGAGAATTTGAAGGAAACAAATGTAAGCAATAAGAAAATGAGCGAGAGCGGGAAAAGATGTCAAATGTGGACATTTTGATTTCATGGACAATGGAAAATGTATCGTCCTAAAAAATGTGTTATCGTGACAGGCCTGGGCCTGGGCCTGACTTGTAGAATTGTGCTGCAAATTGACCAGATTGTTAATTAATCATTTACCAGTCAATATTGAAACTATTATTATTATTATTCAAACTGGGATGCAGTCGAAAATTGGGTGCACCTAACAACCCAACCGGTGCAAAAAGTTAGTCTTGAGCCCGGAATACGATGACGAAAATAGACTACAATTTAGCAAATGACGTGTTTTCTAAAAAATAACTTGTCGTGGACAATAAAAACATGTCAAACAAAATGTGGATTTAGCATCTTTGAACCACTTATTACACACACTGTAGTAAAACACGGCAAAATCACTTACATCCAGTGATTTAAAGAAAAAAATGGCATCAAAATAAGGAAACCCATTTGAAGAGACTTATTGTGTGCAACTGTTTGGCCATTTATAAAAAGACCTCGCTTTCATTATTTTGCTACATTTTCATGATAACTGACTGATTCTAATGAGGCGCTTTATAGTGATATTGACCCCAACGCAAGACAGATGGACAACCGGTACGTTTTCATCACACGGTGTGGGCGGAGCCTGGCGGCGAAGTTTGACGATTCGCTTTGAATCGCCTCATGGAGATTTCCGACATTTCAGTGCGTCGAAATCCGGCACCGTGACAGGATGCACAGAGGCCAATAATACAGCGCGTTCATAGCGAGGGTAGACATATTGGAACACACGCAAAACGTTGCAAGTATACGATCCCTAGAAAATACTCTATGTAAGAATACGCAAGATGGGAGTTCGGTTCGGAACGCATTTTGGTTGGAAATTGCCATTTTTCAGGGATTTGGGCACAAACTGGTCGAGATAAACAGTCCAAGAACAACAACAAGTAGTAGTCGTTGTTTTTACTTGCATGTGAGCTAATGTCTTTCCAGTTTCCATTCTTGCTCGTGCGTGTCGTAAATCCTCCACATTTGTTCCTGTTTGAAGAATTTGTCATCTTTATTCATTTTTCTTTGTAAACAGTGCAGATGGAGACAATCTTTGCGCTCCAACATTCTGTTTGAATTTGGCTAATGTCGTCAAATGAAGAACGCACGCGTGTGCATGTGTGTGTGTCTTTTGGCTTCTGCGTTAGTGCGTGCGTGCGTGCATGCGTGTTGCTGGAGGCCGCCCCGGTGATTACACGGGGGATTACGGCGCGGCCTTTTAAGGGCCAGCTTGTTTGTTTTCACTTGAGCCTGAAGGATAGCAGCGGCTTTGAGGGGATCACACAAGCGGGCTATATGTTTTAATTGACTCCTCCCTTTGTCCGCCTTCTCCCGGTCCTACGCTTTCGACGGAACTCCTCGTTCTCCTCCCCGCTGTGTTGGCTTAATGGAGGGCAGCGGTGACCAATCAGCAGGCCGGGATTATCGCAGTCGGCCATAATTGAATCTCAGCTGTCGGCACGGTAACTGAGCAGGAGGATATTGGGGCAACGTCTTAGAGCGACATGAAGGTTTCTTTTTTCTTCTTTTCTGTGGTTCTTAATGACGAGTCACGTATTCCGGCATCGCACCGGGTTTTGACCTCAGACCCTCACATATAGTCTTAATAAAGCTTTTATTCAATAAAGGCTTATGAAGGTAATAACGTTTATGGCTTCGCCCTTCATAACATCAAGATGCAACGATAAAAGTGTAATCGTCAGTCTGGTGGTTCATCAGACACGTCAACACAACGCCGGAGCTCAACACATGGTCGCAACGAGCGAAGCAATAACGCTACACTTTATATGCTGCAATCTACACTCCACACTAATTTATAGCATGAGTATCATTATTGGACTCTGAGGTAATGTTTGTACCAAGCAATTAAAAAATAACGATCAACTAAGAAAAAAAAACAAAAAAAAAACAACAACCATACATCTAACAATAGCAAAAAAAAAAAAAAAAAAAAAAAAGAACCAAGCCAACAGCTAAAAAACAACAACCCACCAATCAGCCAAAAAACATCCAAGTCACCAGCTAAACAAAAAAGCCAATGAACAAGCTTGAAAAACAATAACCCGCCAATCCGCTAAAAACCAACGGCTGTATACGGGTCTTCCTTTTGCGAAGGATTGAGGGCGCGATGTTCCTCGGGACCTTCAAAGCAGCTGAAATTGTTCTCCCAGATTTGTGCTTTTCAGACAATTTGTTTGACTTGATGCTTGTTTTGCGGGTGGACTCTATTAGGCTGCTGAAACATCTCAAGGGTGGTAAGTAGAAACAGGATGCAGCTGAGCTCAATTTGGAGAGTCATGACAATGGCTGTGATTATGTCTGCATATATATATATATATATGTATAAAAATACATGCAAATTTTGGGGTGTTGCTTGTAAATCAGGCTGTGTACATACCGCAATGTGGAAAAGCTGAAACACTGCAGGTGTCGTTGCTTTCCAAATCAAGTCCAATCTGCTAAATTTACCACAGGTGGAACTCAGATCAAAATGTAGAAAGAAGATGCGCCCGAGCTTCTTGGCAAAGGCGTTGAATACTTATGTACATTTGTAATGTATTTGAAAAATCTCACCCCCTCCCCCCCCCAAAAAAATGTCACAATATGATTATCGGGTGCTGTGTTTGGAATTTTGAGGAAGTTCTGATCTGATCTAGTTCATAATAAGGCTGTAACATGACAAAATAAGAAAAAAGCGAAGCGTTGTAAATAGTTTCCCGATGCACTGTATGGACATTGTCACGATGGACTGTTTTGTGCAGAATTTGGAGGGAAAATAATTTCAAATGTGAAAAAAAAGGGAAGTGCTGTGAATACTTTCCGGAGGCACTGTACATAGACAAGCGTGTTCCTTCCCAATCAACTTTTTGCGTGTAAGAATTTTGAGAGAAAAAGAAGCTCTGAATCCATTTTGGAATAAAGCTGTAATACACAAACATTTCAGATGCACTGTACAGTCAGGCTTTTTTCCGTTTGTGTGTGACTTGTAGTTTTTATATATATATTAGACTTTACACCGATTTTATCGGCCTGATCGGTATCGGCCGATATTTAGCATTTTATGCTGATCGGCTTTAATGTCATAATTCGCCGATCCGATCAATGACGTCATTGATCGGCTCCGCAAAAAAGACATTTACTCCGCGTCGCCATCGTGCACAGTATATTTGAATCCAAAAGCTTGTTTATTTTTAGCCTTGTCGCGCGTCTTTTGACGTAGCACTGTAAATATCTGACGGCCAATAAAGTTATTAAAAAAATGTAAAAAACATGTCGGCGTTGTGGGACAGACAACACGTAATGCCCGGATCAGACGACAAGACAAATTTGCTCTTTCACGATTGCACTATGTCAGACTACTGCAATAGTTTTCCCCACTCCACTCCGTTTTTTACGATCACTGGGCTTTATCTTGTCAACTCAAATGCGACCGGATACACTCGTTACCGTGGCGACGACAACAAGAGTGGATCGCGCCGACTGTATTATCAGGACAAAATGGGGGAAAACGTGTGTTGGTGGTCACCGGTGCTCAGGACAGGAGGGGACGTCGGTTTAAGGCTCGCTTGAGGTATGTTCACGTGCTTTGAATACGATACGGCTCGCAAGCAGGCAACAAAACGTTATGCAGCCTATCAAGCTAGCGCTAGCACGAACGGTGGGACGTAAACATGCCGCCGTACTGTCGAATCATGCTCTAAAGTTTCGGTGTGGGTGAAGTAATTTACTTAAAAATAAAGTAATTTAATTACAGTAAGTTAGCACCCATTATTTCTGTCACGTTGTAATGTCGGTTTGCCCTGACTGATTCGATTTCCAACCTTTATGGAGCCAAGGAACATATTTTACAATTGGAAAATCTCACGGCACACCAACAAACAAAAATGTCTCAAAAAGTGGATACATTAATTACTGTATTTACTTCCTGCCATCTAATAGACGACCATTCATTTGTCTGTCACTATGACTCACTGGCATAAATAGAGGAACACACATTATTGATTGTAAATATAATTTTTGGAGCAATTAAGTACACAAGGTTTTACAGTAAACGAACAGGTCATTTAAATAGACACATTCCTCCATCTTGTGATCGGATCGGTGATCGGTTATCGTTTTTGGCAAGACTCGCGTTTGCCTTCAGGCTTCATTTTAACATCCTCTAATTGGGTCTGCCTGCGCTAATGGTCCTCATAAAGCGCTTCAACGCCCCAAATGAGAAGCAAAAAGGTCGACGCAAAGTTGGAAAATAAACAAGAAAACAACAAGAGTGAGCGAGTCCAAATGGGCAAAGACGGCCAATGAAAAGCGAGCGGCGCATAGAAGCGGCCTTGTGTGCGAGTTAGCGGCGAGGAGCGGCGCTGCATAGCAATGGCCTCTCGCCCCGCATTTTAATCAGCCGCCCCGGCGCTAAACGCGGGTCGGCCCTCCTCCACCTCCGTCTCCTCCACTCTGGACTCATTTAATCAGAGCCTCGACTCGTCTGCATGCATCAGCGTTGCACAAAGAGCAATAGCGTGTGAATGGAAGAATGGAACAAGAAGCCTTCGAAACAAACACAGCGAGAGAGAGAGAGAGAGAGAGAGAGAAAATAGACTTTTTGCTCGCCACTTCCTCATTTTTTTTTTTTTTTTTTTTATAGAGGCGACACAGTTGATTTGTGCGAGCCTCCACGTCGAATAAACACTCAGGGGTCTCGGGCTGGCTTAAAGCAAATACAACTACAATAGGAGACCTCAGCCAAGGCAGATGTATTAAAGTCAATACAAAAGTGTTTGTGGTTGTGTTAGCTTGTTGTTTCAAGGATAATTTGCAATGGGGTGACACTTTTTTTAATGGCGAGAATGTTTTCTCACTTATGTACAGTGGTGGGAAGCAACAAACTACAAGCACTTCATTACTGTATTTAAGTTTCTTCTTTTTTTTTTCGGTATTTCGGTTTTGCACGGTTTTCGTTAGGGATGGGCAAGTACTGGTCTTATTTCAAAGGAATCGGCTACTTGTAAAGGATCCTTATACCAGCCACCAATACTTAAAGAAAAAAAAAAATCAAAGTAATCGAGTAAGTCCTCCTCACCAGTAGTTGGTGCTACACCGCAGCATTCTGACACATTGGCGAATCATCATGCTTGTCAAAAAGAAAAACAAATCTCTTTGTCCACAATGTCATTATGTTAATTCATCAAAAGTACTAGTGGTATCGGTGCTCTCTATCGGTATCGACGAGTACTCAAGCGTGAATACTGATGCTGGTATCAACGGACTCCTTCACTCAGCGCTCACTCACTCAATCGCTCTTAAAACTTAAACTCAGTCAGTGAGTCTGTCAGTCACCAACATGCACTTTGCCGCCTTCTTTTTTTAAATTTAAATTGAATAATTGACTTATTGGACGCCTTCTGCTGCCATGCATTCCAATCAAAACGTAGCCACGGCGGCTAGCTCGCGGCACTGCGCGCTTCAAACCACAACTGCCAAGTGTGGGCGGAACTTTTTTCTGTTTTCTCTTTGTTGTAATTGTTTTTCTTTCCCGCTACGAAAGTGCACAAAAGTGTTTGGAAGCTGTCGCTGATGCGCTTGAATAATCCTCAGCTGAGGCCAATGAAGTATTCGCAGTCAATGGGGCCCCAAAGTGTTTCTCGCCTCGAATGTGGATGCTGCTGTTCAGTTAACCCGCCTCACTTTCTCCTCAATTGTTCCATTACGTGAACAAAGCTTCTCTGCAGGAGAAAGCATTCCCCCAAACCCCCAACACCTTCCCCACCCCCCCAAAGCCTGCAGGTGTAAAAACGATTTTTCGACAAACCGCCGACTGGTGCCGAAGGTGCCGATCCCTGCCGATCCTCCGTCGCTCGGCGGCGCTTTGAAGTGGTCAAATGTGTTGTTTTTAATTCTCGTTCTGTATTTTGCATATGCTTGAACTCATGTGGGCTTTTTCTAATGTCTGCTGCGATGAGAAAAAAAACAAGTTTGAAATGTATGCTAATGTGCATCTCGTGTCCAATGCTAATGTGGGTCTTTTGATTTTCTTAATAGCACCGCAGTAAGCTGTCTTTGTGCATTACATGAGTTAGCAGCTGGGAGCGTGAAGGGACACTTGTAGCCTAGCCTCGCGCTATTGCGGGACAAATCGGGGGTTTTTTTGCAGATCATTTCTGGAAAAAAAGACCAAAGATCAAGAAGAAGCAATTGTGCATTGCCCCCCAAGATTATTTGACATTTTTGACAGTTTCTATTGGAAAAAGGTCCCAAAATATCCCACCTTGTATTGGCTAACATGCCAAAATCGCATGCTATGGTTAAACTCACAGCTCACTAACTCACTCACTCACTCACTCACAACAAGCGCACTTGTTTACTCGCAATTAACTAATTTTACTCAGAACAGACTCACAACTCACAAGCCCTTAAAAACAACAACAACAACAACCAAAACGCAACTGCTCACAGGCAAATAACTCATTTCCTTGCTTCACTAATTCATTCGCTCATTCAACAATTACTTGCTGACCAGGTCAAATGACTTAGTCGTAAGATCAACACTGACTGACCTGGCCCTCTCCCTCATAAATTAGTCACTCTCAATTGACTCACAAATTACTAACTCACTCGCTCACGCACTACTCACTCATTCACTTGTTCACTGACAACTAGGTTATTTACTCGCTCACTCTCAACCTACTCATTAACTCACTGTGTGACTCACAACTTACTTGTTTACTCACTACTAACATATTCACTCGCTCACACACAACTCACTAACTCACTAACTCACTTGCTCACTCACTACTAGTGTTGTGCCCAAGACCATACTATCCAAGACAAACACTTGCAGAGACCAGAACTCACCAAGACCGACACCGTGAAAAGACTAACACTATAAAAATCCATTTTAAAAACCATGACAAGGTTGAACAGTTCAAGAGTATTTTCTCATTGCTTTTAATTTTCTTTTAAATACATTTGAACGTTTAAGGCGGATCTTAAACCTCGTTCCAGATATATTCATCTTAGCAAAACAAAATTAGATTCGCTGGTGTCACTTAGTTAACGCTAGCCTACCCGTGTTTATGTTTTCTTTGGAGATGGCGGCAAAACGTTTGTCGTCAGTGAATTGAAGACCACCGAATTCATGAAGTTGAAGAATTGCAGATCAGTGCTGGCGTTGACAGAAAATTCAGAGTCTGGCCGGTCCGATACCAAGACAAGACCAAGACTTTTGGGAGTTGAGTCCGACACGAGACCGAGATAGGATTTGAGTGTTACAACACTATTCACTACTAACTCACTTACTTGCTCACTCACAACCTACTTATTAACTTAAAAGTGGCTCGCAATTCACTCGCTCACATACAACTTAATAACTCGCTCACAACTAACTCGCAGCAAAAGTATTTGCTAACTCGCAGCTCACTAACTCAGTCGCTCACTCAAAAAGGACTCATTCGCTCACCGACAACTAACACTGACTGACTCACTCACTCATTCAGCACTTCCTTTCTCCCAATGAAACTGCTCACAAATGATTCACTCAGTCACTTACTCAGTCCGATGCTGTGTCCAAATTGGCGTTTTAGGGATTCTGTGAGAGTCCGTGTCAGGGCACGGAAGTATTTACGAACGGCGTCATGACAATGAGCTGAAAAACGATCTTGGCTGTGAGCTGCAGGCTTCAATTAGCTCGTCGCCCATCGCCAAATCCAAATTTAGCGCAATTGTCAGCTGTCGCACCCCTGCAGCTCTCGGCGGGCTGCCTCCAAGGTGTGTTTTCCTTCTCTGACGGGGGGCTCGGAGGGGAAAGTGCTTTTGTTTATGTTGAGATTTCCAATCCCTTTCAAAACAAGCACGGCTAATTAAAGATGTAATCATCGTTTTGTTTTTTTTCGCTCTTGTAAACACGCAAGCGCTTCAGAAGCAAACATTGAAACATTTACACTGGTGTTGTGTTTGTAGCAACGCGCGCCAAATATGCCACTCCTAAAAATATCCGTCGACATCATCAACTGGGTGTTAATGTGTTTTCTTTAACTGAAAATCCCACCTCGCCGCCCCCCGCCAGGCGCTGGCCAAAGAAGCCCACACACTCTTTATTTACTCGCCATCACTCTTCTCTGCGGGGCTTCTATGCTCATCCATCTCCTGTCGTTATCTTATCGCTGACTGCTGACTGAGTGCACATGTCTGAGTCAGGCGACGATAAGAAGTTGTGACGGAAGAAACGCAGACTCTCGCTAGCAACCCTCCCTGTCTGGCTTTTGCCGCGGTGTTTGTTTCACATTTCTTTTGGGGGGGTGGGGGTTTCGTCTATTACGTGAGAAGATGCAAAGTTCAACTGCTGAGATCGCTTTGCAGCACTCCAAAGAACTGACGTTTTCCATTGGTATTTCCCAGGCATCCCCTTGGGCTACAAATGAAGTGTTAACAACATTTCTTAATTTGATCGAAAACGTAAATACAAAGGTATCCTGCGTTATGAGTGCCCCAGCATGAGTTTTCTCGAGCCACCGCTCGGTCAATTGTTTCAGGCGTTCGTTGAGTTGAATTTTGGAATTGAATTCAGGTCTTTATTTCGAACACGAAAAAATAAGTTACAGAAAAACAACAAAACAAAATACACATTTTTGGAAAGTTTACTCGTACCCCTATCTGTACTTCATCATCAATGTAGTACTAATATGATAATATAATAACAATCAATCGGAAATATTTTTCCTATATACACTAATACAATAATACAAATTATTATATCAGTAACAGCAGTACCTTGGATTTTAATCAGAAAAAAAGGATCAACTACAACAAACAAAACAAAAGCAGCCATTAAAAAAAGACCTAGACCTATATAATATAAATATAAATATAGAAATAGAAATATATTGAACAGGACAAGCAGCCAAACACACAAATACAAAATGAAAACACTCACAAGGAGCATGGAGCAGATGCTAAGCTCATGGAAAATGGCCATGTGCTCACAAACACAAAATGGAAACACTCGCAAGGAGCATTGAGCAGACGTTAGTTCAGTCAGTGAGTTCATTGAAGTGAAAAAACAAACAAACAGAAAACTCCAAAGCCACACTCCACGACGCACTGTCAGACATTTATTGAACCAAGGAGTTAAACGCACAAATACAAAATGAAAACACTCACAAGGAGCATGGAACAGATGCTAACGCATGGCAAATGGCCAACTTCTTGCTTATCTCCTGTAAATGGACGGCGTCAAAGTAAAGTGGTCATTCTGAACATAGGCCGTTAAAAAAGGGGTCCTCGCAGTTTTTATTCATTTCTGTCGGTTTAATCAAAGCATCGTTATTCTCTTATTCTTGCGGCACATCATCAATCACGCTTCTGAAGTTGATTGCAAGATGAAAATATTTCATAAGCGAAAGGACGAAACGTCACCAAAAAAAAGGGAACAAACGCTCCCTTCCACAGTTAACGTTTGTCTTGGTAGTGAACGCTACTTTCGTGACATTGTCAAAATGTTCAGTGTGAGTGTGAATTAAAGACACAGGCAGACTTGCATTTGTATTTAGGTCGAGTCTCCCATAGCTTAACTGACAATTTAGAGTTCAATCAGATGGCCGACCTCATCAGTAAGAGTCAAATCCCCTCGCGGGAAAACAGTTATTATCAGTTTACAGGTGCAAATTAGCCATTTTGCTTTTAATAACAAACGCAAGTGCTGCTGCATCCGTGTGGGAGTTTTTTTTTCTTTTTCTTTGGTAGGCGTAACGCGTTCGCTCTGGGGCGGCAATTAGCGATCAATGAGCGCTCGCATGGCGGGCTGCGGGGACAATTAGCGCGCGGTGTGAGTAAGCGACTTGTCGTACTTTGTAGAACACAACAAGCCCAACGCAAACCGCCCACTGCGGAATGCCTTGAAAAATGACGCCGCTGCAACGCATGTACACATTCAAGGAAAATCACAAATGCAGGAATGCAAGTGCCTAACTATAGAGTTTAATCTGTATTTCAAATCAACTTTGCCCATTGAAAAGAATGCAAATGCCGTTAACCCGTTCCAGCCCCGTTCTTAAGCACTGTACAATATTGTACTGTATAAATACATGCAGCAATAACAATAAAATGGAATGTTAAAGAAATGAACTGCTTTTCCTTGTTTGCTACATGTATTTTCACATCTCTTTCACTGAATTAGCTGGCATTTTTCACCTAAATTGACTCTCTGAGTCACTATCACTATAAATCGCCTTTGAGACTTCTACATTTTACCCCCAAAAAGTTGAGATTTTCCAGTGAAATTAACATTCATTGTGTTAAATAGATTTTATGCTGTTATAACTGCATATTGGTCAACCTCCAACTATTTTTTTTTTTTAATAAATTGACTACAAGTAGACAATGTACGAACATGCAAAGAGTGAAATGTGCGCTTGCTGACAGGGTGGACCTTGACAGAGTGGACATTTTTGGCTAATATTAGCATTTATTGAGCGCATGGTGGATCTTCAATCAGCAACATGAGTCAGGTAGACTTGTACTGAATTTGTACTGTTTAACAGATATTGTCACATATGGAGAGGAGCTGGAGCCAAGAGCAGGCGGATGCAGATAGATTGTGATGAACAGTTTATTTCGGAAGGTAACGGAGGTGGTCCTGGGCGCGTTGGCAGGCAGTGGAGAGGACAGGCGGCGGGCTTGGAATGACCTGGATCTGGAACACGGAGGAATACTGGAGCAGTGTGGCGTACGTGAGGCAAGCGGGCCGTGGTACCGCTGGAATAAGCTGCAATACTTTGGCGAGGATTTCCAGGAACAGGCAGACGTATATGTAGGTGGTGATGAGGGCTGATTGGAGACAGGTGCGCGCGCGGCTTGAGGAAGGCGCTAAAAGAGAGGGCGAGGGGACGAGAGCGAGAGAGAGAGCGCAAAGCGCCATCCGGGCTCCAAAAACGGTACTGCACGGCAGAACATGACAGATATATTGTTAAGGTTTTGATATTTCAGTACGACAGAGTGGATTTGTTTTTAATTTAGTTCATGGACAATGTGCACATCTATTAATCAATATCAATAGACATGAAACGATGCTTGCGCCACATTTAGCTGAAAGCTAATTTCCATCTGTTGTCCATGACGTGAAATGGAACAAACAAACAAAACAAAAAAATACATGAAAACCCCCCAAATTGGGGTACAAAACAACCATCATAGACAAAATTATCAAAACATAGTTATGATGTAAAATATATTAAGCTTGACAAAAACTGCTCACATACTAGGATGAAAATGACAAAACATAAGTGTGAATATTGATTCTGCGATTATCCATTGTTTCAGCCTCCACTGAAGAAAGACAAAATGCACGTCGTTGCTATGTTTTTATGCTACTTTGACACACACACAAGGACAACACGACTGGCCACACGGAGTGTGTGACATTTCGATTTGTCCTTTTTGGGGTTTGAAAATGAATCTCGGCCGCCACTATTGGTTTTCTCCAAGAGTTCTGCAGCGTTCCGGAATGAGCGGCCAAGATTAGCATTCACTCCTCTCGCCGCTGTGAGAAAATGTCAGACGGCCGTCTCCGTAAAAGGTAAAATGTCAGGAATGCTGCGATGGTGTCAATTGGAAAAATCTAACGTGATCAGCTTGAAGTTGTTTTTTCAAGCCTGACAGCGGACGCGCCATCACACTTGTGTCGGCATTTGTCGTCTTTTTCTTGCATCATCACGGAGAGGAGGGGTTGGTTTTATTGATCCGATTGCATTCAGCGACTCTGTTTGTGTTTATGTTCACGTGCAGTTGTTTGTGTGTCTACGCGTTTACTTCTTTGTGTGCGTTTATTCTTGTACACGTGATTTTTGGGTGTGTTTGTGTGTTTTTCATTGGCGTTTTTTCTCGTGTTCACAATTGCGTAGCTGTTTGCATGTTTGTCCGTTCGTGTGTATTTCTTTGTGTCAGTGTTTGCGTACACGTGTGTTTGTGTATCTGTATGAGTTTGCTTCTCTGTGCATTCACACGTGACTCAAAGTATGCGCGTTAATGTGTGTGTTCATGCATGTTTATAGGTGAGTGCCTCGCGTGTTCACGTGTATATTCAAATGTGTTTGTTCAATGCATGTGTGCGTGCGTGCGTGCGTGTGTAGAAGTCAACGACCTCAAAATGAAAACACACTCTGGGACTTCAGTTTTGGGAGCAAGAAGTGAAAGTCGTGTGATAATGTGTTACTTTGTAGTATGATTCATTCAGGTGAGGAACAACATTTTTAAGCCAAAAAGCCCCCCAACACACACACACACACACACAAACACATACACAGAACGCACCCCCCTTCCCCACCAAAACCCTTAAATAACCCCAACACTTTGTATTGACTATTGCTGTCCATCGACAGAAATGTGTAAGTAGGCCTTGAGCTGTGCAGTAACGTAAGAAACGAACCTGAGTTCACCCCAACAGCAACAACAACAACAACAACTCCTCCATTCACAATGTGAGTGTTCTTTGGACAAATGGCTGTTTTCCACATCGAGCCTCTAACAATGACATTATCAGCCTCGCTCCCGACCGCCGCCGAGGTCACGCCGACGCGACGTGAGCGCTTCGCGTAATCATGCGGCTGCCGTTACGAGGCTTGTGTAACCAGGTCACTGCCGGTTGAAGACCACACGCGCGCGCACTCACGCGCACGCCTTCACCCTATGGAATCAATTTATCCCGCCAGGAAGACATCGGATTTGTGCTGATGGAATCTACAGCAGAATCGGGGTCAGTGCATCTCTAAATTCTATCCCCGAGATAATTTGTTTGGAAGTTTGGAAATATACTCTGCATGCAGAAAGTTGACAAGTTTGTATGTGGATTTTTATTGGCTCCGACAACTGTTGCTGCGTCTGAACGTATAGAAATGCCACTTAACCTGTCAAATTTGCCACATTTTTGATGTTTGACAGTAATAAAAATATTCTAAATGTCATTTTCATCGGAACATTTTCCTACAGTGACCTGAAACGCAACATTTTAAATATTTAAAAATATCATTCTTTTGTACAGGTGCTATAAAGTTTGTGGTGCTGATGCGGGTCAGTTTTGACCCTTCCTACTACTAGGAAGTTTGCCTAAATGAGCCCCAATCAGAAGCAAGTATGCTAACCAGGTGGGCAATACTAAATTGCAAAGATTGGTTTGCCTACATCATCTTGCATGGTTATCGCCTCCTCGGGAATTTGCCCAAAGAAGCCCAATCAATTGACAACACCGGGGATCGGGACAGTTCGGCTTCTGCACAGGTCTGCACTTCCAAGTGAGAGCCATTGGAGTTAATGTATTCATTCCTTGGCCCTCTTGCTTGAGTCCCAAGAGTGAGTGAGCATAAAAAAATATGTGCAACGAGAGAGAAGCGAAAAGGCGAGCGAGCGCAAAGGATGTGACGAGAATGCGTGCGCGTTATGGGGGTCGCGGTGGTCGTCGCGTTGCAGGGACGGCGAGGGACGCCGGCGTCTCGGAGGCGGAAGCCGACAAGCGCCGTGGAATCGGAGCTCGGGCCTCCCTCGCTGGCTTGTTAATCTCTAGGGACTTGACATTTGAAAACCTTCCTTCCTCCTCTTCCTCGCTTCCTCTCAACTCACTGATGTGTGTAAATCTCGCAGTGAATAGATTGGAATTCACCTCCATTCTAAATCCCCTCCTCTCAAACCAGGAACTATTCCTCCAACGGCACATTCAAAGAGGGACTTGCCCCAGAGATTTTGCCCGACGGCTACCAAATTTACAGCGCCTGTGCTAGAAAGATGGGTAACGCTTAACTGAGTGAGAGTTTTCGTCCTTGTGTATGGGCCGAGCATTGTGGCAATGTTTAGTAACTGTCCATAAAACATGATTTCTTCTTCCCAAGATCTGTTTAACTTAGCAACATAAAACTTGGTATGAAGCTCTATTATGAGTAGACCCACCAAAAAGTCTCAAGAAGGCGTGCCTGAAAAGACAAAAGAAGTCGACCATCTGGCTTTGAAGCGGTCACGTTGGCCTTGACTGGTGGTCCTTCAAAGACAAACGTCAGCCAGTTTCACTTTGCACCGTGAAATTTGGTGTGTTTATCATGACCAGACCCACAAAAAAAGTCTCAAGAACCCTTGCCTGAAAAGACACAGGAAGTCTGCCATGTTGGTTCGAAGAATGACTTTTAGTAATTTTTTGAGTCATGTATGACCATTTTTGTTTCAAGCAGCCAATTTACGGTCATTTTGGCCATTTACAAGAGTCCTTCAGTAACTAACTTGTCCTCTAGATTCAACCACATACAGTAGCTATTCTCAGCTGACGGGCGATGCCGAATTGCAAATATGTATTATTTTCGTCATTGTGTGTTGCTGGAGCATGGGGGCAAAGTTGAAAAATGCTCTCTCATGACGAATCAACAACCACCGTAAAAACAGGATTATTTATTATTTTAATTCAGCCCCCGGAGCCGGTGTCACTTAACAACATGTCATTTGGTAGATATGTCTATCATGAGTTGACAAACGAAAAAGTCTGACGAACATTCATCTCAAAAGACAACGCAAGTCTGCCTTTTTGCTTTAAAGCAAATGACCCGTTGCCGGGTCATTTGTCCATTTTCAGAGGGACTGCAGACTTTTCCCCCCCACGGCTACCAGATTTAACCCACTTTTTGTAGATAAATGGAAGGTGCTAAATTGCGACAAATTTGACATTCGAAACATTTCAGCCATTGCGTGTCAGCATAGCATGACAGCAACAGACTCACAATTCAAACCGATCATTATTTTGAAAACCCAATCCAACCCAATCTGAAGCCCGTTTAATTTGGCAACATGAAATTGGGTAGGCATATCTACCACGAGAAGATCCACTTCAAAAAAGTCTCAAAAACCCATACCTGGAAAGTTACAGAAAGTCTGCCATCTTGCATCCAAGCAGCCAGGTTAGTCTGAAAAACTAATAAATCGAAAAAGTCGGGAATGGCCTTTTGACACTTTCCGACAAGGCTGCTACTTCCTTATCCTCCAATCAGCAGCAGTCTTTTCTTCTTTTTACACGCAGGTTGTGTTTCTGGTAGCTTGCCCAAACACAAACACAAACACACGCACACGCATGTATACAGACGCACACAAAGCCACGCTGTCATTTTCCGCGGCCGCCGGCAGCAGCAGGTACGCGTGTGCCGAGTCTCTGCGAGCGACGTGGCTGTCCGCTCGCATCGCGGACGCTCGCGAATATGACACGGCCAGACGCAGCGGTCACCGGGAACCAAAGCGAGCAGACAAGCCCTTCTCCCAAGTATGTGTGTGTGTGTGGAACCGAACAGAGTTTTTGTGTGTGCTTAAATGACATCGTTATCCTCCTCGTGGATGGCCCAATGACGACGGTAGTAATGGCTTTTAATGCTGCGATTTCAGGCTCTTACTGCTGTTATGAGCGCCAATGAATGGAAGCCGAAGCTCAAGGAGACACTTTTTGTCCACTTCAAGTCAATGTTTAACGCATTTAGTGCGCTTGTACGCTCCTCTTTATAGACTAGACCGCACAGTTTGTTACAGTCGTTAAGTGATGTATCAACAATTATCCACACAACACGCAGAGTAAAGCGCCATTCATTTCGTAAGCGTCTTATTTTACATGAGGTCTTTGCTGAAATAAAAAACATTTCAAATATGTATAAATGTACATATTTGTAATATCTTCATTTTTTACTTTTATTTTTTATTTAGTCGACGTGCATGCACTCACGGCCGACAATGAGGCACTCTAAAGCTGTCACGCCAGCGGGCTATATGAGGAGGAGATGAATTTCCGGGATTGTGGGCGTAACTAGCTAACTAACTGTACGTCACAAATGTGCCGGACCGCTGATGCAAATGAGGCCGCTCAAGTTCTTAGATAGTGGGCAAGTGGGGACTTAGGTCGGACTCCAAAGTGCGTCGCACTGCAACGTTTTAGCCGCACCTCAAAAATCTGAAAAACTGAAATGATGAAAAACATTTTAATGCTATATGTCCAAAATTCAGTAGCTACTTCATAGTGCTCAGTCTTTGCATGTTTTCCGCAATTATCTTCAAAACCCGTTTTATGCATTTCGAAACAAATCTCAGAATTCGCTTCGACATTGTTACTTTAAATCGTAACAATGAGTCAAAGTGTTGAGTTGACCATTTGGACACGCAAAACAGCTGCTTCTTATCTGTCACTGTTGTTATGGTAGATGTTGGCTTATCGGCAGACACCGTGTAACCACAAAAACATGCAGCGTGGACTACAAAGTCATCGTCCTTGTAATAACAATCGTCATCCTGTAGCTTCTTTCAACGCTTTCCTGCCATGTTGTTCCGTATGCGGCGTGTACACGTACGCTGGCGTTGAGTCAACATAATCACCAGTGGAGGTGCCCATCATAGCATTATCGTTTGATTTGCCACTAAACAATAACAAAAAATGTCAACTTAAGCGCTTTCACGCTCAGTGAAAAAACATACGATTCAATCAATCCGATTCACTGGAACTCGGTAAACAGGCGCAATGGTAGCCTACTGAAATGTGACAAATGGATTATGTGACAGAATTTCAGCTTAAGGTTTGAAAATATTGATTCAGGGTCAATGACATTTAAACGTTTGAGTGAATCAACATGTGTTGATTGTGTTCAACTGAGGTCGATGTCTGATTTTACAAGTGCACAAGTTCTCACATTTTCTGCTTAAATTGCAAATGTTCGCACCGCCAAAACTATTTGACATTAGCACTGTACAGTAGTTTGTTACGGTAAAAGATAATATAACCTTTATTGGTCCCACAATGGGGAAATTTGCAAAAAGATCGACTGAAGATAAATGAGGATGCATGATTTTTGTCAGAGCCATTCATCAGCTAACAATATTATCTTTTATCTTTCTAAAACCTGCTCAGAAAGGTCTCCATTTTCATTTTAGCCATGCTGTACTGAGAAGTCAGAACGAAGGCAAGTACAGTATAGAACCTTCCGACATCCATTTCCTGGTTCGTCAACATTACATTAATACCACTCTCTGGTGAAATCGCACAAAAAAATATATATATATTAAAGAACACGAAGAAACAGCAGACAGACACAACCTGCCAACTTTAGAATTGTTTCCTTCTCAAATTTTCCGGCTGACTTTCAAATGTTTCCCCGGTAGCACTTCCGCTATAGCTTGTGGATGATTTTGTTGGTGCTATCCAACAAGTTAAGGCAAATCTGTCAAACTCCGGCTCACAGGCCAGCTTTAGCTTAGTTCCTGCTAGAATTGTCAATTTTTCAACGAGCAAACCGTTGAGATTAGCGGGTACGCTGCAGTTTGTGACGATGAAATATCGAATAATGATCGATGGAGATTTTTGTTGGAGCCAGCTAACGAATAAAGTTAGCCTCTGTGTGGCTTTGATCTTTTTTTGATGACGTTAACTGTGTTTAACCAGTAAATTTCTTGGCAACTGGCTACTTGATTTTCCATGTGAGCCGCAAGTCGCCATGCTAAAATATTTGCTCACATTCGGATTAGGGTTAGCTCATGACAATACGTGAATGTCGAGTAACGAATTTTTTCGACACCCGCCTTAGTTTGTTGTGCCAAAAGATCGATGAAAGATGGATTCAAGGTTGCCTAAGCTATCCAACGGCTAACGTTAGCCTCCAGGGGTCTTTCATCTTTCTTAAAATGAGCAAATTGGTTGGGATCTGACGTGAGCAACAAATGTTTTACAGTCAATCTCACGAGTTTCAAGCCACGCTAGTGAGTCAGAAAGACTCGCACCCACATGGCAATGGATGCAAATTTAGCGCAAACAAAGGGCCCCTGAAACCCGCTCCGACGTGAAATGATGAAAATAAGACGTGAATCATGGAATATGCCCGGCTCGCCCGGGCATTGTTTCATTCCCCGCACATATTACATCATCAGCAAATCCCTCTATCGGATCACGTCGTGCGGCTGGCTCTAAATCAATTGGGAAGCGCAAACAGGAACTGTGGCGTAAAGAGTATTAAAGTCGGCCTCTTCAGATGAACGATGACGGCCGACTGCGCCATTAAATCCATCGCAGACTCCGAGAAGATTGCGGCTTTCCGCGGTTGGTTATCCAAACACCGCCAGCTGCTTCTTTTTTTTTTTTTTTTTTTGCTTTTTCTTTATTGCGACACATCGAAGTGGCAAAAGTACTCACCCGATGTATTTGAGTAGAAGTACAGGTTATTGTGGAAAAACAAAAAGAAGACTGTGGTCAAAAGTAGAAGTACCGATTCAGTTCCGAGGATGGGAGGAAGAGAGAGGACGAGCGGCAGTGAAACATACTCAAATCCAGATTTGTTGTGATCAAAACACCCAAAGACAACAACATTGCTAATATTGCTAATGATAACAACTGGAAAAAAAAAATACACCTTACCTGTTTGCCTTTTTCAAGATTAGCCGGAGAGCCATCCTATGTGGTTTTTGACTTTGTAATGTTCTTACATTGCCGTCATCTGCGGAGGTTAAAAAGAAATAAGAGCCTAGTTTGACCAAATCGCATTTCCAATATAGGGAGTAGAAGTCATCAGAAAAGAAACCCTTAAGCAAAGACACCTGACAAATCTACTTAAACATAGGAACAAAGTATTTGTACTTCGTTACTTGGCACCACAACGCGTACAATAATGATCTGTTGTTACATGTTTTTCTTTGCTCTTCCGAGCCTTCCTTCATCTCTTTCCTCGACATGAGGGTTCAATTAAGACAGCTCACCTTTTCGCTCGCTCGCTCGCTCGTCCGTCAGTCTTCTGCTCGTTTGATATCGAATCAAAGCTTCTTGCTTCAGCGCCTCGGTAGCGGCGGGAACGCTTCGGAATACGAAGCAGGACCGCGTCGAGTCCACATCCATCTATGCGGAACCGTACGAGCATGTTAGGTTTTGCAGCCGGGGTTAAGGATCTACATTCAAATTCCAAGCCAGGGTGAGGCTTTCAAAGCAGTATCAGGCTTTCGGAGTAGGGTTGAGGTTTGAAATGAGCTGTTCATGTCAGGGTTAGGGTCTCAGAGTAGTTTTGCTTTCAAACTAGGGCAGCAAACCATTTGTGTGCGCGTGTACTCGGAGATTGCCGTGGCGTCCGAGTGGAGACGGTAATTTGTCATTCATTAAAGCGCTGCGCCCGACCTCAGGACCCCAACTCAAACGTCCCCCTTGAAAAACATCGCACACCCGGCGAGTGATGTACGACATCGGCGTGACCCGTCGTCACCTCGGCCGAAATGGGCTTCACCTGCTTCACCTGGGCGGGTTCGAGCGGGCGAGGCGCGGATTAGGGTGAAAGGTCAAGGATGCGATGCCACCGTCTCACTAGGACGGAATGACGTGCCACTTTCAAATATATGGCCACGCTTATATTACATACTTAACAATCACTCACTAAAATTGATCATAAAAATATTAAAAACATACAAATAACAAAACAAGACAATTTACAGTTTGCCGGTACATTCTTTTTTGACAATTGTGCAAAAGGAAAACTACATACCTAATTTATCAATTAATTGATTGTCAATTTTCCTCAAGGTCAATCAACTTTTAAAAAACATATATAAAAAAAAAATTATTTAAATAATTACAAATGCCCGAAACATTTCAGTTATTTTCTCAAAATAAAATAGAAATATGAATTAAAATAATGTCTGAAAAAAGAAAATGACTTGATTCATTAATTGGTAATTTTGCTAACAGTCAGTCAAAATAATAACAAATATATTTTAACAATAGTAATGAATTAAATGACTGACATAGTCGACCCTGAACATTTAGTTGCTAATGGAGACGTATTCAAGATACTCAACTATATAAAAGGCATTACTGAGGTTTAAAAAAGAAAAAGAAAATGAAAAACCTTTTTGAAACATTTCATAAACTTTCATTTTGCTGCTTTCCGTAGTGCGCATTTATGCGGACAGAGCAAGAACATTGCCAACAGACGGAGACACAACGCAAAACGTTGTTGACCTCGACCACGTTGTCCAATATTTCTACGCCAGTGGTGCTTGATTGCACCGCCCCCTCCCATAATTGCACCGGCGACCTCACTGCAGTTATTACAATCGCTCTCTGCGGTGGCCACACCCTCGCCCTCCTCTTCCTCTTCGCCATCCTCATCCCCCCCCCCCCCCCCCCCCCCCCCCCCCCCCCCCCTCTCGTCCATCTCCACCAGCATGTGGAATGAATCACCGTAATGATAATGGAGCCCGATGTACACACACACACACACACACACACACTTAACGTAGTCGAGCCATTGACAATGGCCTCCACGCTCTAATTCACTGGCCCACCTCCAAGTGAGTTTGCATTCAGCCAACATGTTTTCCTCTCCCTGCAAGGTCTAAATTGAGTGTGCCTTTTCTATTTTTTTCAAATCGCTAATCCATACATGAAGAGAACTGGGAAGCTGAATAAATGTTGTGCCTTATGATGCTCTTCATTTACTGGATAACCTATATTAATGGTTCTCAAAGGGGCTCTAGTTCCGTGACCGGCACGAATCCGGCGCGGGGACGCAGTGCTGGTAATTTTGTGGACAAGCGCACCCCAATGGGTGCGCAACAAAATGAAAATTAATCCACGACGGAGTTAGGGTTAGCGAGCCACTAAAAACTGCTCTAGGACACGGTTTGCGTTTAGGGGATGGTGTTCGCAAGCCAATTCCAACTGTTCTATATGGGTTAGGTTTCGGGTTAACGATACGGGGTTTGGGTTAGTTTAGGCCACTCAATAGAAAGTGATCCATGATCCATGGTTGTTGTTAGCTCCTGTGAAAGTGAGATGAAGAACCTGACCACATCCCCCCCCCCCCCCCCCCCGACCCCCCCCCCCCTTCTACGCAGCTCAGGTGTGGGAGCATCTTCTTTTGTAATGATGTACATCTCGAGCCTTATTCCGGAGACAGACACAGGTGATCAATCCTGCTTAAACTTTGTCCTTCCTCCTCTCTCACCCAGACTCTCTCAGTGATGTACTGTGTCTCCCTCCATTGTGAGACCCCCACCCCCTTACCTCACCTGCCCCCCAGCTCCATCTTCACCTCAGCGCCTCTCTCCATGCATCAGCTGCCCACTAATCACCCTTCCCTCCTCTCCTAAATCTCACTTTAGCTCCCATCCTCCCATCTCACCTCAATTTGCTCTCCATCTGAGCTGGCCTGCGTCTTTGTCTCCAAAATAGCTGAGGGTGTCGTTTATTGACAGTTTAGAGCACTGATTCCCAAAACTTTTTGAACTCAGGACCCAAATTGCAAATGTGCTTCTTCTCCCCCCGATGCGAAACATGTGGTTAGCACGTCTAACTGGCAGTCAAGGGGTCAAGGTTGGAATCTCCAGTTCGCGTTTAGGGTTAGTGACCCAATAGAAACCGATGCAGGACAGAGTTGTGGTTAATGTTTTTTTACAATTGAAATGCAACAACCAGGCCATTTTCTCTGTATGTAGTTTATATTGCATATTTTTAAAAACTAGGCTTACCTGTCTTCTTGCCCCAAATCAGGAGTGCCACACTTTTTCTGCTCCCTTGAACATTAAGGAAAATATCCATATATGCAGTATATACATTTTATTTCTGATTTGCCAGGGTATATGACTGCATGTTTTTGCAAGAAATTCTGCAGCACATTTGTCGATTCAGCCTTTTTGGGGCTGCAATAATCCCGTGTGGGCAAACTTTATTGCTTGTACAATAAGACCAGCATATTATTTTCAGGGCCTGAGCACCGAGTGGTAAGAAAATCTCGGATTTGCTTTGTTTCTTCCTCATTTTTGCTTTTCATCAATCAATCAATCAATGTTTCCATCAATGTTTCATTTTGAGGGCTTTCCCACCATCAAAAAGTCACCACATTTTGTAGGCGTGATCATCCATCGTTACATCCAAAAACAGACTCGGTAGCACCCCTGGGATTTTTTTAAATTATTATTATTATTATTTTTTTTTAAATTGAGCCCACAAAGCCAGTTTCACTGAGCAACCTGGAATTTGGTCGGCATGGCTATCATCAGTAGACCCTCTAAAAAGTCGAAGGTTTCACTTTTATTGTTTATTGGTTCTGTCAGGCATACAGAAGGGCGGCATAATGCCCAAACTGAGTCAGCAAATGAACCTAAATTTAGGTAGCAACACACTAACAATGCGCTTTAAGCAGGAATATAAACTTTACAAACATGTATACACTTACAGACATTGTGTCCAAATGGGCATATGATAAGAATTTCACACAGAATTCAGACAAAAACAACCTGTGCATAAACGCAAGATGGTAAGTTAGCTAATAAACATGTAACTCTAAGAAGCATTAAATCAATAATAAACTTGAATAATTAATATAAAGCTTATCAACATATATATACTTAAAGACATTGCATCTTAATGGCCATTTGGGAGGATGGCTCAGGATGCAATTGACACAGAAAACAAAATGCGATTAGCGACATACCATGCTAATGCTAGCGTCTTATTAGCCTCTGATATGCATCGTATACAGTCGAGGCTAATATTCAATTTAAAACTGAAGAGAGACTTTTTAATATACAGCGGACCAGAATACCTTTTTGTTTTTTTGGACCCTCCCGCTGTGGAGTTCCAAGTCGTCTCACAGGTCAGGTTGTCCCTCGTCGAAGGTGGTGCGATGAGGCCGGCTGCGTTAGCCCAAGCGTTCCATCTCGCCTCTGAACTGAGGATTTGGGAGTCGTTTTCATGTGCTATTGCAAGTGAAGCAGCCAAGATTCATGTTTCTAAGGTCGCAATGAACACAAGCTGAACTGAACTCAAAAGGGGGATACTTTCATTGACTGTGACCAAAGAAATAAAAAATAAAAAAAATGTATGCACTACTTAATTGTTCCGAGTGAGATTTAAGTGTGGAAGTGGAAGTGGAAGTGGAAGCACCGGCAGTCTTATTTAGCTCAACGTTTTTAGGATTATTCTCTTGTTGTTTTTTTTTTAAACTAGTAGCAAAGGTACACACACTTATTCCCCAATTGGGAATTCACCCAAATCAGCCGCAAACGGAAGATCCGAGACAGACCGGTGAGGCTAAATTGCCAATTTACGTATTGTTCATCATGTCTTTTGTCGTCCTTTGTCTGTATCAGCTAACCCAGTCAAGTAAGTGGCCATGGAGGTTGCTGATGGAGAGGAGATGTCTTTGTAGCAAATGACAAAGTGTCAGCGCCAGGAAATAGCTTGGTTAGACGCGTGTGTGTGTGTGTGTCAGAAAAAGTCGGCCATGCTTGATTACACTTGAGCCAGTCAGCTGCAGTCTGGCAGAGTTCGACCTTTCCGTCGCAGATAAAGACACGACAGATGCAGGCGAAGCAGTCCACGTCCACCGCTCGCTTCCATCTCCAATTTGGGCCGCGAGCCTGACAGCTGCCCTGTATTTTCTATTTTTATATCCTCACCTGGACAAAATATGATCCCGGCGCATTGGTGAGCATCATGCTCACTGTGGATCAGAGCTCACGGACATAAAAGGAGAGAGAGAAAGGGAAAAAAACCAAAGTGCTTTGCAACGTGAGTGTTGCGACTCTCGCCGACACTGATTGCGTGCAAGCACACTCATTAGAGACGAATACATCTGCATGTGTAATTTCCTTGAAATCATCGGCAAACACATTTCAGCCTCAGCTGCTGAGCGCTACTGATTTTATGACTTATGTTTCTATCAGCGCACATTTGTTTTACATTCGCTTTGTGTATCTTATGGCTTACATTTGCAGTTGATACTTGGGCCCTAAAATATGCAATGAAAAGAAGAAAAGATGAAAAGTGAGGCCAGTAGAGCAATATTTATCGTATGTATTTCTCTGCGATTTGCTGGCAGCGCAGTCCATAGTTTGTCTACATGTGCCCTGCGATTGGCTGGCGACTATTCTAAGGTGTCTAGACTGCCCGCCTTTTGCCCAATGTTTGCTTGAATGGGCTCTAGCTCACCCATGACCCGAAGACATGCTATTGCTTATATGCTAACTTGTGCAATGTTTCATATTTTTAAGTATCCATTGCATGCTACCCTATGTATTAGCTTAGCCACTAGCTTCACATGCTAAATGCTAACTTGCCAATGCTTAGTCAGCTACCATGTGGCCTGTAAATGTGATGACATGACTCCAAACTAGCAACCTTGTTCTAGCTTAGCTTAGCATGTGCTTCAGCCATGTGGTTATTTTGTTTGGTATGATGAATGCCTTGACTGTTTCTTAGTTATTTAATGTATGTTTAGGAATTTATTCGAATGAATACCTGGAACCTTGAACGGTTTCCAACCCGATTGAAGACACGTTTTAAACACTAATTCAAATACATCGGAGGGGCGAAGCAACCGCTTCACAGGCCCATCGACGGCCGGCTTCTTTGGGTCCAGGATCAGCGGTTCATTTGCATCTCAAGAAGAATTTGAGAACTGAAGAAGCATTTTGGATCAAAGGGGAAACGTCTTCAACGGGCAAGAACAGTCCAGTTGCCTAGAGTCCACCTTTGCGGATTACCACCAAGAATCTACACAGACATGATTCTACATGATTCTACATAATGTTGTAAATCATTTTTTTATTCTAAAAGACACCTATTATATTTAAAACAGTTTTCAGGTGTCTTACTAACATGTCTGTGTTATGCTTTTGTCACGCTTACGGACAATTTTGAGCGTAACAAGCTTGTTTTTGGAATGTAAGAGGAAGCTGGAGCTGCCAAACTCCAATAGTCGATTACTGTGGGGATCCTCGCGTGTGGTGCATGCAGCAGACATGTCGCCAAACCAAAATTAACCGTTCGCCTTCCCCAACACCACCGTGTTGACAGCTTCACAGATGCCGCCTCTGTGCATCCCCAAAAACTCAATACAGCTCCGCTTATCTGTTTGGTAGGTCTTGAAAGTGGCTCAGGATCTGGGCCCACCCAAGCTCCCAAATTGTGGGCGGAGAAACACATAATGTGTGGGTGGGATTATGGAGATTAGACAAATTGTGATGTCGCAATATGGCAAAATTAATAAAGTGCTTCGCTCACAGACACATTTTGAGAAATAGGCAGATAATAAAAGATCTAATTGGTTGTTAATTTTCAGACTTGATGGGTGGACAGGCACTCAAATATTTTTTGTCCAACCTACCAAAAAGTCACTTTAAAACACAGCATAACCGAATGGTTCTAACACGTATGTCGTTGTTGGAGGCCTTTATATTTGCCATCCTAACAAGCAACAAGCATGCTTGTTTGTGTGTGCGTCGAGGCGATGGACTTGATCGAGTATTGTCGCGTCAGAGCGAGAAATGAAAGCCCACCATGCCCTGAAAAAAAAAAAAAAAAAAAACAATTCAAAAAAAGAGCAAAGACGTGTAGCACGGCAGCGTGAAATATGCGCGATGAGGCCGAGACAACATTAGCTAATGCTGAATTATTCATCCGACTCTAAAGCAGGACGGACCGTCGGAACGTTCCTTTCTTCTGTGCGACGTGTGTGTATGTGTGTGTGCCTGTGCTTTTCCCGTGCGCTCTGGAGACGCTCGCTCCGTCTTCATTAATGAGGCACACAGTGGATCTCATGGCTACACGGTGAACACGATGTTGTCGAGTAACGCAAACGGACAAGACACACACGCAACAACCATGCGCTTGACGTGCCGCGTGTGCGCGCGTTCATTAGTCGTCCCCGCCATCTCAATTTATTCTGAGTCGAGTTTGTGTGACATCTCCTGTCTGCATTTTCAAAATAACAGCAAAACATTGAAGGTTGAAGGCAATCAGATTTTGTCCCTCATAGGAAATAATCACATTACCAACGAGGCTTTGCTGGGATCCGTATGAAAAAGACACGCCGATAAATGCCGACTTGTTTTTTTTTTACATCTGTGATTTTAGCGAAAACTCTGTGTGGAAGAGGTTTATAAATGCTAGCTGTACTGCTACAGACTTAACAAATGACACGGGGAGAAATGGCACAGCACACTACTGTACACCAGACTTTGCTGGGTTCTGTGGAAAAGCGACAAGCTGATAAATACCGGTTGTACTTTTAAGTATCTAAATTTTGCATAAACTCGGAAAGCGGTTCATAAAAGAGTCTAGCTTAACTTGGACAATCAGAAAAAAAAAAATCTAAATATTTCATTAGTCACACAACACACTAGAAGGCTTTGCCAGTTTCTGTGTGATAAACGCCGACTTTACTGTTTGGTCTATGAATTGGTGGTCCCAATTATTCCTGAAAAATCTTGGCCAAATTCCGATTTTCATGACAAAGGAGTCACTGACTAAAAATGAATTGTCGAAGTTTTAAGTCTTTTATGCGATCGAGCTCGTTGTTTCCTCGACTGAACAGAAAGCCGGCAAAAAGATTGCCGAATGATGTTTAGCGACAGCTCTCGTCTCGCAATCTCCTCTCGCGTCCGAGTGTCTTCGAGGTGCAAACACGGCGTCGTCTCTCACGAGAGGGCGGATTTGGCGAAGGCGCATGAATAATTTGTATCTAGCATCCCGTCTCCCCTCGTCTACGTCGACACGCTCGCTCACCTCCCGCGGCCTTCCTATTCGCTCAATCTCCCGCTTTTCTTCTCCTCTCACTCAATCTCGCTCTTTCTTCTGGGCCTCATTCTGCGGCCGAACACACTAACGGGCTTCGCCGTGAAATGGAAGCGTTTTGTCACTCAGGTCTCAGGCCGCAGTCAATTTATTTGCATTGAAAAGCTGCCCAACTTCATGGTGGACGTTTTTGGCCGAGAAGAGCAACGGGACGTCAAAAAACACAAATGTGCGCTTGCATGAACCGGACCGTGGCCGAGAGAAGGTTGGAGACCAGCGGGTTAATGAATCAATGCTTGGTTGGATGGTTGCCTACTCTGATAGTTGATAGTTGACGAAGAATACATTTACAGATTGGACGGCTGGGTTCGACAGGAGGACGGTTGGATGATGGATGGTTGTCCAGATAGGTCATGATGAATGGATGAATAGCTGTTTGGATGGATGGATGGATGGATTCCCTGCTCGTTTTTTTCCCTTTATTTCTTTATTCGTCCAGGTAAGGCAATTGAGAACAGATTCTCATTTCCAATGTCGACCTGGTGGATGATATGGATGGATGCATTAACTGTGGGTGGAGGAGTGCGTGCCTTTGTGTGTGTGTGTGTTATTGTGCAACAGAGGCGAGCGAGGAGAAGCTTTTTGCAGGCTGACACCAGAGACGTCGTCGTTTTCCTTCTCAGAGTTTTCGCACTTGTTGCAGTGTGTGCGTGCGTGCGTGCGTGCACCACCACTCTCCTTTTCCTTTTGTTTTCCCCCCAGTATGGTCACTATACCTTCATCACGTGCTACTTTGGCTCGTTGCTCTGATTGTTTTTTTATGGCCACGCGCTTGCGCCATTAGCTCCGTATCTTCTTCCACTCATCCACCTGCGCATCTCTGACAGCTACTTGTCAATAATACATCGAGCAACGTGCAAAAAGCGCAAATGTAAGCGAGACGATGAGCTTCGCAGAGAAAAGAACAGCCAGGTACCTGATTGACTCAAAAATGGTGCACTTGTGTGACTTGAGGGTGGTGTACCTGTTTGACTTAAGAGTAGCTGTTTGACTTTTGAGTGGTGTACCTGTTTGACTTCAGAGTAGTTGTTTGACTTTTGAGTGGTGTACCTGTTTGACTTCAGAGTAGTTGTTTGACTTTTGAGTGGTGTACCTGTTTAACTTAAGAGTAGTTGTTTGACTTTTGAGAGGTGTACCTGTTTGACTTAAGAGTAGTTGTTTGACTTTTGAGAGGTGTACCTGTTTGACTTAAGAGTAGTTGACTTTTGAGAGGTGTACTTGTTTGACTTCAGAGTAGTTGTTTGACTTTTGAGTGGTGTACCTGTTTAACTTAAGAGTAGTTGTTTGACTTTTGAGAGGTGTACCTGTTTGACTTAAGAGTAGTTGACTTTTGAGAGGTGTACTTGTTTGACTTCAGAGTAGTTGTTTGACTTTTGAGTGGTGTACCTGTTTGACTTCAGAGTAGTTGTTTGACTTTTGAGAGGTGTACCTGTTTGACTTCAGAGTAGTTGACTTTTGAGAGGTGTACCTGTTTGACTTAAGAGTAGCTGTTTGACTTTTGAGAGGTGTACCTGTTTGACTTCAGAGTAGTTGACCTTTGAGAGGTGTACCTGTTTGACTTCAGAGTAGTTGACTTTTGAGAGGTGTACCTGTTTGACTTCAGAGTAGTTGACTTTTGAGTGGTGTACCTGTTTGACTTAAGAGTAGTTGTTTGACTTTTGAGTGGTGTACCTGTTTGACTTAAGAGTAGTTGTTTGACTTTTGAGTGGTGTACCTGTTTGACTTAAGAGTAGTTGTTTGACTTTTGAGTGGTGTACCTCTTTGACTTCAGAGTAGTTGTTTGACTTTTGAGTGGTGTACCTGTTTGACTTAAGAGTAGTTGTTTGACTTTTGAGTGGTGTACCTGTTTGACTTCAGAGTAGTTGTTTGACTTTTGAGTGGTGTACCTGTTTGACTTAAGAGTAGTTGTTTGACTTTTGAGAGGTGTACCTGTTTGACTTCAGAGTAGTTGACTTTTGAGAGGTGTACCTGTTTGACTTAAGAGTAGTTGTTTGACTTTTGAGTGGTGTACCTGTTTGACTTCAGAGTAGTTGTTTGACTTTTGAGTGGTGTACCTGTTTGACTTCAGAGTAGTTGTTTGACTTTTGAGTGGTGTACCTGTTTGACTTAAGAGTTGCTGTTTGACTTTTGAGAGGTGTACCAAATTGACTTAAGAGTAGTTGTTTGACTTTTGAGTGGTGTACCAGATTGACTTAAGAGTAGTTGACTTTTGAGTGGTGTACCTGTTTGACTTAAGAGTAGTTGACTTTTGAGAGGTGTACCTGTTTGACTTAAGAGTGGTTGTTTGACTATTGAGTGGTGTACCTGTTTGACTTTAGAGTGGTGCAGTTGCTTGATTTTAGAGTAGTGTACTTGTTTGACTTTGGAGCGGCGCATTTGTGGGACTTACTATTTGTGTGAATTGCATACTTGTAGCATACAAACCGTCTCAACCTGCTTGACTTTAGAGTCAAAATTCAAACAAGTACAGCACACAACTCAAAACACAAACAGGTACGCCTCAATAATCAAAAGTTTTACAATTCTAAGGCTGACTAAGTGAAAAAGTGAAAAGTCCAAACACTACATGACTGTGAAGTCAAACAGGTACACCAAACTAAAGGCAGCAAGTTTCCACACGAGGACACCTGCAGGGAGGCTTCTTCATCCTTTGGACTATTTGTGAAACATCACACAGTAAACGCGGCGAGCTGGGAGGACAGGCCCGCTCGTAGGTTGCTTCGTGTTTTGCTCCCCTTCAGAGATGAAAGATTTGGCGTGACAGTCCAACAGATATATGGACACGCAAGTAGACGCCGCATAAAATTGCTCGCCGCGAGCTGACTTTGACTCGACGCGGGTCACGTCAAACGAGGAAGCCCTCCGGGGAATAAGAAGCATTTTTCATCCCGGTTTAGCCGGCAGACGAGCTTGTTTTTATGAAAGCGGCAACTTTTGTTTGAAAGAGAATCGCTTCGATCAGATGCTGCCTCTACTTTATGTCAAGTATGAATAGAAAAGAACACAGAGAGATAAAAAGAGCAACGCAATCTGACGGTTATCAATGTGTTGTGAAGCTTAGCGCGCGTGCTCGGGAGGTGAGTCTCTTCACTGAAGTCCCGCGGGATTTGCTGAAACCTCGCGTGACTTCACAGGTAATGACAGCTCAACCTCTTATTTGATGGGTTTCCACACTGTTCGACTTTTGGGGTGTTCCGTTCCAAATAAAATCGACTGTTATTCTACATTTATCTGATTAAACGGGTATGTTGAAGGGCTTTCACTATCAAATATTTTCAGACTCGATTATTCTCCTAATTATTACATCGATTAATCGTATCCAAATGTATTCATCATTAAAGTTGACTGTCTTTTTTCCCCCCCAGTGTTTGTTAAAGACAAAAAATATGATATCCCTCATTATATTGTCCAGGGTGTATTTCATACCTAATAGCTAAATAAGCTCGCAGTCAAATGCGTCTCATCAGCGACACGGGTCATTATTAGGTATTTTTTCTTTAATTATTAACAGCGTTTATGCGGCATTCGAGCGTGTAGAATCTTTACACCCTACCATTATTTAAATAAGAAAAAGCTTTGAAACCTGCTTTGGTTGAAGTAGAATTAGCTCTGCTCCCTGTTTCAAAGCTGTAACAGGCTGTGAAAGCTACAAACGTACACACGCACGATTGTGTACCCAGTAGCGCGTACGCCTTTGCTCGTGGCAGTTTAACCTTCGTGGACGGCTGGAGAATGAGCGAAACGCTACCTTCGCCGGCCATAAAAGCGCTAAATTGAGGAGCCATTTTGAGTAGCGAAAGCCCGTGCAAATCACTCACAGTCAATAAGCGACGGCGTATTCGCACATGGCCCGATAAAATGGGCATATATGAACACACCTGTTTATATTTGCGTGGGAGAATAACAAGCGTGCTCGCACGCACAGAGGCTGACGTGTTTTCTGTATTTCACGAGACATTTTCACAACTGACACTGATATTGAACCTCTCCGAGGAATATAGAGAAGGTGCTAAAATGAGAAGAAGTGAGAGGAGGAAGCAAGCCGCCAGGAGAAAAAAAGAGGATTTGACGCAAGAGAGGTAATCCTGTTACACCAACCAGTTTGACGACTACAGCCGTAAAAACAAACTGATTAAAGCTGTGCGCAGCGATGAACGGGATCTAGCACCTCTTTTTATTTTATGGGAAAAAAAACAAAACAAACTCAAAATGATCGTTTAAAACAACCACATCTTGGCCTTAATAAAGTCCATTTACCGTCATGCGAACGAACAATGCAAAATGCCATAGAAGGGCTAACGAATAGCATCGGTGTTATAACCCTTTAAGCAGCGGTTATTCGAACTCAAACAGTGGAGCACCACATGTAGACAGACAATATAACAGAACTCACAGTCATAAGTTCTTTATCCTCTGCGAGAAACGACTAATAGTAGCTACCGAGTCCCTTATCAAGATCTTCTTAGTGTGTCTTTACAGTAGGTCGGTATTCTCCTCCCCTAGGTGGCCTTGGCGCGCACACCAGAAGGAGCGGCACAATATCCATTGTTTTTAATTTCGCGCGCGGGTCCTGTTACCATAAACATGTCTGTCAGTGAAGTCGGTGTCGGGGCCTAATGTTTTGTAACTTTCGAGGTGGGCCTTACTGAATGAGTTTTGGAGTTGCCGAGGTCGGCACCCCCGAAATGCAAAAATTCCCACCGAGGTGCACGAAAACAGAGTCGGTCGGTCGTGTTCCGATGAGTCCGACAGGAAGAAAGACGGATGAAGGGACCGTGAGGTGTAGTTAAAAAGGCAGCAGATAATAAAAGGAGCTGTGAAATAGAACTCGAATGAGAGCCAGAGGCAGTCATGATCACACATTCCCCGGATGCTCTCATGCATCACAAGTGCGTTTGAGACACCGGGTGCACAATTTTACACCAATTGTGCAATCCAATCCAAACACGGCAGGAAGGCTTCTTTTTTGCGTGTGCGGATGCTTTAACCTCAACAATGTGAGAAGATTTGCTACACTTTGCAGGCAAAAAGAAGCCAAATGACTACTCGGCTTCAGGATCAATATGAGACAAGCCTTATGTTGCTTTACAACAGGGTTTGGATTTCTCCCCGAGACACAAATGGACTCATGTATAATACTGTATTTATTGCTATCAAATCAACAATTACAGTATGCAAATGAATGATACGGAGCTAGGCATGAAACGGTAGACCAAATAAAGCTCCTTGGTTTTAAGGTGACAGTTTGGGTCACATTGGGTGCAGTAAAAAAAAAAAAAAAAAAAAGTAAATATAATTAGGCTGTCTGTAGGTTATTGATATGAAATTAATTGAAATAAATGTGGCGCGGTGCTCGACTGGTTAGCTCATATGCCTCACAGTTCTGAGGACCGGGGTTCAATCCCCGGCCCCGCCTGTGTGGAGTTTGCATGTTCTCCCCGTGCCTGCGTGGGTTTTCTCCGGGCACTCCACGCATTAATTGAAGACTCTAAATTGGCCGTAGGTGCGAATGTGTGAGTGTGAATGGTTGTTTGTTTATGTGCTCTGTGATTGGCTGGCGACCAGTTCAGGGTGTTCCCCGCCTCTCGCCCAAAGGTAGCTGGGATAGGCTCCAGCACGCCCGGGACCCGCGTTAAGGAGAAGCAAGATGAATGAATGGAGGAATAATTGAAATAAAATCTAAATGGAAAACTACTTAAGAGTAAAGTCTCCCCAAAATGAAGGATTGTTAAATAAACTAAATTATGTCTGCAATAAAATAATTGTTTTTAATACCATTTAATTTATTCAATGAATTTCTCAATAAATTCAATAAAAAGTGTTTTTTCTTTTAAAAGAAATAAATAATGCAAGAGTAACAGTTTAAACACTGGGGATTATTATGCTATGAATAGACCAGTCATGGCATTTGTTATTGTTTTGGTTGTTTAAGTGCTGCAGGGAGTTGCTTTAACATTGCAATAGTTCATTTTTGTTTTTGTTTTCGTGCTGAACCGATATTCACATTGCTGCGATGCAACAACAAAAGCGTATTGTTAGCCATGATGTCCGCTAGCCAGAGGCTGAGTTGCCCTGTGGTTGTTTCCAGAGTAGCCATGTGGCATTAGCGAATATGTTCCCTGCGGGCGGTTACTGTCTGGTGTTAACGTTCATACATAACGTAGCTTACTGACATTAAAGGAGCACGCCGAGCTTCCATTGCTCCGAGCTGCTCTCACCATACGGCACCGGAACGCTTCCATCGCACGACTTCACAAGCGCTTCGGTGCTCGGAGGTGTGAAGGTCGGGCCGGTGAGAATTGAGGAGGAGGGGGAGCCCACGGCATCCGTCTTGGAAACCCCTCGGAACACCGGGCGGGGTTCTCATCCTATTTCACACTGACTGGTTTTAGTAGCCTAACCTTGAAGCACCTCTCTGCACGTGGCACGATGAATCATGCAACGCCGGGCTACGTTTGGTAACTTTGGCTTTGCCAGCACAGTAATTCGCTTGAAATCCGCTGAGTGTGTTTTGCTTATTACATGGCAACATGAAATAAGGATCATGTTGCTCTATCAATCAAGCTGACGAGTTTTGGTTTCCATTGGTTTCATCCAAAATCTATTTGAAAATTTGCAAAAAAGTGAAAAAAAGAACAAAGAAAATTCAAAAGTATTGTTTCCAAGTTCAAATGAAAATGTAAGATTTAAATTCTGTTTAAATTGACATAATTTATACTATATAAGTTATCTATACAATCACATAATAAAAATAACAAAATGTATATATTTTTTAAATTCCATTTATTCCATTCATTTATGTATTTAATATTGAATATTTTGTATGTATTTATTTTATGACTATACGGTGTCAAAGAAAAAAAAGGCTATTGTAAAACTATATACAAAACAATAATGAAAAACATTTTACCTGTAGAGTGTTGTTTAGTAATTCTGTAATTGCGAGTAGTTTTTGCGTAGATGAATTACCCCAGTGGCTAAATTAGTGGCATGATTACAACGTACACCGCCATTGAATATAAATTAGCCATTGTAATTAAACGGCGTGTAAAAACAGGCCATTCATGCCTCTTGCGAATGTTTGAGCTGTTTTTTGAATGTTTTTTATTTTCGCTCATTAGCAATGCGCTGACGCGTCGTTGATCGCTCTGATGACTCTTCATTTCAATTAAGAAGAACATGATGCTCAGTCATATTTTTGACATTCGTTTATGTGGCCATTTCTTTCTGTCACTGGAGCAACGCGTGATTCCACACGTGAGGGCTCTTATCTGGAAGAGGACGACAACAACCTTTTTATCTTGTTTTCTAGCTGGTGACAACATCTCGACGGCCCGAGTGATCTTATTTCCTGCTTTTATCGCAGCCAAGGCGTACTATTCTCCCTCTCGGCTATTTGTTACACGGCCACGTATACGCTGACATATTGCAGCGCCTGCTCTTAATACAACCCTTGTCTGTTACTTTGTTATTTTATTTTATCAGCCCTACTGTGTCTTTATTACGAGACTACTGAAACGCACAGTCAAATTTTACGACACTAAGCATTCAACACAGAACATATTAGGTCAGGGCCAGGAATTGTAATTGGCTCGCACTGTAGCCAGATGGCTAATATGTCAACAAACAGTGAAGCTCATCGTCTGGCTAGCGGACGTCGTACACAGTGAGCCCCCGCCTGTTCACAATTCATCATTCATGAATTTCCCTCAGCATTCGCTGACTTATTGGCGCACATCGTTCATATTTGTTGCAAAAGTGACATACACGCCAGCATCAACACACTTCCAGAATTTTCCGAATCAAACAGTCTGTGAACCATTTATTTTCAAGGATAACGTTGATGCAGTTGATTTTTTTTCCTTCGGCTTTTGGTACAGGAGATCATAACACGGTGCTGAACAGGTTGGAAACGCGGCTAGGACTAAATGGATCAGTCCTTAAATGGTTCAAATCCTACCTGGAGAAAAGGAGTTATTACGTAACCATTGGAAGTGTTTCTTGTGACAAAATGACTTCTATAATGTATGTATGTTTCTATCACTCAGTTACACTTCCCGTGTAACTTTAAAAAGACAGCCATCCTGTGTGTGCACCTGAATAGTAGGCTATTGTTATGTCTATAAGACAGCTGCACTGCTGTACGAGCCAGTCTCTACTGATGGAAAACCATTGGATCTGACGAACTGAATCTGTTTTTTTGATCACTCTGGCTGAGAGCGTGCTCGGAAGCCGAGTAGGATCTCGGCCTGCTCTGCTCCTCTCTTCAACCCCCCCACCTCACTTCCTCTTCTCAGACCCTCTGTCTCTCTCTCTCTCTCTCACGCTCTCTATAGATATCTAAATAGCTCTTTGTATTAAAAAAAACAAAAACAAAGACAAGATTGCTTCCCTAATTATTATGCAAAGAGAGGAATTTCCAATACGTTCAATCGCATCGAATGGCAATGACATATGGGGTCCCTCAAGGGTTAGTTCTTGGACCCCTTCTGTTCAGCCTGTATATGCTACCCTTGGGTCAAATTCTTCAGAACTTTAATTTTGACTATCAAAGCTATGCAGATGACACACAGTATAGTCCAAATGAGTTGTTGTGTCACTTTCTAAAACAGAAAAATGACTGGATGAGCCAAAACCTTCAATTCAACCACAACAAAACTGAGATAATTATTTTTGGCAGTAAAGAAAAGAGAATTGCTGTTGGTAAATACCTGGAGTCATTCTCTTTAAAGACCACAGACTAAATCCTAAACCTTGGTGTGTTGATAGACTCCTACCTGATTTTCAATAGTCATATCAAACCAAACACTAAAACAACCTTCTACCAGCTGAAGAACATATCCAGAGTGAAGGCTCGCAAGTGCCAAGCAGACCAGGAGAAGCTCATCCATGCTTTTATCTCAAGTAGACTTGACTATTGTAATGGTCTTCTGACTGGACTCCCCAAAAAGAGCATTAAACAACTGCAGCTCATTCAGAATGCTGCAGCTCGGGTTCTGACCAGAACAAAGAGGTCAGAACATATTACTCCAATTCGAAAGTCTTTACACTGCCTCCCAGTCAGCTTTGGAATAGACGTTAAAGTTCTGCTACAGATCTATAAATCACTAAATGGGTTAGGTCCTGAATACATTAAAGACATGCGAATGGAATATAAGCCCAGTAGGGCGCTGAGATCTGCCGACAAATCAGATAACGAAGCACAAAGCAACACTGCCGCCTTGCGGATGGAGGGAGGACCTTCCCACACGTGTGAGTTTTTTCAACTTGAAACTGCGTTACCTTTGTCTCAAAAATAAATGCACGTCCCCGCGGATCCACAAACGCACCGTCAACAATTCACAAGCAAAATTTAATATTTACAAATGATAAGTCATGATAAATGCACACACAACATTAAAAACGTGTAAATAGCGGATATATTTGTGGATTTGAAATACACGTGTGAATCGCAGACATATTTGTGGATTTGAAAAACACGTGCAAATCATTTTGAGACCTATCTCTCCCCATATGCAGGTGCCAAAGGTTCTTGTGTCAAACCAACTTTAAACTGGATATTTTGATCCAGGTAAGGAAGCTACGTAAAAAAATCTGCGATATTAATTTGCTTTGCTTATGTAGCATTACATTTATCATAAATAGAAACACTGCGATTGGCTGGCGACCGGTTCAGGGTCTACCCGAAGATAACTGGGACAGGCTCCAGCATGCCCGCGACCCTTGTGGGGATAAGCGGTACAGAAAATGGATGGATGGATGGATGGATGGATGGTTACATAGAAACAATCATGTATCTGATTCTCGAGGAAAATCTCATCTTTGTTCTGTTTAGGCGTCCGTGGATCATATCGCAGACGATGGTTTTACACTGTCAGTCAGATCCTCTCCAAGGAGAAGCCCAAGGAAGAAGCCTTCGTATTTTGTTGACACTGACGGATGACAACTTGTTGCACATGTTGATGTGTGCAAGTGGTGGCTGTGTTGCAGTGCAATTACACAAGAGGATATGCACAAGTATATGTATATAGAGTTTACACACACAGTGAGAGTCAGTGTGCAAAAAAGAGCTCGAGATACAATCTAAGCGGGCGTGTAATCGGAAGACGTCTACCAGAGGAGCAGTCACTTTCCCACCGGTGTGTTACTTCATCCTATCCAATTCCCTCTTCCTCTTCATCCTATCGCTCTTTCACTTTCTAAAGTGGACGGCACCAGATGGAAATGCACTCTGCTGCGAATTCTATTTCTTAATATTTTTTTTCTTCTGCTGCACTCTTCAACCCGCTTTAAAGCAAATATCACACACTGACACGCACGCACACATGCACTTGCACACACTCGAATGGACCAAAAAAGTACTGGTCCCATGGCGGTATTGCTGCCATATGAAAAATTTATGACAGGATATATGATACAAAACACATCCCCCCACAGTTTCCCATTGGGGTAAAAAAAAAAAAAAAAAAAAAAAGAGCTTTTCTCACTTTTTCAGTTAAGTGGTGTTTATGTACAGAACTGCACGATCATGTGTTCCTCTATAGGACTCGACTCATTTTAAGGATTGCTACAATATCAGCTAACCTCAGCAAAACAAAATTTGAAAAAGCCTGTAATTTGAACTGTGAATAGAATTTCAAAAGAAGCCCAGAAATGTCTGGAAAAACCTAATAGAACCGCTGAACTTTCATTGCGGTCAAGCAGAGGCACTCTAAATGGTGGCAAGTCTACGCTAACTCCAATTTAGAGTTTGAATGCGATTGGGTCATTCGGAATATAGCCACATCCCAGTTATAAGAGGGTGTGCACACTTGTGCAACAACGTTATCTCAGTTGTGACATTTTCACTTTAGAAGCAGCATTTATACACTGCACATTCTTGCACTTACTGCACTTCATTTTTTGTGGACTGTTGTTTCATTTGTTGTTGGTTATTAAGCTGATTTTTTTTGAAATTGTATCTTTTGTTGCGTTTTTATTACATAAAATCCATTGACCTTTTTTAAAAAAAAAATAAAATAAATCTTGCACCTGACAAATACCCCCAAAACAATAATTAAACAATAATAATAAGAATTAAAAATTTCAAAATTAATTAAAACTTAAATGAAGCTTTTTCGAAAGAAAAAAACAACTAATGAAAATCAACAAATTAAAACTATATAAATAATAACAATAAAACGTCAAAATGAGATAAAAACTATTTATAATAAAAATAAAAATAAATCCCAAACTATTAGAACCTTGATGCTGAGTCAAACATAACTTGACCGGTCTGGATTTGATTGTGTTTTCCGACCTGAACCAACCTGTTGTCCAGTTTTACTTTTGCTATCTACATCGCTAGGATCAAGCCCGATCACCATTTACCGATTTTGAAAGCATACCGTGGATGACTAAACATAACTGGACCAGTTGGATTCGGGATGCATTTGCTGTAATTGCGTTTCCATCGTAAATTGTCCGACCGGAAGGGTCACGCTTTCCACGGGAAATTGGCTGCTTAATGTCTACAAAACACAGCTTAGACCACTTGCTTCTTTTCACGTTTTCAAATCCATTTGTTACCTCCCGCAGCTAAATTTCACACAAGATCGTTCGAGTGCGGCCACTTACGCCATCGCCGGGGCCGAGTGGACCTATTAAGCCTGCTGAGTTTTCAACAGGCACGCTCTTCCGGAAGCATCCGGGCCCAAGCGCTAATGCTGATATTTTGCAAAAGGCACCCCGCGGCCGAACTGTAAGTGGACGCTTGTTACATTAACAGCCGGGGTTCCAGGCCCACCGACGGACCCTCGCTGGAAATGTGAAACTGCTAAATGTGGACACATTAGGACAAACAAGACGCATTTGCCGCATTTGGGACATGAGAGGTGTATAGAACTTCAAATATGATATGAACATGGTACATTTGAGCATTAAATATGACGTAAATATCATGTTATAACATTAAATGTGTAAATATTTTACATTAGAGCGTTACGTATATGATGTGGTAGATTACAATATTAAATATGATGCAAATGAGAGGTGTATTGACATTGAATATGATATTAGAATGTTACATATGATTTAAATAGGGTATTTTAGCATTGAATATGATGTAAATATGGTACGCTAGAAATTTGGTTTAAATATTCTGTAAAAAAGTAAATATGATATGTTGGAATATTAAAAATAGAAATATTGTACATTAGAATATTACATATCTATGTAAATTGGATACTTTAGAATATTAAGTACGGTGTAGATATGGTACATTAGAGGTGTATAGAACATTAGATAAGATGTAAATATGGTGCATTAGAACATGACATGATTTGAATATGGTAAATTTCAACATTAAATGTAATGTAAATATGGTACCTTAGAATATTAAATATAATGTAACTATTGCGCATGTAAATGACATATTCAAATATTAATGAATGTTAATGAAGTGACAGTAAAGGATTTGCATTTCATCGGGATGTGACCTGAAATCGTCAATAGCGATGTCGTTTGCCGCAATCAGTCGTGACGTTTGCTTGTGTAAAAGTTTCTCCGCGTCGTCTCGAAAGCGCTTCAGTAGCACGCCGAGCGGGCCGCTAAATCACGACGGGACGGATAATCAAAGGCCATCAGCTTCCAGGGAATCTTTACATCACGTTTGTCGCCGCGGTCAGCACTTAATTACAACTGTGGCCAGGGTCTACTGTACCAGGTAGTAGTCAGGCCCCGCCGAGGTCGATGGGACGTCCTTTCAAGTGAATGTTTAACAGTGTCAACTCTGTGTGTGTGTGTGTGTGTGTGTGTGTGTGTGTCTGCGTGTGTTTAGACTTGCTGGTCATGTGGTCATTGAATCTTCTTGCGATGGAAGGTGACTGATTTACTGGACAGATCGTTCCGACTTTAACGTCGTCCGACACACACACGCACACACACAAACGCAAAGTCCTTGCCTCCGACTGACCCTACATCCTCGTGCTGTCGCTCCTACTTCCAGTTTGTCTAAATACAAAAAGGAAAGAAAAACCCTAACCCTCACCCAGGCTTGAAATTGAAATCCTATCCCCATCTTGAACCCCTAACCATTAATTGAAACCCTAACCCAGCATGGACATCCTAATTTGAAACCAAAACCTGGCTCGAGACATTAACTTCAAGCCCTCACCCGAATTTGAAACTAATCTGAAACCCTAACCATGGCTCAAAAATTCATTTCAAACCCTAACCCAGGATAAACACCTTCATTTTCAGCCCTAACCCTTGCTCGAAACCTTAATTTTGACGGCTAAACCTCGTTTCAAACCCTTACGCTGTTAACTTGAATGTGTGACGTCCGTGAGAGGCTGAGCGTGAAGCGCAGGAAGGTCACGAGCACAAACTGTCCTCCTCCTTCTTCATCTTCGTCTAACGAAAGCTTTAACGCGTTGCTCGGCGTGTGCGCTTCCCTCCGACATCTTGGGGCCTCGCCCCCCTCCGCCATCTCCGGCATCTCCGCCTCTCGCTCTTGTGCTCTGCTGCTCTGCATCCATTTTTAATGGCGCTCCTTGAAAGGCCCATTCAGGATGTGTAATCTCCATGTTTTAATAATGCTTGGCTTCTCATACATTAAACTGCCTACACACGTGTGGGCACAGCTGGGAAATCGCCCACCCACCCAAAGAAATTATTGAAAAATGAAAAAATAACGATGGAATACACTGCAAGGGTGTCAAACTCGTTTGAGTCGCGGGCCACATTGTAGAGGCGCGTTACGACTGCAAAACCAAGAGGGCACAATAAATATATCATCGCCTCATCATATTCGGGCATATTTTCATATGCCCGAGTATTCCAAGGACACTTTCTCGTTTTGCCATTTTTTAAAAAATTATTATTTTTTTTTTACTGAAATTTGGTTCCAGTTTTTGTACATTTTGTAGTTTTCGTATACTTGAAAATGCTCCAAACACAAAACGCATCCGTCTTGCGTTCTTAAAAGTGAAGACAATTGTAAATTTTGCTCCTTAAAGTAGACACACATGATTTGCTTACACGGGCCACTGCGGATTGTATAACAAGTGTAATCGTTTTGAACTTTTACATACTATTATCTGTATGAAAATTTGAAGTATTTTCATTTCTGGGTATTTTGGGTCACTTTAAGAAAAGTCTGAAATTTCCGAGTGAAAGAATCACGTTGAAGCTATTTTTAATTGCTGTAACGTTTGTCTGAGCCATTAAAAATACACGTAGAGTAATCCAATCGAATACGGAGCTGAGCTTAATGAAGATGCTGCTGCCTGTCAAAGTTTGGCACACTTTTAAGGAAGCCAGCAGGGATCAGCGCAGCGTCGATGGAATGTGATTATTCTCGCCATTGCTCAAAGTGTGCATGTGATTTGACATGCTAATAATCTCTGCTGCTACGCTACGCGCGCGCACGCATGCGCGCCGTGATAGCAATTATCTTCTCATCTGTTTTCTGCTAATTCCTCCTATCTTCTTACGGCTGCTCTTTATCTTCACACTCATTCATTGCGCATTCCGCTCTTTTGCCTCTTGTGTACCACACACACACACACACACACACGCACGTACGCATGCGCACTCACACGCAAGTACAAATTGCGTATCACACTGAGGGCTGTTCCTAATAATTTGCACCACTTACATAGCTCCTAACCAAGTAGACGCTCAACTACAACGCAAGTTTTAGACTCAAAGCCTGGCCCGAAACCCTGCTCGGAAACCTAAACACCATCTCGGAAACTACAGTTTAAAAGCTGAACCCAGACTCGAAACCCTAATTTGAAACCCTGGCTCGAAATCTGAACCCACGTTTCAAACCCTAGCCTTAAACCCTAACTTTAAAACTCTAACTCCAGCTCGAGACCCTACTTTTAAACCTGAACCGTGGCTTGAAACTCTGCTTTGAAACCATAACCTTAGCTTGAAACCCTAACTTGAAACCTCAATTTTGTTTTGAAAACCTTACATTCAATCCCTAAACCTTGTTTGTAACCCTAATTCATGTAGCAGGTGTGCTAGCAAAGGGAACTAACTGTTGTGTTAAACTCGGTGGCTGGCAAGTGAACCATGATTTGAATTAACACTGAATGTGTGTGTGAACTAGTAATTAGTACAGCTAATAATTAGTACAATACATTCATAAGCAAGTGAGCTATTGCGCAAGTTAACACTCAAGCTGATAAATCGCCTCATGATTAGCATGTGACCTAACAATTGAGCTCACATGTACGCTAACAGTTGAGTTAAACAGGGCAACCAGCAAGTGAAAAAAGATTTACGCTAACACATGAACTAGCAAGTGAGCTAACAGTTAACAGTCAATCCAGCAAGTCACCTCGAGATTAGCATGCAAGTTAACGACGGCGCTAAGAAGTGAGCTAACGATTGCGTTAAACAAAGGACGTGGCAGGTTTACACCAGCAAGTGAATAAATTAGTAAGGACGTAATTAAAAAGTCAAGCCTACAAGTCGCCTCGTGATTAACACGTGAGCTAGCAATTGAGCTAACAATTGAGGGAGTAAGTTAACAGTTTAGCTGACAGTTACCGCTTGAATAGCACTTGAACCAATAACTGAGTTAATAAGCTACCAATTGAGTCCTCAATTGAGCTAATTATTGAACTAACTCCAACGTAATATTAAATAAATGTCTATGCCAGCACTTGAATTAGCGAGTTAGCTACCGATTAAGTGAACAGTCAAGATGACAAATCACCACTTTGAGTCGCATGTGAGCAAATGGTCGACCTTACAAGTGAGCTAACGATTGCATTAAACGAGGAAGCTGGCTACTTATCACGTAGCGCTGAAAAAGTTCAGCTTGAAACTTCATTTTGTCGTGACACAAGAGCTCCAGGACTTTAAATGCCGGTCAGCCACTTTAAGAGGACCAACAACAGGGGCGTGAAAAGCCTTTCGACGTGTGGAGACGGGAAGTGTTAGTGTGGAGACGCCGAGACAAACAAGTGGCGTCTTTCCATTCTCGCCGTGGTACCTTTAAATTTCTCATCACTTTCTCCCCGCTGAGCCTCCATCAAGCTGGTAAATTATTCACATGTGCTGATTTATCACCCACATAAACAACAATGCACATAAAAGGCTAGCGTAGCGGCGAATGCTACAGGAGCACAAAAAGTCATTGTTTGCCTCATATGTAGCATATTTACATCATATTTTATGTCTATATACCTCTAAAATACCATAGTTAATGAATGCACCCCAAATATACTGTATTTAGGTTTTGTACACTTAATGTACCATATTTTCATCATTACATCATCATTTTTTGCAGCCTGTCCCAGCTTTTTTGGAACGTGTTGCGGCCATCAAATTCTAAGTTAATGATTATTTGCTAAAAGAATATCTTGTCTTTGTAGTGTATTCAATGAAATATAGGTTGAACATGATTTGCAAATCATTGTATTCTGTTTTTATTGATGTTTAACACAACATCCCAAGTTCATTGGAATTGGGGTTGTAAAATACATATTTCATGTTGTATTGTTCCATATTTGCATCTTATTTAATGTTCTGATGTATCTTTTTTTTACCTATTTCATGGTATATACACCGAATGCACCCTATTTACATATTTCAGTAATGTGCCATATTTACATCATACTTATATACATCTCTAATGCGTCAAGGATCTAAACACTAACTTGAAAACTTAAGCCTGGCTTAAAACCCCGACTCTTATTCGGAGCCCTAATTCAGTGTTGAAAACCACACTTTGAAGCCCTAACCTAGGATTGTAAATCCTACTTTGAAACCCAAACCCTGGCTTGACACCCTAATTTGAAATCTGAACCCAGGATCGAAACCCTTATGTGAAAACCCAACCCAGGCTTCGGACATTAAATTCGAACCCAAACCTTGTCTTAAAACCCTACTATCAAACCTGAACCCTGGACAAAAAGCAGAACATTACCATCTTTAACAAGCACAATAATTTCAATTTCAATTTGAATAATTTAAATGAATTTCCCGTTTGAATGAATAAGGTATCTAAATGTATTTATTTATCGAGTCAGCGACTGACCGATCGAGCTACTTATCCACCTACCTAGCTGAAAGGTGTTTTATTTCTTCACACGTGTTTTTAATCAAAATGTACATGGTCTTCCAGTTTTTCCCCAAATCTTCCAACTTTTCGGGATCATACCCGCTATCAATTGGAGAGGATTTCTAAACACAGATAGCCTCACTGACCAAGTTCAAAGCTCTGATGAGTTGGAACAGTTACAAATGTTTTTGCTCTGCCACAAGGCAGCAAAAAAACGACTGAATTCCAAGTCAATGTCAACTTTTGACCTTTTCCTTCTGAAAGCCGATGCAATAAATTGTCTTCATCATCGGTTCTTTCATCTCTGAAGAAATATTCAAATCCTTTCGCAGGCTGATCTGTTGGGAGAGACTGAAACATTTAAAGGGAATGTGAAGACATGAGTGCAGCATTAAGGGTCACTGAATCATTTAATATTGCGAACATGCCATGGATTTACCGTCACGGAAGCCTCATTAGCCACTTACGCAACGTACCTCTAATGTCAGCAAAAAAAAAAAAAAAAAAAATCACTTCCAAAATAAAAAAATGGGCCACATGACTTAGTTTGATTTGAATATTTAATAGGTCATAACACCCGCAGTTTGTAACACCCAACGCATTAAGCCTAACATGTTCCATAGCCTAAAAATCGAAATACCTGTACCGATACGCCTCGAATAACGCCAATAACTAAATCCTTGGGGCCGGATGCTGTGTGTTTGAGGTAAACAATAAGAGACCAGGAAGTTTTTTAAAAATAAATCCACAATCGTCAACGTCACATCACATCAAATCGAGAAGTCGCTGGCGCTCCAGCATCGACGCACGTCGCTGTTTTCTGCAGACGCAGCCCGGCGAGCCTTGACCCCCCTCGCCACGGCGCTACCCCCACAAACTCGGTGTGTCATATCCTTCTCATCACACTGACAACTCGGGGAGCGGAAGCGGACCTTGAACGCAGCACGCCGTTCGTATTTGCCGACTGATGGGAGGACGGGGGGAGTTTTTCTGTGTGTGTGTGTGTGTGTGTGGGGGGTATATTTATTACTTTTTAAATTCTACAAGACAAGCAAGTTAAAACCATTTTATTGATGTGCAAGCCAGCGGGAACATGTAGGATACATAATAAATATTACTTTAGTGGTCTTTGGCGGAATTAAGAAGGCAGCGTACTCGCGTTTCTGTATAGGTATCATGAGGGGGTCAACACTCGCCTTTACAAATCACGGTTGTTATGAGCCTCTAAAATCAGTCAAAGTAAACAGTTTTTCTTCCTTTAAGATAACGAGGAGTCTGTGGATTTGTGCAGTTGACTTTTGACTTGTGCATTAGTCGCGGTTGTATTCATTATCAATGATTGTATTATTTACTTGCTATTATATCGTGCGTGTGGCTGTGTCTGTGTGTGACATGGACTTCCATACGTGACATGGACTTGTTTTTACTCAATGGATTATTCCGTCATTCTGTGCAATTCGTGCGCTTTCGTGTAAACGCAAACGTAGCCCATAGTCGTTGAGCATGGTGACTATTTGAGGCTGTAGATGTTCGTTGGCTCCACCGAAATGAATACGACAGTAATGACTGTTTTGCTCATCAAGCCGAGGTAAAGACGAGCGCTGGGGCCGAGCTAATGGGCGGAGGGGTTGTGCCGCCATTATTGGAGACGGAGGCCGGCCGACGGGGACGGACAGAGACGGAGGGTGATTAGGGTTAGATGCGGTGCCACGGCCGGGCTGGATCTTGGAAATGGCCTCTTAGCGTGATGGATGGATGTAGTAGACACAAATGCGCGCACACACCCACCCACCCACAAAATGGGCTGCTGCCATTTGGATCGAAAATAACTCGTAATAATGAACTAACCCTGACAAACTAAACCATCGACTAACAGATGGACTGACGAAGCAACTAATTCAGCAACCAACTAACTCATTGACTAATAGACCCCCAACCAACCTACTGGTCAACTAATTGACCAACCGGCCAACTAACTAAGTGACAAACCCACCGATCGACTAACCGGGCCAACCGACCGACCAAACAACCAAATATTTGGCCCACTAACCCACTAGCAACTAAACTTACTGACCTACTAACTTAAGGACCGACTGACTATTCAACCACCATCAACAACCCCTCTCCCAAGAAACCATCCAATCAATCAACCAGCCTTCCAACTATCTAGCTAACTAACTCACCAAACAATGCGCTAATCGATTAACCAACCAACAAACCTGGCAGCAGACTAACCTACAAATTAATTGTTAAACTGACTTATCATCCATCCAACCTGCTGGCCAACTATCCCGTCAACCTGACAAACTACAAACTGACGGACTGACTTACAGACTAACTGACCAGCTAACTAATCTCCAGACCAACCTACTGACTAACCAACCAACTGATTAACCAACTATCTTAACTGAAGAACCAACCAACGAACCCGTTGACCAAATAACTGAAAACCAACTGATCGACGAACCAACTACCGTAATGATTGAGCGGCTCTTAAGAGGAAAATCTATTTCAAGTTCAATCCGTATTGTGTGATGGTTCAAGAGATGTTGTATAGTCTGCAATAATGGACCAAATTCTACAACGATGTAGATTCTTCTTTTTTTTTTACGTTTAAGAAAAGTAGTAGAAGGAACATCAGTTCAAGGACACGCAAATATCTATATTTTTATATATATATACAGTATATATATTCTTTTCCATTTGTTTCATTCACAGTAAGCTCTCACTCTGAGCCTTTTTATCCAACTTTTTTGGAGGAGGGTGCACTTTGCTGTATTTCCTCTCAGAGGGACAATGACAGGCTATAGTAGGGTAAGAGCCTAAAAGCAGCTATTTTGTATATTTATACAAAAGAAAAAAGGCCATTATGGATTGAATTACATCTCATTTCCCCTTCAAAGCCACAATTGGGCGTTCTGTTGGTTTTTACCGCTGACTGCATTTTCATCCAAACCAGCGCAAAGCAGCCGAGCAGCACCGAAATGTTAGTGTAGCCAATTAGTCGTCAGTGTCAACATGTCATTACTCGCGGGGAGAAAGAGAAAGAACCACGCCAAAGTCCCGAAAGAGATGCAATTTTCAAGTCTTGCTGACTGTGCATTTCTTCTGTGCAATGTGGCGGTTATTTGTATTATTATTATATTTTTTTTTTAATTGAAGCTTTATTTAACCAGGTAGGTCAGTTGAGAACGTGTTCTCATTTGCAATGACGAGCTATTCAACCAGCTTATCATGAAGAATTGCCCAGAGGAGGGTTTGCATGAATTACATGAGCGTGCAGTTGACTTTTGAGATATTATTATTTTGAGTTGTATTTATTTCTATTAAGGAGGCAAGGAATGGTTGCGTTGCAGTAATTAATTTGCCTGAACACACTCTTCTGCAGCATCGAGAAGTTTTTGGAACTCAACGTGCTGTGAATCCAAGAGGGCACAATAAAAATAAAAAAAAAGAAGAGAAATCGGTTTGCGGCAGATTGAAGTCGACCCGCTATGCTCCATTTATACGACATCTCCTGATTAGATCACAGATTGTTGTTAATCTTTTAATCCCTGATCCCAATAAAAGATAGCTGATTCTCATCGCAAATCTCCTGAGCTTTTGTTTTCTCATCCTCAGATATAAAACACAACAATGCGCGTAATTGGATCAAATGAAATGCCTCTAATTGTTTTTTGCGTCTTAGACGGATGAATTAAGATGATAACGTTTAGGTCGGCTTCTGTTTGACTGTTCGTGTCGTTATTGGAAGATCTTGCGGGTCAATCGTTTTAGCGGCGCCACCGATTGGCCAGTTTTCTGTTTAAGTCCCGCCTATCCGACAGTGCCAAGAATGACCGGATTTTCGGCATGCGCTCATTGATCGCATCTGTCGATCCTTTTCATGTGATTGTTAGATTTGTGTTGTTTCATCTTTTATCTTTGATATCCTTCCTGTTTGTCTTGTCACCATTTAAATTCTTTGCGACTTTTCAATTCCATCAGACAACAGTGCTCTTCGGAAAAGCGAAAGGTCCAATAACTTTGCCTTCGCGACCCGATGAACAAGTTGAGGACGTTTGCGTTTGGTCAGCGCGACCGGCGAGAGGAAGTGTTCCAAAGTGCGCCAGGCGGGTGATTAATATTTATGGCCGCCGTGTGCTGCTTAATTATTCAATGGCGACTTTTTTAATGCACGTAAGTCTTCTTCATGCAGCTCTCTGGCTTTGTTAATGAAGCACGTGGGTCACGTTACATACAGTAGCTATACGTTTTATTACTTAACAAGCTCAAAAAGTTACTGTATGAACAATAAAGTCATACCCAGTCTGTCCCTTTAGAAGTAGCTACTATGCCACTAAAGAAAAAAAAACGAAACATTTTGGGGTACCTCTGGCTGTGCAAGCGCAAGTTTTTGTTACCAATCACTTTCTGTCACCCGGAAGTACTCTGGCGCCAACTGTTTACGACATTACGAGCTGGTCAATGGCACTGAATCTGAGAAGTGCTGCTTCACATCTGAGTTGCATGGCGTCCAACCAACACGAGCGGTTAGCCCACACGCTCCAAAATGAAAGTCCGGGATGAGTCTGCTGCTTAATTGTCCTTTGCGCTTTGTCTCTGTCTGCGCTCACGGCTCGTTACCGCTTCCACCCACACACAAACACATGCGCACGCACGCGCACACAGACACACACATAATCGCGGGCGGACACTAGTGCATTTTATTGCCCCTCTGCAGCTCCTCACAAAGCCACGGGTGTAATTTAATATCACTAGTGTTTGTTTAATCGCCCGATGATGAGGTCGGATGAGTGAAATGTGAAAGCCAGCAAAGTGAGAATGGGGGCATTTGTGTGTGTGTGTGTGTGTGTGTGTGTGTGTTGGTGGGTGTGCATGCACTCTGATTGAGAGCTAATGGCAGATTGGCCCCTCAAAGCACTCACTTTTTAATGCTAATCAAGAAGTGGGTGCACACTGCTCTTCAAGTCATACTACGCAAATTATCATACTAGACATCATGTCTTACTACACATCGAGTCAAACCATTGCGGCTTCTGTGGATCATGCCGTACCTACAGGAACTCCCCAAAACTGTTCCTGCAAAGTTGGAAGCATATAATTGTCCTGATAAGAGGAACCATTAAGATTCAAGTCGGGGCTGGAGGAAGAGTGGAGGTGGCGGCTAGTAGTCCGGCCACAGATTGATTCATTAAGTAATTAAGATAAGATGAGATAATCCTTAATCAGTGTCACGCTGGAGGAAATTAACGTTACAGAAAGCAGTAAAGTTTAAACACAAGATTTATTGGACTACGATAACAGATTAACAAGTTGTGTCTACAGATTTACCCAGCAAAAACTGAGATGATGTCATTGCAGTCCCGAGACACGATCCAAAAGACACTTAACACTAGCTGAGAGCAGTGCGCTAATGACTGCTTGGCAAGGCTGTGATATTCTGGATAAATGCAGGCTCTGGACAAACCGATGTTGTCTTCCTTTGTTTTCATTTGGGAAAAAAAAGCGGTTTCAAAATTTGTTGCTGCGAAACATATCACTGAATGGCATGCTACTCGATGTTACGCTATTATAATGTTATAAACATTGCGATGCTAAATGCTACGCTACAAAACGTTACGGTACCAAACATTGAAATTTGGCAGACGTCTACCAAAACAAGACCCACGAACTTGTGTTGTAGGCAGGTGGGATACGCCCTACTGCTTCCAGAGAGGGAAAAGAAGTATAATGACTTCAGTGTGGCGGCTTTATGAATCCCACGAAACCGTCACACACCTTAACCCTAAGCCACCCCAACACTAGCCCTAACGCTAACCATAAAATACTTTAATAGTATTTTTTAAATTGGGGCGTGTCCTGCCTAGAACACCAGTGGGATTCCTAATAACGCCTCAAGGACCCATGCCTGAAATTGAACAGGAAGTCGGCCATTTTGGTTTGAAGCTGGCGTTTTAGGCGAATTTCAGGGCTCGTACTCTAGCCAACTCCGGCTAGGGAATTCACCCGAGCAAGCCTCAATCGAAAGCAGGAGATGGGTGCTTTTTTACCTATAGGCCATTTAATGCGGGCAGAGCATGGCATAAAACCTTGCTGATCGTCTGGAAGATTCCCCTTGAAGAAGGAGGTGCTAGAGCCCGTTATAAATGACAATTATAAAGTGCTGTATATTGTTAGTGTTGTAATGGATATGGCGCAGTTGGTTCTGAAGTTGCCTCCTGGAAGAAACGAGTCAGAGCTCATTGCTTGTGATCGTCTGTAACCATTTTACTGAATACAAGCCACGGAGAGGCGAGTCAAAGGTTAAACATCTTACAGAAATCGAGGCGAAAGGGTAAAACATCCGTCAACGCTCTGCAAAGTACCACATCATCTTTTTTTCACAGGCTGCCGTTTGAGAAGAAACATTTTCTACTCCCATTCATGCAGGGTTCTTGTATTCTGACCACTGCAGCCCAACATTTCTTCTCCTTTTTTTTTGGGGTGTTTTTTTTTTGTATTCTACAGTCAAGTCTAATATTTACCATCTACTCCCATCTGGTTCTTGCCACCAGGAAGTTTCTTTTATTTGAATAAGACGAAAAGAAACAGTAAAGCAGTTTAACGTTAAAACTCCATGAATTCACAGTGTAGTCACAAGCAAATGTGACTTATTTTGTCGAAAGCGTCCGTTTGAAGGGGGAAGAATTAAAATTGGCCCTTGGGATGGCGACAAGCTCGAGAACGTAGGCGACCGGACGTCTGTTTGGACACATTTCCTAACTCGGCGCGTTAGTGGGAAGATTTTTTTTTGTACAAAGATAAATCAAAAAAAGTCAAGATTAAAAATGAAAAGAGGCTTCTTCTTCACTGTGCCGCGGAAGGCAATTTGTTTTGATCAAATAACGGATAGGCGGATTCTTTCAAGTGGTCGCCACCCTCGCTGCTAGAAGCACTTTCAGTCTGTGAGTGTCTGTCAGTGGATGTCTCCCGAGGAGCCATCATACAATTTTGATGTCTTTTTTGGGTGAACCGATACCCTTTAACTGCACTGTCATGTATTGCCGACATCTGAGTGGCCTTAGTCTGTTCTATGGCATCCCACTGGACTTCCAAGTTTGTGCAGCCTTGATTCTCCCCTACTTTAATAATGTCCACAGCAACTCTATTATTTTCGAGATGTTGCTTTCCTTTCATCTTTGTCAGGCTGTGCCATAGTAGCAATACATAGTATAGCAGTATCAAATAATTCTATAACGTGCAAAATAACCTATTCCATATACCTTAACTCTAATCACGTCTTACTACACATCATGTCATTCTCCACAAATTAGCATACGATGCATCACGTCATACCATGCACCGTGTCTCATCAAATACACCGTATTTTAGGATCCATCATCTCATATTACACATCATGCCATACTATATACATGCACTGTACTCCATTCCTTTATAATACATCATGCCTTGTCATACTTCAGCTCAACCTATAAATTACGACTTACTGCACCATCCATCATGCCATACTACAGACGACACAAATTGCCTTACGACATACTACGTCATACTCCATTGCTTCTGTGCCAGGTCAAAAACTATACGTCATGTATTTTAATACTGTACTGTATATCATGGCATACTACAGACAATGTCAAAGAGAAAAAAATCTAAGTACTACATGTCATGCCATATGGAACACCAAGTGATATTCCACATTTTATAGTTACGTATCACGTCATACGACATGAATTAACATTCAGGAGATCATGTCATATTAGATGGACTTCACGTCTTCTGTAGATCATCTTATACTATACATTTCAAACTATTCATCATGTGTGAAAGTACATACTATTATTCTTTTGGGCATGACTTAAATACTGTGGTGCCTAAGTCGCATTGTATTATGTCACCATTTGCTGCTTCTACTGTTTATGATATCGCATGGCAGCAAAAGCCAGTCAAATCCTCCGTCTGCAGCCTTTCATATTTCAGGCAGGGCTAGACTCAGAGGTTAAATCTCAGATGCAGACCTTATGTGACTGACTGAGGACGGATAATAAATGTGGGCCGGATTGCGGGGAGGCTGATGGGAAGCGCCAGGGGAGAGCGGTCGGTTCTTGAGCTGCCGCCTCATTGGCACACAGACGCCGACTTTAATATTCCAGTCAAGGATCACCGGTTAAGAACGTGGGAACGGTCAGCAAGTGGCCAAATAACACTCGGTTGGGTTCCTTCATCAGACCGTCAGACTGAGAATTTGAGCCCTCCCTAAAGACTGCATCACGACCGGCTAACAAAGAATGAAGTCGTCATGGCTTGATGTACTGGAGGCCAAATAAGAAGCGGGAGAAGTGAAAAAGAAACAGAGAGATCAGAGTCGCACGAAGGCGGATAAGAAAGCCGTGAAAGAACGAGAACAAACGTTCCCAGAGGACCACTCATCTCAGATCTAATATAGTCCAATTCCCTCTGTATGTCTGTTAATTACTTCCCTCTGTAGCCGTCACGACGGCGGCGGGAGGAAAGAAAAAGCCTCGCTACCTTTTCCAAATGAACCTTCAGCAGAGTCAACTGAATCTGGGTTAATGACTTCATCTGCTTTTCTCTCCGCAGACCACCTCCAACGTATTCCTCGGCACCCATGTCGAGAGGTACAAAACCGACACGATAACCATAACTAGTGCTTTTACGTAGCTCGCAACGCAGTAATTTAAGGTGTTAATAATAGATCTTTTCACCGTAGCATAACACACGTGGCGATAGCGCTGATGGCACCACTTGTAAACAAATCCTTCTGTCATTTGACCAAGGCAAAGCGATTAAGATAACAAGGTAAGTGGCATGAATGATAATTGTATCCTTCTTTTCTACCGCCATGGTTTGAACATCTGAAGTGTCAGCTGAAAAGAAGATGTTATTTGAGAAAAATGACTCGGAATGGAGACGTGATCTACATTTCAAAAGATAAGTTAATTCAAAAATAAATGTCGTGGAAATTCAGACATAGTTAACAGGATCATTAACTCATTGGACGTTTATGTTCCTCATCTAGAATCCAACCATTTACTGCCAGCGACGTATATATTCGCCAAGTACGTTTTTCAAAGGGTTGGAATGGAAGAGAGTCTTGCAGAGTTTGTCTGTCACAATAGCAAAAAAAATATTAGCGTCAAGTCACTTTTCTGCTTGACATGTTTCTTTTTCACGTAAAGCTTATGTTGGCTGTTTTTTGGTCAGAAACCGGTGTTTTTGGTGAAACCAACCCATGTTCTACTGCTGATAACAAAAGAACACAAAACTTTTTCTGCTGAAAGAAGAGAGTGTACTCTTTATCTTAGTAGGTTCAGTGCTTAATTATCACAGAACACAATATTCTGTGGATCTTGAAAGATGAGTAAAAACAATTCTTGTTCATCATGGTCCCGATATTTGTGTATCTGGCCTCTCATAGCGCCCCTGCCTGTCAGCAAAGGAATGACAGGTTGGGATAAACTGGAAATAGCTCTGTCATGTTCTTTTCGATGCATCTCACACAGTATGTAGCCTTCACGGCTGCTATTTTCTTCCTTCCTCTTCTACTCTTCCCGTCGCAGCCAGGGATCTTATATACAACGATAACAACAAAACGCTGACGACAATCTCAACATGAAAGCCGATGCTGAGGCGGAGCGGGAGAGAGCGGCGCTTCATTAAAATGTCAAACACAAAAGGCAGACAGTAGAGAGGGATATTATTACTAAAGCCTAAAGCACATTAGTGAGCTGGAGAAATAGAGAAAATATGAGGAGAAATGTATTTTAGTGGTGCGTTCTGGTGCAGCTGAGCTTTTAAGTCCGACATATGTTCAGTTAACTTAATAACAAAGAAACATTATATTCTTATGGAGCGGTTAACAGTATGGGCGGGATTCCCAAACACTGTTTACGGTTTGAGTTAAATTTGATCCGGTATGACATTTGACAGCAATAAAACAATAGCCTAAATGATGAAATTGGTGACCCAAACTACACAAGAATGAAATTTTAAAATGTCTTTTGTGCTACGAATTTTGTGAAGCCTGAGGCTGCTCTGTGTCAAATTTGACCTGTGCCTGCTATAATGGATTTTAGATTTACCAGTGAGTTTCAAATCAAGGAAAATGGTGGGACTCTTGAAATTGTGAAACTGTACATGCCATAAATGTGTGCATATGTGTGTAAGAGGGAGCTTTAAACAGTTCAGAGAACTGTTTGTTTCCATCCCGTTAGGACAGATTCCTGCAGAAACATGCGCCTGTTGGTCTTTGAAGTCTCGTAGGAGAATCTCGAAACAGTGAAAGACTAAAACATTATGATAAGCGACGATCAGACACACTGAACCTAGCTGCCAATTTGATGTGGGCCGGTTATTATGTAAATGGGCCAAATTGCCAGGTCACAATTTGGTAACATTTTTTACAACTCACTTACAGACACGTTTTTGGAATCAGGCAGCTAACAAAGAATGTATTTGGTTGTGTAATTTCACATTTAATGGGTGGGCACTCAGTCCAGAAACCCAACGATTTGGATACAAATATTTATGATCATAAAAATACGGAATGAAAAAGAAAACCTCATAACTGGTGCAAATTTTCGAAATGTATGTAGCAATCAAAGTGTGACAAAAAAAGTGGATTAGTTCGATCGTTCCGGTTTGCATTTTGGTTGACGAAATAATCCAGGTACTCAACGCTTTCTCACACCATTTAAATTAATAAGTTAATTGTGCCTCATTGGAGGACCAATGTAGGTTTCATTTCAGTGTATGGGCAAGGTTAGATGAACATTTCACTCTCAGCTTTGTGCTTAGTCTTGTTTCAACAATGACCTTCCATCCATCCATCCATTTCCTTGCGCTTATCCGAGGTCGGGTCACAGGGGCAGCAAGTCTTAACTCTTAGGCTAGTTCTACAAACCATTTTAAGATACACATTTGAGTTAATTATAACCGGAGACAGCAAAATTTCGGGAGGATTTACACTGCAGGTCTAAGTTACCAATTCCGATTTATTGTAGTAGCAAAATACATTTCTTTTAATTTTTTTAGATTTGGTGAACGGTGGGCCTGTGAAGCCCTTGGAGACTCTATTGGGATAAAGAGCTATACAAATACACCTGACTTGACTTGGCTTTTTGGTAGCCAACAAACTACGTGGTGCGAATCGTGCAGAGGTAGCATGTTAAGAGTATTTAGCTAATATGCCTCAGGGCTAGACAGCAAGCGAATGAGTCAGTTAGAGTATGAATAATCGTCGTGGAAAGGGCAGCGGAGGCGCCGCTATTATTCTCCGTCGGAAAAGTGACACTCGGGCAGAAGTGTTCTGCTTCGCCGTGGCCTCGGGGGTGGCGTGCTTGAATGTCAACGTTGACTTTTGCAGTCGGCGACCAGGCGGACTCGATGTTAATTGTATGTATGCAAGCACGTTTTGCACAAATCTGTCACTCGGGCCAGATTCGGACGGCGTGGTTCAAGTGGCACGATTCCAATTTCTTTCCTCTCGAGTGGCGTTTGCGGTAGGCGTTATTGCAGCGTAAAGAGAAACAAATGCACGTAATCGAATATCCTCAAATCGGAATCAGGCCTCTTCCAAATGTACATTAAAATCTGATACGTAGCAGATATGTGCCAACGCATGTGCAGCATAGACGTGCCGACGGGATATACCCCAAGTATATCCAAACTTGTAACTCAACTTACCTGGATATAATATTGCCCATTGAAATGATTGAAGCTCCATTAATCTGGTCCTGCCCATAAAAACCACCACAATTTTCCGTGAAAGAAAAATAGGACAGTATTGTATAAAAACATAAAAAGAGAGTGTAAAGAAATAAACTGGTTTTATAAAGATTGAGCTTTTTGTGAATGTTTTCATTATGTATTTGTGTGTTTGACAATAGCATTCATGAAACTGCTGAAAGTGTATTGGTGAGAGCAGCGCTCCTATTTCTGTCTCCACTTTACTCGAGCCGCAGCATATCTGAAGTATGATCGTAAACCAAATTTGGGCTCGTAAAAATCGACCAAGTGACGGCTCGTAACTGGTCAAACTCTTGGGGCACTGGTAAGTCAAGGTACCACTGTTTTAAGATCCTTACTACTAAACTGGTCATGAATGTTTGGGTTAAAATGTTTGGTAATGAATAAGTCCCATGGCATTTAGGGGTGCACATGATAGTTAATTGACGTTTGGATTATGAGGGCGACCTTGGAAAGGTTTTCTTCCCTGCAACCAAAACGTTTTAGAATGCCTAGCAGATAAACATATGTCTGTTGATTTTTGATAGATTCAAATAAAAATGCAGACTGCCGCAAACCTTTGCTGAAAGCCAGGGGTGAGTTAACAAAAACTTCCCTCTGCATGACATTCTATAATATGAAGCAATCCGCTCATTTCGGAGCTACTCTAACGACTGACTGATGTTATTGACAGCTTCCCACAGTGCAGTAGCACTGCTGTGTGTGAATGCATAATGTAACAACATTCAGTCGGCGGTGCGAGGTGAACAGTGCATGCATAACAACGCTGCGTACATCTCTAAATGGGCAAAAATCTGCAAGAGAAAGTCCTCGCAGTCAGGAATTACTGGAAGGATATTTTGTTTGGTGCTGGCATGAAACATGGCTGAAGCTGTTATTCCTTGTCAAGGAGAGCAGAGTGAGCCTTGGTTTGCTACTTATTCATAAGTCTTGACAGCGCAAGCCGGCGTACGCTGGTGCGAGATACCTTGAAGGCTAAGAAACAAAAGATTCAGACATGTCGACGTTATCTCTGTGCGGCTTGATTTGATATTCTGATGTCGCTGGATGATTTCTGCTTTTGGGAGCAGAGCCACATCGCTTGTCTTTTCTGCTCGACGTGTCCTTGCCGCTTTGATTTCAAACTGTGACGTTCGCCTTCTTGGCTGTCTTACTCGTTACTTTGTATCATTATGTGCACCTCAGCAACACAGGACAAGGATGGTTCAAAAAGGTCTTTGTTTGCATTTTCTGTACTGGGATCATAAACTCAAAGGCAACAAAGTTGACGCAGACTGATGCATATTTTATCCAAACCGAGGGTGAGTAAAATCAACTTTGCCTTCACAAGCTTGAGTCCTAACTGGTCTAGGTTAAACCTGGTCTGACCCTGAAATGGTCTAAACCTTAATTGAGCAAGCCAAAATTGGTCAGATCCTTACCTGGTCCAAAAATGCCTTGGTCCTCTGCAAATCTGGTCTCAACCTCACTTGATCCAACCCAAACTAAGTTGGCACCTTACCTTGTCCAAAATGTCCTTGGCCTTCACTTTCACCTGTTCAAACCGAACTTGGCCTTCATTTAACACAACCATAAATCCTTACTGGTCTAAAACAAACCTGCTCTGACCTTAATCTGGACCTAATTTAGTCAGCCTACAGCCAAGTCAGTTAGACTTGGACTTGGCTGTAACCTTGTCTAAACGCAACATGGCCTTCGTCTATAGCACATTTTAAAGTTCTAACTTGTCCAAGATAAACCCGTACTCACCCTAAATTGGTCGAAACATAACTTGGCTTTTATATAATGATGTGTTACAACTTTACTTGTCTAATACAAACCTGGTCTCACACTGTGGGTCCAAACTTATCACCTGGTGTAAACCTTAATTGATTCAAGCCAAATTTGTTCAAAGCCTTACCTGGGGAAACTGTCACTTGGCCCTCCTTTAACCTGGTCTTAACATAATTTGACCTTCATCTAATCCATCTTCAGGTCTTAAATGATCTAAGACAAACCTGGTTCGACCCTAAACTGGTCAAAACCTAACTTGGTTCAAGCCAAAATTGGTCCTTAGAGGGCTTAAACATGACTTGGCCTAAATTGAGCGTAGCCAGGCCTGGTCTGAGCCTAACCAGAGCCACACTACACTATTAGGTGTAGGTGGAGGTACTTTTCTATGTGGTCCAAAATTTAATTCTTCGCCCTAACCACGGGTTTAAGACAAACCTGGTCTAAACCAACTAAAGTGCAAAAGTAACTTGGACAAGCACTTACCTCTTCAAAAACTACCATGAGCTAAGCATAAACTGGCCCAACAGTAATCAAACCCTAACCCTGTCTGTGGCTGACTGGGTCAATAATACAAAATAAAAATAGCTTGACTAAAATGCCGCAAAGAAAGGTCAGTGGAGATGAAGCTCAAGTGCCGAGGCTGTAGCGTGACTCAGCGGGATGTGGAGAGCCACTTCTTGCTGACACAGAAACCGCACTCACATTTGACATTTTCTAGGTGAGCTAATTTATGGGCTCCGGCAGCGTAAAATGATATTTGAGGTAAGTTGTTACGTAGCAAGAAAGTGCACCGTCTGAGGGAAATAAACGCTTTCTCGAGGGCACTCATGCATTTTCTCACGAATAGGAACTCATTTTTTTTAAATCTCACACCGTGTTTCCATGCTCTGCGTAAAAGGCACAAGCGGGTAAATTCCAGTTGTCGTGTTACATCTTTAGCGCCTTTCAATTGTCTGACAATGGCAATTGCTTTCAACGCAACAGAGCGGGAGAAGTGCATAAAACCCTGGTCCTGGTTTCTCGCTGTCCCCCTTCACAAAGCTGTCCTTTCGCCTCTGTTACCTCTCTGATACTGATGTCTGAAGCTAGCATTTGAGTACCCTTCACACAGGGCAGCGATCTCGGGAAAAGCTTGGCATTGATGGACAGTGCGAAAGTTTGCGAGCGTAAGATACAGGGCAGACGGAAGTGCGTGTCGGCCTGCCCCCGGGCTTCCTGCTATCCCCTTTCACACCCACATGGCCTACTCTGGTACTACATCAGAAGCTGGCAAATTTGTAGGTTAACTTCAACACCCCCATTTCCATATCGATACGGAATTCACACAGGCAGTGACTTGGCAAATGGGCTAATGATGCGCAAATTTGTCTGTGGAATGTCTGTGTAAAAACACCCACGAATGTTTTTTTTTTTTTGTCGAGTGTACCAGACCCGATGCAGGACTCTAGGGCAAAGCTCCAGATAAGGCCGCAGTGTGACGGCGGCCATTATCCCGCTCCGTTTCCAGTCATATTGGCGTAATGAAGGTCATCTTTATTGACTGTCATTCATTCTCACTCCTCTGGGTCTCCTCCTTCGCCTTTGCCTGACACCTCCGTCATTCGGGGAAGCACAATGCATCTCTCCGTAGATTTAGTCCATTCCTCTCCTCGCCTTCAACTCGCTTGGAGAAATGGGTTTGACGCGAAGAGGAAGAAGCCTTGAACGAGGATGTGTAGAAATTAAGGGAGCGAGCGCTCCCGCCATCTTTCAGTCATCAGTTGATTGCTGCCATCGGGCACAGGGAAGGAGGTTGCCTGACCGAGTCGCTGACACTTGATTGGCTTTTCGTCACTCCGCTACGTGCAATAGAGGAGAGCGTTTTAGCCACTTTCGCACTGAGCATCTAAGCCATCTTTTTCCCATCTCGCTGTGTTATCTTTAAGGTACAGATATGGGACCGAGATCGTTAAAGTCGACCTGCAAATTTGCTGGCTGCTGACGAGAGCCTCTAGTTTTCCCAGCTCATTGTCCTGTGTGTAAGGTGCACGGGACAGGAGGTTGAAGCCGACATAGGAATTTGCCAGCTTCCGACGTAAGATGCTTCCACACGAGTCTTCTTAGGCAGGTTGGCACAGCTTTTTCGCAACCCTGGCCTGCTGTCTTGTGTGTAAGGCACCAATGCAGGATGGAAGGATTCAAATTGACTTCCGACGTGAGCTTCTTTCACATTCTCTTTCTAAGCTAGCTGTTTCATGGTTCGCTCTCCCGTGTGTAAGGTACCGGTGCCAGATGGTTGGTTGAAGTCGACACGCAAATTTGCCTGCTTCTGAAGCAAGCCTCTTTCACACTGGCTATCCAAGTCAACGTTTTCATTTTTGTGCGTTAGGTACCGATGCCGGGTGGTTGGGCAAAGTCGACCTGCAAATATGCCTGCGTCTTACTTAAGCCTCTTTCACTGTGGCCAACTCTGTCGGCTTCCTCGCTGCATTTTCCCATTTTCGCTGTGCTGTGTGTGACATACCGCTACAGGACTTGACTTGAAGTCAACGTGCAAATGTTTCCATATCCCACATACGCCTCATTCCACGTCAGGCTGGTACCGATGCGGGTTGGTTGATATCAACCCGTGAATTTGCCATCTTCCGAACATGTCAACACAGGTGGAAAGTCGTAATTTAGTTAACACCTGAGGCGCACTGTTTGCTGTCACGCTAACATTGCCGCACATCTAATTATTTATTATCAGCACTTGTCCCCCTTTAGGTGAATAAATCTACCATATGTACCAAATCTAACAGCCTACCATTAGGCCTCTGACGTGTCAATTTGCCAGGCGGAACAATGTTTAACACCTGAGACTCACAGCCCACGCCCATTTGTGTTGAAAGCAATTGCCCCTGTCGCCACACCTCTAATATCTGAACGTGCGAAGGTCCACTTTGGACCGCTTCTGTCTGAAAGGCACACTCAAATGAATCCCGGCTCTACTGCGAAGGGCCAATTTACCGGGAAGACAGCGTGAAAGAAGCTGTTTTTGTTTTCTAGACAATTAGCAACGCAGCAGGCCTCGCCGCTCGTAAGATTAACTTTAGAAGATTTCTAAAGTGCCTTTCCCGCGGCGTAATGCGCTCTTAATTCCAGCCAGTAACACTGACTCATTCAAATGTTACGGAGCCGGGAGAAAAGTCGCGGGCAGCTCGTCTTTGAACGGAATTAAACGGCTGAATAAATAAATCCTGCCTGAATTCGGCATTAATAAAAGTCAGCCGCAGTGCTCAGAGTGACTTATGAGCCAGTAGATGTGCTGCGACCATTCGCCTGCTTTATTACTCGAAATGAGACCAGTGTGTGTGTGTGTGTGTGTAGCCTATGAATCATTTTGTTTTTGTGTGGTGGTGACACTTCTCATGCTTAGCCATCTGAGGAGGGACAGAGGAAGAGAACAAGGATGGAGAGAAAGGCGACAAGCATCTCTTCCATCCTTCCTTCCTTCCTTCTTTCCTTCCTTCCTTCTCTCCTTTCGTCACTTGCCCACTCTCTGGCTTGCATCCCAGGAGAGGAGATGTGGCTGAAGGACACATAGAGGTTACACCGGATTGGCTTGTCACAAGGGTGTGTGTGCGTGCGTGTGTGTAACTAAGTGAGTGTGTGAAAGAGGGTGTGTTAGTGTGAGTGTACGTGAAAGTGAATGTCAGCGTGGGTGTGTTAGAGATTGTGTGTGTGCGTGTGAGTGAAGGTGTGTGAAAGGGAGCGGGGGAAAGTGTGTGAGAGAGAGAGAGAGAGAGAGTGTGTGCTTTAAGATTTTGGTTCAACTTCAATGGAAGGTTCCATTTCCCTCCCTATACTGAATGTGAAGATAAGATATATTACTACCCCTTTTACGCTTCCAATTCAAGCTGTACATTTTCCGTATTGTTTTTTCTCTAGGAACAGTAACAACAGAGAATGGGGGAGTTGAAGGAGATAAAATGTTAAACTGTCAGCTTCAGCTGTAGTTTGGGGTGCTGCAAGTTGGCTGCGTAAAATGGCATTGGTGTAAGGGTTGACACTCATTATGCCAGGTTGCTGTTAAAAGCAGTTGTCGTTTACCAACTAGAAACCGGCCCCTTATGTCATGTAATTACAGGGCATGCAGGGTCACAGTCAAAAATCCCACTTCATTTGGTTTCTGTGCGAAAGGCACAGGCTGAAAAACTCTTCAAGTATTCGTATTTGACCCTCACACGTTTATTTCCCACGAGGCCTCTGTGAGCATAGCAGTTCAATTTTAACAGGATTTTCTGTTCTTCCAGTCGGCTGGACCAGTCCACTGTGACAAATATTAACAGATGAGTTGTCGCTTTTTTTTTTTAAGCATGGCTAAAAGTTTTTAGGGATGACACATTGATTTTTTTTCTTCAATGAGTACAAAAAAAAATCCCGAGCTATATTATGTTTTATTATGCTAAAGTAGGAGGTCTCAAGGACTTAATGCCTAAAATAATGTCTTGAAACATGTTATTAATTTCATGGCATTACATTTTTTTATGAAACGCAACAAAATTCACACACCAACATGCCAGTGTCGCATCTCTACAATATTCCACCGTATCAATTCACAGAGAACAATTTAAAGATCCATTATTCATGTCGTATCCAAGATATTGCAGCGTTCAACGCATGTCACATCAGACTGACGTGTGATTGATGTTTGTCAGTGTCCACATCATGGAGATGTGTCTTTGTGTGTGTGTGTGTGTGTGTGTCTCACCACATAAATTGTATTATTTTTTAATTTAGTTATTTTTTTTTTTTTTTTTTATTATTATTGTTACGATTAAACAAAAATTTGTGATCCAATTTCACATCATCCACCGGTAGAAGTCTGCTTGCACTTGCGTAGAAATGTACTTTGCACACCTCCGAACTCCCTGACTCGAGCAAATCAGTTTTGCCTTGGGAAAAATGTGGTCGTCTGCGCTCTGCCATGTCGAAGACTGTCAGTGCGCTACTAGAACGCCGCATTTAAAGGGAATGAGGGGAGCCGCTTTGATTGGACGGAATTGAAGTCGACCGCAATCACAGCCGCGGCAGCGTGGACGTCCCTCTTTTAGACGCGCCGGTCCATGAAATTATCAACACCGGGCCAAACCGTCCTGTGTGCAGAGTTGCACTACGTGTTGCGTTGGATTTACCCCAGTCATGGAAATAGAGCCCATCATGTTTAACAAGGACAAAGATGTATTTCATCCAGAATAAAATCTTTTGTGAATAAAGATGTATATTTCCAAGCTAAAGTCGTAATATTATGACATGACAAAAATACAATTGTATTCTCAAGATATGACACCTTTTATTCTGGAAAAGATACCTTTATTCTCTCAAACACAAAATAGGACGACAGTGGTACCTTGACCTAAAAGTGCGGCAATATTTTCGAGAAAATATAAGCATTTTGTTCTTGGATAAAAAAAAAAATAGACTTCAATCATGCAATAATACAACTTCTGTTCTAAAAACAACCTCATTCATGTAGGTATGTAAAATTAATTATTGCGATAATATGTTCAATCATATCATAGCTTTTGATAGGCCCAAAGCTAAGATGGGGACGATTAATTGGTTTATTACGGTTTTATGTAGGTATGCTTTTTTTAAATCATGCTACATAATAATTTATTGCAAATTCATTTGTGGACCCCCAAGCTACAGCTCGTGGATCCACCAAGGGTCCCCATTTTGAGAACCACTACTAGTTTACACACACGCAACAAGTTTTTGTATTAATTGATTTAGTGTTGTGCAGTGACATTAGCAGGCTAGCGTGCGTGTGTGTGTGTGTGTGTGTGTGTGCAGGGTGGGGAGGTGGGGGGCTGGGGGGTGGGGGGGGTGACAGAGGCGGAGGGTGTTAATTACTTGTCCGTCCTGCTAATAGACTGGAAACATAAATGCAATCAGCCACAAAAGCAATTAATTCAACATCTGCTCTGATCAAATTTGCCTGTGCCATGTTTTGATGATGTTTCCACACACACACACACACACACGCGCGCACACACACACACGCAAAGACTTCCATAATCTAGTTTGAACAATTAGTCCCCCTCACTGTATCAATTACCACCGGGACCTTTTTACTTTTAGCCCTCAGCAGATAAGTTGATTTAAAACCCACTGGGACTGTCCATTTTTATTAATATCATTATAATAGAAGTATTAATAACGGTGTTATTCAGCAATAGGCAAAACGGGAAGCACTGGTGATCTGGTTCTGTGAAGCCCTTATAAATGTATCACTTTGGTGTTTTTTTTGTTTTTTTTCCATTGGTGTCCACCTTTTCTGGAATTGATTTGCCTTCTTTTGTTTTCCTTGGTCAAGCGTCTGTCACCTGGCACGCAAGGCAAGTGGTTTCGTTGGATTGGCTTTGTCCAACACAAGTTTGTACAACGGCTTTGATTGATTTTACATCTTGTCTGAGCTTCAAAATAGCTCATACGTCTGTCTTCGCAGGCAAAAAAAAACAAATCTGAAACCGAGCGTAGACATTCAGCTGCTATTTGTTTGAATAATCAGCGTAGTGGGCGACGAAACACAGCTGTCACTCACGTTTCAATACTTTGGCTCACATGAAAAAATTCAAACAAAACGTCCTATCTATTAACTACTGTATGTTTGCAAAAATAATTTTTTTGGTCTTACTTTGCTAGATACATAGCTCCAACAGCCAACAGAATCTAATATAAATAGGACACAGAATATTAAGTTTTTTACATAATAAATATGTAATGAATATAGTCTAATTATTTTTATATAATTAATAATGATTATAATTATTCTACACTAATATTTGTACATTGAGTGCAAAATGGGAAGCATATTATTGACAGTAATTTACAGTGAAGATTAATTATAATGTACCCAATATGTACAATGTACGAAACATCTATTTATATGCATACTGTGTGCATAATAGTCCCATTTATTGCACACTGAAACGAAAGGAATGAAATGATGTTAACAAAATTAAATGTAAATGTGCTAATAATGTTGTCTTTTGATTGTTGAGCCTGTACGTTTTTACTCTACAGCAAAAAAATAAAATAAAGAAATTGGCCTTACTGTTCCAAAATCAAATAAACAATAAACCAGACAGATGGTGGTACAAATGACTTAAATGTGACCACTTCCAGAACTTATAAATACATATAATATATAAAAAATAGCCGCAAGCAATAACGTTTGCAGCAGAGTATGCTGTTAGCGCGACATGCTAACTAGCCAAAGCGTCAGTGTCAACCTTGCCAAAAAAAAATAATAATGCAGCTTGCTTTGCTGTTTTACTTTCACACAGGGAGTTGGATGATCAATCCATGTCACGTCAAGTCACATCACGCTGTTATGATGAGCTAAATTAGTCTGGAAATGCAACATGAAGCCAACTGATGCGACAACTGTGCATTTGTTAGCTGTATTAGCATGTTGGCTAACTTTTCTAATATCTCTGTCAGCTACAAAAAGTTGTAGTCAGCCGGCGGCATCCAGCCATTGTTGTTTTTTATTTAGCCATCAAAAATCCTCTAGCATCTCTAACAAGGTCAGGCGAGGGTGTGGTCACCGGGAAGTAAAAATGGCGGAGATGTTTTGAAAAGATGAAGACGTTAGCTCAGATGAAGGAAGAAGACGGTAGCTCAGATTCATTTGAGTGCAACAAAAACATCATCCATTCTTCCCCCGCCGTGTTTGTTGTCGTCGACTGTAGCGCAGGTAAACAAACACACACACACACACACAAACACGTGCACAGGTTGTTTGATGACTCACCCTCCAACGTCTCGGTTTCAATTCCGCAGCGATTCAGATAAACATCGGAGACAGACAGGAGATCGGAAGGGTTTGAGCGAAACCAATTTGGGGGCGATGTCAAGCGTCGGCAGTCAGCGCTAACCTGCTAATTACCGGTTTGATGGCAGCAACAGGAGCAGAACCAATGGAAATACTGTACAGAGATACAGGCAGCAAAGCTTACATCGGTGGCAAAACTCGACAGAGGATCCCAACATTTTGAAAGTCTGGATGTTCAAGCGAACAACAAAAGCAACAACTTGCATCTTCAGCGTTGGCAACTGAGCAACTTTTGAAGTACATTTAGCGACTTCCGAGTCCAACTAAAAATGGCTAAAATGAGCTAGTGGTTGGTGCTCAATTATTATTATTATTTTTTTTACATATTTTGGAAATATGTAATTATTATTGTTATTACAATTTTATTTCACATTATTATGTCCTAATTATAAAAACATGTACCATATGTACACAAGGTTGAACGACTTAAGTTGATGAAAGTCATTTAATCGATAAGGTCACTTATTTTTTTTTTCATCATGGACCGGTTTCACATAAAGAAATACAGTATTTCGACGGAGGGGCAAAGAAACACATCAAAACAAATGATTAAAAATACAACTCACCATTACTCTTGTCGATTTATCGGTTTAACCCCTAATATATACAAGTAGCAGCTGAGAAACCCATAAGGACAAGATTGTTTCCTTAATTATTCTACAAAAGAGGAATTTCCAACGCACAGCTTATTAAAACAATTTACTGCTTTATATAAGACGTTTTATTAGTACGGAACACAATATCGAACACAATTGAGGTTAGCATGTTAGCATAGCCCTCGACAACTGTTCCAGTTTTTCACATGGCTTCTTTGGAAAATTAATTGCCCGCCATGCTCGGGCCCATTTGGCACCAACAGTGTGGTACGTTTGGCTAGTTTGAGGGTTCTGATGCAAACTCGAGACCAGCACATTTACCATCGTCGACCCTTCATGAACAACGTAGATGTGCCATGAATTTACTGTAATGCGATCATTCATGATAACTGCCACCTTCCACATTAGAAATAAACTGCACAACTACAAATAATCTACTATTTCTGTGCTTTTGGTTTTCCAGGGCTAGACCGACTGTGGCTTTAACTGCTGGTGTCGGGCATGACTGTGAGACAACCTTAACAGATTCCCTTGCCAAACGGAAATGCACAACATGTGAGCGACATTTTGTCGGCGGAATGCGACGTGTTAGCAAATCACAAGAGCTGCGTAGTCGGAATGTGCGATAAAGCTACATTCACACGCATTGACTTTCTACATCAAGCAGAAATCTTTGCCAGGGGCCACAAACAGCATGAAGCTGATTAACATTACGCATCCCCAATGCAACCCTGCACGGTCGCTTTCTTCAGCATTATTTGTTTACCTCACTTGTGTTGGTTGCAGAATGAGTGGAAAGGATCACAAGGAGGTACAGTTACGAGACATGGCTATGTGCTGTAAACAGACAAGAGTGAAAGCACAATCCCCCGGGGGAGAATCCGACTCGTGGAATCCATCTCCGAGGCCGCAGAGGACCGGTTACAGTTCACTTGTAATTACCGAGCTAAATGATTTGACTGCTGTCTCACTGTCTGTGGATTTTGTGGCCGGTCGCCTGTTTCGTGTCCACTTTAAGGGACTTTCCCGGGAGTAGACGCTCGCCGGATACCCGGCTGTAAACGTAACTCTTTTGGTCCGATTTATGGTGCAAAGCTTGCGGGAATATTGTTTTGGAGTTTTTTTTTTAGCCGGCGAGGTGAGGTCTGCATTCAACTGTTGTCTGACAGTCGACATGTACAATGAGATGTCTTAAAAAGGATCAAAGTGGTCTTACGTCACTCTTTAATTTGACTTCCTGAAACAGAAACACAAACAAGGTAGTTATGATCTTAAATCGGATTCAAGTGATCTTAAATGGGTATTATATTCGATCAAAGTGGTCTTAATTTTTGTCTTAAATTTGATCAAAGTGGTCTTCATTCGATATTTAATCAATATGTTCTTCAACTGGTCTTACATTGGATCAAAGTAGTCATACAAACTGGATCGAAATGGTCTTAACTTGATGTTACATTGGTTTTACATTGTCTGTCCACTTTAATCGAAGTGGTCTTAAATTTCTTTTCAATGTGACTTTCTTGAACAGAAACACAAACCTGGTCGTTATGATCTTAAATATGAGCAAAGTGCTCCTACATCTGTTTTAAAATTTGATCAAAGTGGTTTTTATTCGGCCTTAAATTTCCTTAAACAGATTCACAAACCTGGTGGCTATTGATCGGTGTTTATCGTGACAAGAATATGAATACTCGTTGCGGAAAAGTGTGGCAAAATCACATCACATTTGTTTGGCTACATCCCAAAATGAAGCGGAATCCTTCAATGCAGGAATATTCTGGCGCTCAGACATTCCTCGGAAGGTTTCTTCAAAACTGTCATCCCGGCCTCACTTCATCCTCGCCGCTCGTCAAACTACACAGTGTACTACCGCGTAGAACAATAAATAAGCGTGGAGTACATATGAGACCTTCCGAAAAGGCTGTCGTCTCGCATCATTGTGCTTGCGCGAGAGAGAGAAAAACTAAGCTCTAACTAAAATAAGCTCTATATTGATTTTCTGACAGGTGTGAGTTGAGCAAGGTGTGCAAAAAGTCATTTCGTACATTTGAGGGAAGTAATACTAAATCTGTCTTAAAGTGGATCAAAATGGTCCTAAATCCGTTTTTCATTTGATCGCAGTGTTCTTAAATCGGTCTTTAATTTGACTTCCTTAATCAGAGTCCCATACCCGATCTTAAATCAGTCTTAAATTTGACCAATGTGGTCTTTGATCGGGCCTAAATCTGATCTAATTTGTCTTAAATCTGTCCTAAACATGGTCAAAGCCGTCTTAAATCAGTCTTACATTTGATAAAGGTGGTCATTAATTGACCTTAGATTCGCCTTCCTTGCGCATAAACCTGGTTGTTATGATAAACTTGAGTGAAGTGGTCTTTAATTTGGGGTTACTATGACTGAAGTGGTCTTAAATTGATTTGATTGACGAGGTCTTAAATCACAGTGCTGACTATAGTTAGCTTTGCTAACTAGCTTTTGCCAGCTGTGCTAATGACCGCCAGCTCGCATTGCTAATTTAATGAACTCTCTGTAGCATTGCTAATTTACATTGCTAACGAACTCTTGGTATCTGTCTGCCAAATGTTGCGAGCAAGCACAGCCCATTGTCGAGAGTCGTTAGTTAGCACTGTTCTTGTAATTATTGGCTAGCTAGCAACACCGATTCTTGCTCAAAAGGCAAATTTGAGGTGCCCAGAGGAGTCAGGATCCCTCCCCAGACACCGGGCTTTTCAAGAGCTAAAAAGTTAAGTCCGCCGACCTGTCGCTCTTCATTATTATACACTTCCTTCCCTCATTCCTTCACGGTTGTCTGTGAGAAACAAACGAGTGCGGGTCGCCGTGCCGACAGAATGCTGATGAGACAAAAAGAAAAAAAAAAAAGTCGTCCTGTTTGTCAAATGCTGAGGCCACGATGGCGTCGCTATCATTACATACGCAGACGACGGGCGGAATTCCAGTGATTTGCCGCCAAAAACAAAAGTTCAGGCCACGAACGACCACTCCTTAGATTTTTTATTTTTTTTTAAACACGCACACACTCGCTCAGACGCGCATACGCACTCGCGAGCAGCAACAATCCATCAAGATGATCAAGGAGCAAACGGATGGGAAGTGGCCCCTCGTACATCAACCTCTCTGAGCTTGTTAACGGCAAACACGCACGCACGCACACACGGCTGTCTTACCTTTGAAATGGCAAGCGTGGCAACTTGAATGGACACACGCCAAAATAGCAGCAGTGCTAACGATCTATAGGAAGGAATGCTAATTAACTTCAGGTAGTAGTGCTATTTACTACAGTGTCAACTCATTAAGCACTGACGAGGAAGCAGTGCTAATTAACAATTAGCAGCAGTGTTGACTAAGTAGCAATGCTAATTAACCCTAGTCACCAGCGCTGACTAAATATGGCTAGCTGTGCTAATTAATGACAAGCACCATTGCTAACGAACGTCATCTTGCAATGCGTATTATTAGCAGTGCTAACAAACTATAAGCAACAGTAATAACTACAAGTAACTGAGCAAATCAATTATTTACTTGTTTACTAACTATAGGTAGCGATGCTAACTAACGATTGGCACCAGTGCTAACTAACGATATAGAGAAATGCTAATAAAGTAAAGCCAGCAGCTGGAAGCTGGGCAACCAATAGAATGGCTGTCAAATGAGGATAAGCAACTGTTCCAAATAAACTAACACAGTTTCTTCCAAGTTGTAAATGTAGGTCAGTGCTTCTGATCGTGTTTAGGCCAGCAGAGAAGACCTTGACGTCTGAGTCGGCAATATTGCTCATTTACGTCAGTGCTAGTTAACGCTTGGTATTGGTCCTAACCAACTATAGTTAGCAGTACTTCAAACTGTGAATAGCAGTGTGCGCTAGTTCCTCACTGAATATGGAAACAGCAGGGAAAAAAAACATCCAGCTCATCTCCTGCTGCTGCAAAATGAGAATAATGTCATTTTTTACATGACATAAAAGATGAATTTGCTCTTTCTATTGCATCTTCTGCCACCCTTTTTTGTGCCTTTTTTTTGTCTCCCCACCCTGATCTGATCAGCAATTCAAATGAGCCGAGGGCCTTAATGGTTCCTTTTAGCGATGCATGAACGGGATCAACTGAGGAGAGGCGAGCACTGGATTAATGCACGCACGCGTGTGTGTGTGTGTGCGCGTGCGTTTGCGCGCCTGCACGCACGCCAGAAAGTCAGTTAATAAAGAGCGGTGCAGGATCCAATAAATACAAACTGCACTGAAGTAAGAGGTGTGCACGTGCATGCACAACCTGGCTCGTACACGTTTGCAAGTGTATGGCAACAACATAATGAGAATCTCTCCAGTGGCATTCACGGCGAAGACAGCTTGAGTGACAAAGACAGACCACTTGAAAAAGAACTAAAAAAATATATATAAAAAGTCTGAAGACTCTAAGATGTATTTGTGTTAGTTTTCATGGAAAAGGCATATTAAGCAATTGGAGGAAAAAAATCTGATATATCAAAAAAATCTAAGTAGTATCTTCACAAAACATGTTGCAAATCATGAAAACTTCCTTTGGGACACATAACGGTAAAGACATTTTGGCATTAAAAGTGTGAAAAATATGACTTTGGAAATTGTGTTTTTTTCTTACAAAAACTTATGACTTTTTGAATTATAAGAACTGCCAATAATTCAAATAGTCATATCAATAAATGTAATATATATTAAAAGTGAAATTCAGTCTTTATCATTATTTATCAAATTATCCATCCCTCCATTTTCTGAGCCGCTTCTCCTCACTAGGGTCGCGGGCGTGCTGGAGTCTATCCCAGCTGTCATCGGGCAGGAGGCGGGGTACACCCTGAACTGGTTGCCAGCCAATCGCAGGGCACATCGAAACAAACAACCATTCGCACTCACAGTCATGCCTACGGGCAATTTAGAGTCTCCAATTCATGCATGTTTTTGGGATGTGGGAGGAAACCGGAGTGCCCGGAGAAAACCCACACAAGCACGGGGAGAACATGCAAACTCCACACAGGCGGGGCCGGGGATTGAACCCGAGTCCTCAGAACTGTGAGGCTGACGCTCTAACCAGTCGGTCACCGTGCCGCCTTTTATCAAATTATATTTATTTATATTTTTCTACCGTTCTTCTTTCTACTCAAAACAAAGGGAGTTCATAACGAGGGATGCAGGATGCAATCAATTCAAACTGCACCGGACCAACACCGCAAAGTGTGTGTGTGTGTGTGTGTGCGTGCGTGCGTGCGTGCGCGCGCGTCTGAGTCATCCACATCTGGAAGTCGGAAGCGTGGAGAAACCATTTCAGGCCTGCTGGAATGGCGAACAAACAAACATTCCCGTTCTGTGAACTCTATGTTCTGCTTGTTGTAAAGATAATTAGCTGTAAGCGTTTCAACATGGCCACTTTGTTGCACTTTGTGTGCACCTGTGCCGCCCGCCGCTAATGAAATGATGCTCTTTATTCATTTATGTATTACTGTGTGTGCGCGTGTGTGTGTGTGTGCGTGTGTGTGTGTGTGCGTGTGCGTGTGGGTGTGTTTTTACTTGGAGACGACTTCATTTCGAGGATGCACTCAAGGTTCATCTGAGCGTTTTGTAAACACTAAAATTGAGAGTTTATGTAAAAGAGCCCATTGGACCTTCCAGATCATAAATAAACAACATATGTGATTATTTAAATTAGTTATAGATATATTATTACACCACTTGTTAAAAAAAAAAAAGCTGCAGTGTTACAACTGTATATTTTAACGTTTATTTAGTTCACAATATATTTATGTCTATTATTTACATACAAAAATGCCCCACATCAGAGTCTTTTTAATTATCAAAATTATTTGTCTCAAAGAAATGAAATAGTATAAATTTATTTATTTTTTTTTTCAGGTTACCTCAACGTCACAATGAGCATTTTCCAGTTAAACTAATCGTGTTGATATTTTGCACACTCTATGATGTCCTGGAGTGCCCAAAAGCGCATTATAAATTGAAAAAAAGTCATTTATAATGTGTATAAATTGATGTATAAATATGTGTATACATTATATGAAAATATGTAATATATGTAAATTTGTATCCATAATAATATCCATTTATTATACAAAGGAAATCAATTTAAATATTTACATACATTTTTAATAAGAAATATGTTTTTTATGACCTTAAAAATAAATATTTTTTAAATTAAATCTGGAATGAAATGAATAAAATAAAACAAATGAATGAACTCTTGTATTAGATTTCCTCGGGTGTACCTAATGATTTGTTCAGTGAGTGTATATGTGTATATTTGCCAGGCAAATGAACTTAAACGTATTTAATGCTTCGAAAATGTGTCCTTGAGATGAAAAACAACAACTGCATGGCAAATTGAAGCATAGTGATTCTTATTTAAAGCGTTCTGAAACCAGAAGTATCGCTCCTCCAAATAACATTAAAAATACACACAAGGGACTTTGTTTGTTCCCATTCCAACTGTAACCATGAAAGCAAAAGAGGAAGAAGATGAGGGCGGGTCAAAGAGGAAAGGAAAAATACAAGAGAAAAAAGTTGCGTCGAGGCACTCCGTCGTGCGGTCGCTTTGAGGAGAGCGGGCTGGGGAAACTTCTGGAAGCAATTGAGGGCCTCACACACACACACACACACACACACACGTTTGTAGTTAAATAAAGTCACATGCAGCTGGTCATCCAGGAGCCTCATTCTTTCTGTCCAGCTGCTGTAATGACAGCCTGTAAATCTATTTGTGCTACAAGGCCGGGGTCGCATTTCAGGCGCCTTCTCTTATGGGCTTCACCTTGAAAAAACACACTTAAAAAAAAAAATGAAAAAAAAAATGATGACTGAAACTACTCAAACTATGTGTCACTGGACATTTTTTTGTTGCTACTGGAGGAATGTGTGACCATAAAAACGGCAGGCTAAGGCGTCCCCTCGGGTCGGTTAGGGTAGCAAAACAAAGCAAATGTGATGAGAATTGTATCACGCCAGGCGGGAGACGTTGGAATTATAGGCCAAAGTATTGCGTTTCATTTGGAACATTTACCGTATTTTCCTATTTTGGAAGGTTTAGGTTTTTTTTGGGGGGGGGGCGAGCTTGGAACGGATTAATGGCATTTCCATTTATTTCAATGTAAAAAGGTGATTTGAGAGAAAATTGTTTTGAGTTTCGAGCGTAGTCGCGGAACAAATTCAACTTGTATCTCAAGGCAAATTCTTGCTATATTTGCAAATACCGGCTCTACTAAAATGGGAGTTGCTGAGTGCAAGAATGGACTAAAATTGGACCTGTATTCATCTGAAGGATGCTCGTTTTCTCAAGCAATTTCTGTGCTTAACTTAAAAATGACCAAAACGGAGTTAGCCCACTGTAGTTCTCAGTGGCTCCATTTTTTTTTCAACCTCCTGTGGGCCAAAGATATGAGGTGCGGACGGGACTTGAGTTTGAAGCCCGTGTGCTCGGCCATGAAAGTTTCCTGCAAGAGTAAACTCCCATGCAGGCATTTTTGGGATGACTTCACTTCGAACACTTTTGTCATGTTGTCGTCAAACCTCGGTCGCCGGCGTTCCAGCGCAAAATTCTCGGATGCTCTGACGGCCAACAGTGGGAGCAATTACCGGAAAGCCTGAAGCATCTTCACTTGTGTGTGTGTGTGCGCGTGTGTGTGTGTGTGTGTCTGTGCGTGTGTGTGCGTGCGCGGCTTAGACATCAGACCAAAAGTCACATGTCAGCATGTGGAATTAATTAGAGTGGTAATAAGAGCTTGCAAGAAGCCAAAGAGGGCAAAGTGCAGCGGAGGAACAAGCGCAGGGTGAGCAAGGAATTATGGGTAAAAGACGCAACGGCGTGAGCTCAGGAACACCTGCAGGAATTGAATTGAAGCGACGGCGTGAGTGAGAAAAGTTGCGAGTGACGGAGGAGCGCCACGGCATTGGTACGAGGGAGAAGAGTGAGCGACGTGAGATGTCTGGGGGCGAAAAGCAAGCAATTGGGAAGATGAGAAAAGACGCTAGTTCAGTCGGGGGAAAATCTTCCGTGCTCTCTTCCTACTTAACATTTTCATTGCTGTTTTACACATTTACCGACTTGGTTTCTCATTTACTTAATGACCTTCTTGCTTATTCCATCGACTCTACTTTCTCACTCCCGTCTTTAGTTTGTCGCTTGCTTACTTTCTTCCTTCCTTGTTTGTGTTCTTTGATTCGGCGTTAACTTCCGACTTGCCTATTTACTTACATTCTTCCTTGCATTTGTTTCTTATTTACGTCTTTCTTTCTTTCCTTCCTCGCGTTCCTACTTTTTTATTGAGGCACTTTGTTACCTTGTGGATTACTTACCTCCTGACTTACATTTGTCCTGACTTTGTTTCCCAGTTTCTTTCTTTCTGTTTTACATTCTTACTTTCTTTCTTTTTTGGCATGATTTCATTTCTTACTTTTCTTAGTTACCTTCTAACTTCTTACTTACCATTCTTCCTGACTTTGTTTCTTGTCTTTCTTAGCCCTTTGCGTCCTTCCTTCCTCACTTACTTTCTTACTATTTTATTTAGGTACTTTCTGTCTTACTTACTGTGCATTCTTACTTACATTCTTCTTTACTTAGTTTCCTTGTTACTTTCTTTCCAAATTACATTATTGTGTTCTTCCTTCCACACTTTCTTCCTTCCTCACCTATTTCCTTTACCGACATCAATGTGTAAAGGATATCACCACGTGGGCTCAGGAACACTTCAGAAAACCAACGTCAGTAAATACAGTTTGGCGCTGCGTCCGTAAGTGCAACTTGAAACTCTACTATGCAAAGCAAAAGCCATTTATCAACAACACCCACAAACGCAGCCGGCTTCTCTGGGCCCGAGCTCATCTAAGATGGACCGTGGAAAAGTGTTGTGTGGTCCGACGAGTCCACATTTCAAATTGATTTTGGAAATTGCGGACGTCGTCTCCTCCGGGCCAAAGAGGAAAAAAAACATCCGGACCGTTATGGACGCAAAGTTCAAAAGCCAGCATCTGTGATGGTATGGGGCTGTGTTAGTGCCAATGGCATGGGTAACTTACACATCTGTGAAGGCACCATTAATGCTGAAAGGTACATACAGGTTTTGGAGAAACATACGCTGCCATCCAAGCGACGTCTTTTTCACAGACGACCCTGCTTATTTCAGCAAGACAAAGCCAAACCACATTCTGCACGTGTTAATAGCGTGCAGAAAAATAGCGTGGCTTCGTAGTACGAGAGTGCGGGTACTAGACTGGCCTGCCTGCAGCCCAGACCTGTCTCCCATTGAAAATATGTGGCGCAATATGAAGCGTAAAATACGACAACGGAGACCCCGGACTGTTGAACAGCTGAAGCTGTACATCGAGCAAGAATGGGAAAGAATTCCACCTCCAAAGCTTCAACAATTAGTGTCCTCAGTGCCCAAATGCTAAGTTCATGATTATTTGCTAAAATCAATCAAGTTGATCAGTTTGAACACGAAATATCTTGTCTTTGTAGTGTATTCAATTGAATATAGGTTGAACATGATTCGCAAATCATTGTATTCTGTTTTTATTTATGTTTAACACAACGTCCAAACTTCATTGGAATTGGGGTTGTAATTATCACTTTTTCTTATCTTTATGTACATACAGAATATGTTTGGATCCCGGGGACAAACATTAAAAAAACATATGTTGTATATTATATTTATCCACACCAAAAATGTAATACTTTCATTCCTCAAGCCTCTGCACAGTCTTGTGTTGTTTTTTTTTTAGGTAGAAAATTACCTTCTTGGATATTACTTCCACAACCGCACTCATAAAAGTACAGTTATGTCTTTTATTGTCATGTCAACGCAAAACACAAAAGCACAAAATTATTATTGAAAGATTGCCTGTTGAATGATGGACCTCCCAAAGTTTGACTACTCTGCCGAGAAGATGCCCAGGGCTGTTGGTACAAACACACACACACACACACACACACACCCACGCACGCACACACACTCATTGGGAGGGCCTGGAGCGTTTCCTGCCGCTGCCAGGATGCAGCAGTCATGGCCGCAAGCGAGAGTTAAAAAGGGAATGGGAAAAAAATCCAAAAACTGAGGAGTGAACAAAAGGCGTCTTCAAATCCCGTCTAATTCCAGACGACTCCTCTCGCAAGAAAAAAAAGAAAAAGTGAGATGAGAATGTTGGAGTATGTTGAGGTGCGTTGTGATGTGGAGATAAACACACGTTTAGCCACCCAGGCTGCAGTAAAGTTACAGCAGCCACAAAATCACCACCATCACCAACCTCGATTGAAGCCGATGCACACGTTCTCCATGTCAAAAATCACGCGGCACACAACCCCAAAAAAAAATGTCAGGGAAACCATTTGATGGGCTCACCTTGATCGACTCACAAACTCAGTTACTCGATTTAGAATTGTGAGTTCTGTTATTCTGTTGTAGCGATGGCAACAGGCGCATACGTACGTTGATTGTATCTTCTGCCATCTTGCCGAAGCGCATTTCAGTGTTCTGCGCTGTCACTAAATGTTGCCGTCAAAAATCGACGAACAACCAAACATTATTTGTCGGAAACAAATCGTGTTTCTCCAGCCCAAAGTAAAAAGCGACTGTACGTGTAAAACGCAATGTTAAACAGTTTACATTTAGAATACAATAATGTATTCTTTGTATATTAGTACGTAATGTACATAGTTCATTTACATAATAAAATAAAGAAAACAAATCATTTATAATTCATATGATATTCTTTTATTTTACTGTCTTCCTTACTTAGTTACTTTATTTGTTCCTTTCTTACTTCCTTTTCACATTTTCTTTCTCATTTAATTTTTTTCTTTCTTTCCATTTTGCTTACTTCCGTGTCTACTTTATGAGATGGGTTTTTTTCTTTATTACTCATATTTTTATTTTCTTCCTTGCATCCTTTGTCCTTCACGTTTTTAATATACCCACTTACTTCCTTGTGATATTGCTTTCTTACGTTCTTCCATATACATAGTTTTTGACTTATTTAGTTCCAGATGAACAGTATCAGTATCAATGTTTGGGAATATTGGGGAATAAACGGTTGTGTACCTGCAGAAATTTGTTTTTTTTACATTGAAGCACTTAAGCAATTATTTGATTAGATCAAGGAATACAATTAACCAATTTTAAGGGGGGAAATGTACGCAACACATATTACAGGACTCTTGATAACCACTTGGATCTCCTCCTGCTGCACTGATGGCGAATAAGTAGTAGAAGAAGAAGAAGCAAATGATTACGTTGTATTATTTGCTGCAGCTAGTGCTTGGTTGAGTCTCATTGACCCATACGCCAAATGAAAGAGGAAGTTAGATGCGTTGGTTTGAAGCAGCCATTTCAGGGCTCTTACTTTGACGAACTCCCCCTCGGGAATTCGCCCAAATGAGACCCAATGTGGAAGCAGGTATTATCTTAGATACTAAATTGTCAAATCGGATGGAGCACGGCAGCCAGTTTTGATGACATCAAGGATTCAGTATGAAAAAAAAAGGTTGTGAAGCAGGACCACTGTAAAGTCATAAATCATTCTTTTATCAAGAGTTTATTACATGGTGTCCACAGAGAGCACGTTAGTCAACCAGAAAACAATTACACCTGCGATCCGCGGGGAGTTTGTAATCAACACTTTGTTAAAATAAACAACATGGAATGAAAACGCAATGAAAACGTGCTGGAGAGAAATTGCCAGAGTTCTGCTTTGACGCTTTTACTGAGGACGTTATTGATTTTTTTGTTTTGTTTTGTTTTATATCTTTTCCATTTGTTTGTGCTCCCGTTAAGGAGCCAGATCCACAAGGAATGTGTCTTGCCGATGACCGCAGTTAATATGAAGAACATTCCATTGAGCTGAATGAAACTTCAGCGATGGAATCAATTAAATTGTAAACACGTCCAGGGAAAACTTGGAAGTCGCTGCCCTTCCAAATCTCCACTAATGAGATCCAGTACGAGAGTATCCAACATTCTGCCTTTACAGAAGTATAAAAATAGGTAAATATAATAATAACTAGACTACTAGACCGCGTTGGGCTGTGTTTAATTCGAGTAAATGTCATTTTCCACTCAGAGAGTCCTGATTAAAATAAGAAGAGAAAGAGCAAATCTTCAAATCAATAAGTTTCTATAACACACCTGTACACACACACACACACACACACACGCACAATCAATGCGATTTAACTGACACGTTTAATCCATGCTGAGCCGCAGCAGCACTTGCGAGTAATTGTCGCAAGTCTCGGCTCCCGACAACCTTTTGCCTCATTATTATGGGGACAAATTATGACGGCCGCTATAAAGCTAATAAAAAGCTAATACGAAGCATCTTTTAAAAGGTGTGTATGAACCACGGTGAGATCAGGATCAGCCCACTTTTTTACGACACTGGCTAAAAGCTCTTTTTATATCTTCTGGACTTCCCTCTAATTGAGAAAAGACCAAACTTCCTCTTAAATTTAAGCATCCATAAAGGCCAAGTCATGATGAGGTTGTTTTTAGAATGTAATGTGGCTTTTTACACCACCGGGATATACTCTACGTGTCCGCCTTCCTTATTACCATCGCCATGACGACGGAATCATGCCATGTACGACCTTGTTAAAGGCATGATTTGACACCATGCTAACCTTGTCATGTGACAGGAGAGGATAGAATAAACCCTTTTTATGTTGTCAGCAGTGACACAAAGTATAAGAATACATTTAAGTAAAGCTGCGAGCTATTACAACTACTTAAGGAACGCTTATTTGAACACAAACTGTCGCAACACATGTAGACAGACAATATAAGAATACTCACCAGCATATTATTTATCCTCTGTGAAAAATGATTAATATTACTGAAGAATACCGAGTCACTGACAGACGTCGTGAAAGTCTTCTTAGTTTGTGTCAGCGAGACTGTATTACACTGCCCCCTGGTGGCCAAATCTCACATACACTCATAATTCTTTAAATTCTACTTAATTATGGTATTACTATACGTTTTTATATAGAACAATATTATAGAGTGCTATTTTCTTAATAAATGGTCTCGATTTTTTCCTCATTTCATGAAGGAGCCCAAGTATGGCGTCATTATTATCGGCGAGCGTGCACGTGATCCAGATGCGGGCATGTGGGCGAGGGTGGAAGGTCACATCTGGTGTGAATCCGGTAAAGAGTTTACGAGGTGTCTCGGGGCTCGCTGTGCAGGTGTCGCTTGCCCCGCTGTGTGCCTTTCAGTGGCTGTAAACCACACACACACTCTCACACACGTGCACACGGACGCACACACAAACAAAGAATACTTTGCTAAGCAGTGCTAAAACCTCCAGATTAAGAGAAGAAGGCATCAAGGAGACCGAGACATGCAAACAATCCTCCAAGAAAAGCTGCAGCTGCCGCTTATTTCCACTCAGAGTACTTTCAATTCGATTTTACAGACGCACACACATGCACATACGCGTACGCCGTTTTTGGCACACGGCGTCCCTACACAATAACAATTACATTCCGGCCGGTGATAAAGTAGTAATTTCACGGCCTGTTGCCTAAACTGCGGCATTCCTGCGAGCTTAGCGCGGAATGGCGTATCTCGCTCGTTTATCCCCGACGGCCTCCCGGACAGCCGCCGACGACGGGGCAAGGGGAAGTGAAATACTGTCAATGTACGCGGAAAGGACAACGGTGGAAAATCACGGCATTAGCATACCAGTTAGTACCGCTACTTTAAATGTGTATTACATTTTTTTGAGTAGCGTTTTTTTTTTTTTTACATTCAAATGTAAGTTAATCACTGTTTATTTTAGAGAAACGTTGTTTTTAAGGACTTTAGAAGTGTATTTTCCCTGTGTGTGTATACTGTGTATACTGTATGTGTGTATTTAAGTCAATATGTGTTTATATATATATATATATATATATATATATATATATATATATAAAATGTATGTGTGTATGTGTCTACAGAAATACTGCAGTCGGCATCCATCCCAAAGCTGTTGTTCGCTCCCTGCTGATGGTTCTATTACAGACACACAACATGCACACCTGCTTACACACACACACACACACATGAACACAAACAAAACCACACACACACACGGTGAAAATGTCCTTTAACGCATCAGGGGTCTCCCTCAGAATGTTGGAGCACCCCTCGCTGGGTCACTGATTGAAAATAACATTTCTCTTGCATTCACTCACTCACACACACACACACACACACACACGCACACGCGCACTTAAAGTGCATAAAGTATTTGTGTGACATTTTGTTTGCACAAACCACGTGAATGTCACACATGACTTTTTGTCTGTGATGTTGGAGGCAACTCTAATTTGAAAATCCTAGCTAACCTTCTTTTGAAACCCCACTACCGGCTTGAAACCCTTCTTTGTAACCCTAACTTGGGTTTTAAATGCTCTGGAAACTGTAATTTCAAACCTTAACCTTGTTTTGAAACCATTTTTGAAACCCTAACCTTGTACTGAAACTGCGAAATCTTACTGAAAACCGAACTCTTAATTTCCAAACCTAATCCCGGCTTTAAAAGCTCCTTTGAAACCCTAATGCAAGCTTGAAACAAAGCTAATTCAGGATTGAAAACCTAAACTTTGAGTTTGTTCATGCGCAATAATCGTCAAGCTATTGTAAACGTGCAGCTCACCGAACGTCTTGCATGTGTGACCAGCCAGCAGACGTCCAAACGTTACTGAGTGGACCTTTAGCTCTTCTTCCTCTTCTGTTTCCTCGCTATGGAGTGAGTGTTCACTCTCCGTCGCCCTCCAGAGGGCCGACTCCCGCTCCGTTTGTCGCGACCTTTCCGCAAACAGATGGCGAGACGGCAACTGGTCCTCGGTCCCAAACGGAGAGACGAGGGCGAAGAGACGAGAGGGCGGAGACGCGGGTCAAATCTTAATCTTTACGCATTGGTTGTGGTTTAAAAGTCAAACATATGACTTGAGACTGTACGTCTTCTATCTATGAATTTCCCTTCTTCATTTAGGTTTTTGCCAACTCAAGTCATCTGTAAACCATATATTTTGAAGGGTATTGTTGTAAGATCAGTTTGAAATGATATTTAAGTGTTTTTAAATATCGACAGATTTGGGTATATTTAGGGTTTAAACGATTAAGATAATTGTAACATATTTTAGAGGGTGTCCATAACTCACACAAGTTCAATATTCACCTTGGTCCCAAACCCCTCTGAGTAGGCTTCACTGTATTTGGAATTTGTTGCCTCTTTTGAATAGTGACAAACTTTTAAACGCCATCAAACATCTGCCAATGTTCACGCCAGATGACAACAAATGTTATTTGATGTTATTTTTACACAACTTCCAGAGCGGATGTGTGGGTGTACACAGGTCCAGACCCGACACTTAGGAGCTTCTAAACACGCATGAATGAATACACACCCATGGAAGTACTGTATGGGCGCACGCAAAACACATGCAGTGGAAAAAGTAGAAATGGACCACACACGCACACACACACCTCCTTAATGTGGCCACGCAGTTAAAAGGAAATTGAAGGCAGTTCTTCTTCTTGTGGAAAGCTCAGAAAGTGCTGCAATTCAACCACAAAACTTGGAGTTCCAACGTTATTGTATGTGACGTCACTTGAGACTTCTGCAATAATCCTGAGACATAACCTCTGCGAGCGATCTAAATGCTTTAACTCTCCAAAAGGTGGTTTGCTTTTTCTTAATCTTTTTGTGTGTGTGATGTTGCCACACAAAGGTACCAGAAAGATGGAGGCAAAGATGTGATAATAACTAAAGAACAGGAAATGGAACATAATCTTGCCATAGGAAAAGGTCTGCTTGGTACAAAAAATACTATTTGATCAAATATCAATTACATAAAAATGACACATAAAGTATATTTATTTTACCATAATAGGAAGGCCTTCTAAGTCTTATCTGCTGGCCTAAACACTAACAGAAGCTCTGACCTAAATTTACAAATGCATTACATTTTTACTATATTATTAATTAATTAATATGAATATTTATTATAATATAATACAAAATATATAACACTTGATAATCATATGTGTTAATTTATCCAACACTCTTTTGTTTTTATATCAAAGTGTCTCTTGACTGCACAGCTTCTATTACATTTTTTTTTTTGTCCAATCAGATTTCAGGTTCAATTTGTTGCCATGACAATGTAAACTGTCCAGGGCCTTCAGAATCAGAATGCACAGACACTACAAACAATGGCTGTCTTTTTAAACCAATCAGAACGTCAGATTCACCACTTTCACAGAGGCACATCAGCATAGAATTTAATTCTAAATTTAGATCTCTCAGATTAATGAACAATAAGAAAAGCAATAGATTGGTGAGCGTGTACAACACTGTTTTTTTCCTTTGAGGCTTCAAAGATTGAAAAACATCCAGGATTAATTTACTGTGCATTTGACTTTCTACTTATTGTCTTTAATTTTATTTCTCAATAATTTTTATAATTACACTTGTAATCAATACTTCAAATATTAATTTTGCTAAGTGCAGATATACATGCTGAAAATTGTTTGCGAACGTTGACATGTTGTATTGTTTATTATTCATTCAATAAATATTAAAATAAAATTACATCAGGATTTTCCCGTCCTCTGATTGGTTGCATTTTCCCTACCTCTGATTGGTTGATCAGATCCTTCACCTGACGGTGTCCTGCCTCGACGTCAATGGTATTCTTTGGGATTCACGCAGGTGCCCTAAAAACGGACGAATTATCGGACAGTATTACAAAATTCATTTTCAAAGCGGACTTTTCAAGGAAAACTGGACAGGACGTCTGGCCTGTTTCAACGCCGAAAAAGGTTCATATTCGCTTCACTTTCACTCGCGAGCAGCAGCAACTTGCTAGTTGTGACCGCTAGCTAGCTAGCTTTGACTAGCCAACACAACACAACACAACAAGAAGCTCTGAAGAGCAAAGGATTTATGGAGTTCGTCTATAAATAATACGCATCTCTGGTGAGTACGATGTATTGTATTTCAAGTATTTATGCTTTTGTCATGTTATTAGAACTGCTATATTGTAGTGTAGAGGTTTGTACTGTTTGGGAGTGACGATCTTGCTTTAGTAATAATGTTGTACATCCTCAAATACGCTAAACCTCTCTCTCTCTCTCTCTCTCTCTCTCTACATACTACATAACTTTTTATTCACGCTCATATATCGTTTTTTTAAAAGTATTATTAATATAGAGCTTTGGAAAAAAAACAAGACTCCTAAAAACACTAGACCTTCTTTTGTATTTTGACTTTTTCGTTTACTAAAAAAATAAATGCAAATAAATGCTAACAATAAATAATGACAATATTTATATTTGGAATTTGGGAGTTATGTTGTCAGTAGTTTATTAATTAAAACTAATGTTCTATCCCAAAATCTTATTTGAGTGTATAGTGAAGCATTTAGAAGTATTTAGTTATTTATTTATTTATTTTTTTGGGATATTTTGGAGTTATTATTCTGATAACAAAATTGCAATGTGGACAGCTTTACCATAAAATAACTCATAAAAGTGTATCCTGGCTAAAATGTATGTATTATTGTTAATATTAGTATTGTTATTATTATACACTTCAACACATCTATTAATTCCAGCAGTAGCTATAAATCCCCACTAGGTGAATGTATCACTCTGCAACCTCCATGTTCCCTTGCCATTCTGAGTCTGTCTCTAGCCTTCCAAGGACATGAGTAGTCTTTCTTTATTTTAGTTTTAATATACAATACTAAAGTATTTAGTGTATCTCCTCACATTTGTATGACAGTTAAGACACTTACATGAGGTTTTGTGATAGGGAATACATTCATTTTACAGGATTTCTTATGGGAAAATTTCAAATGAAAACAGCTTGGAAGTCAACCAACGTCACGGCACACAAATTGTGTTTGACTTTTGCAGGTTCCACTGCACTTATTTCACTTCCCCCACACGTCGCGTGGACACTTTGGCAGCCGCGTGTGGATAAAAGACTGAAATTGAAGATTTTTTGCGGCCTCGCTTTTGAAATGGCTTTTAAATACACCCGGCATCGCGGTCTGACGTCTCCCAGGAGAGATGGAAAATGGCAAAGAAATGAGTAGAAAATGAAAGGATGGGTAAAGGCTGTCTTAAAATCCCAAGACAAAGGAATATGGGCAGGATCAAGAGTAGAAATTGGATAGTGTGTCTTCTTTTTTTGTAACTTTTTTCACATTACAACATAATTGGACACACTTCCTCGTATCCAGTAATCAACAACTCATCAATCGGTAAAATGAGACGAGAGCAAGAGACGGATGAGCCGCCATTGGATGCTCAAAGAGGCTCTGTCCGCGACATAATGAGCTCCATATGTGACTACGCACACATGCGCGCACACGCATCAGAATGGGTGGAAGAAAGACGTGTTCCATTTTTCCTTGCAAGCATTCCAGACGCTAAAGTGCTTCCTCGCTTACGGTTCCAGTGAAATATGTCAATGTCAACATATTCGGACGATGTGTGAAAGTAACACACTCGATATATTTCGAAGTCGCACGGAATATTCCTCGAGACGCATTCCTAAAACGGCTGCGTGTTTACGACCCTCCTGCAGTCAGGGTTGGCCAGCACGTGACATTGATTAACCAGGAGGTTACGAATAAATGACTGTTTAGTCACTTTAGTTGACTTCGTTAGTCCGTTAGAACGTCAGTTTAGCCTTGAAACTTTGCAGAGTGGTGGGACAAAGTGCAGCTGTTTCCTAAGCTTAATTGTGTTCTCAGTGATTTTGGTAATTATCAAGAAAAACTGTAGAAAATAGCTAGATATCAGATATCTTAAACTCTTATGAGCTATTTTGGTTGTCATTTTAATTGTCCAAACAAATCTACATTTAGTTGTACCAGGCATTAAAATTAACACGAAACAAGGGTGGTGTAATCCTTTTTTCCGTGACTGTAATTATCTGAATGTGCAACGTCACAGCAACTGTGTAAACATGCACGTTGGTGAGTGAGTGAATAAATGCACTTTATCTTCAGCCAATTCACAGCTTGCTATTCTGTGTATAAGGCAGCGATCCCGGATTGGGGGGTTGTTGAGTGGTTGTTGAATCTGTCGGCTTCCCGTGTAGTGTTCGAGGTGAAACTAAGGTATAACGCCGCAGGTGTGTAAGGAGAGCGTGAAGTTGAACACCTGAAACTCCCTGGCCATGCCACATTTGTGGTGACAGCACTTGTGAACAACTCTGTTCTATGAAAACAAAAACGTGGTTTAGGGTTCACAAAATCTTGTGTCTAAGGGAACCAAAAATATGAACATATTCTCGAAAACCCCCAGGTTTCTTCCCTAAAGCAAACAGTCACTGCGTTTGCCAAGCTTGGTTGGTAGACGGTGTACTGTATTTCCCAGTGACGCGCCAAACGCCCGGATCCTAAAACATATCAGATCCCAGCGCCAACTTCTCAGGAACAACTGGACAGCATCTGCCCATGACCCACTTTGGATCCTGAAGCAGACTTTGACAAAATGAGACTTTGCTTCCTAAGGAATGTTTTCACTGGAGCGGCTCCCAGGGCGAGGGACTATATTTAACACTTTGCATGCACATCCTGCATGTCAGCACCTCGAAAAAAGTACGGATCGGGAACCTCAACTGGGTCGCGGACCTTTCACGGGTCAATTAGAGTGACTAATTGCACCCAGGTTGCTTTGCGGCTGACAAAACGTCTGGGATGAGACCATCCCGGCCTGGCTGGTCCGACATTTGGCTGACCTTTGGGTGACGAGGTAACGAGACGGTCCGCTGGAAGGAACAAAGACAGAAAGAATGTAGGCAAGCAGACAGACGCCGCATGGCTGCCGTTACGCAGAAAGTAAATTTGTCCCCGGGGAGCGTCGAGCCCGTCAGAAACACTCACTCCGATCTTTCCCAGTCCACTCGTCAAAGCCCGGGCTGCAACACATCAACATTTGCGCTAGGTACCTGAACTCCCCCACAGACAAGTCCCAGTGGAAAGCCTGTCAGCTAACCTCTTTTTGTTTGTCGAATGAACCAAAGACTGAATTCTACATTTGCTTCCTCCATTCTAAGTTTCCCTTTTGGACTACCTGTCTGGCTTTTTCTCATGTTGCCCGTCTGTGTGAACAGCTGGCACAAACACAGAAAAGGGGGACAAAGGCGACCTGGAAATTTCCTGGCTTTGGAGGTAGTATTGGTGCTGTTTCAGATTATATGAATGTAAGGGGAGGACAGTTTCCTGTGGCTGGAATGACAGGGAAATGGCAATTTCCCAGCTTTAGACGTAATATCAGAGCTGAAGTGGGATGCCGGCTGTGTGTAAGGGTAGTCTATTTCCCATGTCGGTGCCATCCAGACAGAACAGTGAATGGTAGTACAAAGGTGACGTGGAAATTTCCCAACTTGTTCGGTAGTACGAAAGCCGGAATGCTGTTCTGGGGCAATAGTCAGGTGAGAATTGGGACGCCGTCTGGGTATAACCTTATTTCGCAATATGGTTTTGCTATTACATGTGAATGGCACCAACACAAAATAGTGGTTTAAAGAAAACCCAGCAATTTCCCGGCTTTGGGAGTAGCATAGGAACCGTATCAGAGGCAGTCTGTGTGTTACCCTCGTGCCGTGTGAATGACACAGATCCAAAATCGTGATACAAAAGCTGTATACCCGGGTTTAGAGGTCGTATCAGAGTTGTATCGCATTCGGTCATCGCCACCTAGCTCTCTCTCCAATCAGGAGAGGAGGGGCAAGAAGAGAGGAGAAGTGGCAGTAAAACAGACCTACATGTTTAACTAAATGCCAAAGTGTAAAAATAAGGCTTAAATCGAGATTTAACCATTTCTACTGAGGTAGCAGCTCTTATATCCGTAGGTAGGGTATTTCAGAATTCATCATGTTCATTTGACTGTAAACGGAGCGAAAATGTCACAGAGGACATTTTGCGTAAGTCACTTGGTAACCTTGATTAAATGTCAGCCTATAGATTCCAATCATTTGGCTGAATTCCTTTTTATGAATTCCAACCTTTTTTGTTAAGAAGGTGGTGATGCCTTTTCCTGGTGTTTGTCAACAAGATGATATTCTGCATCTGGGGGGACAACAGTCCTCGGCTTTTCAAATTAAATTCATATCCAGCGTGTCGGTGTACTTCATCGGCACAAAGTCGCAGTGAAAGTCACCTTCTCACTTTTAATTGGAAAATAAAAAGCGTCTTAACGGTGGGATTCTCCAGGTTGCCCTTGTTCCCATTAAGTGTTACGACATTAACATTGGCCGACTAGCATTTCCGCTTGTATTTAATCTGATCATGACGCTGATGCATCTTGGGAGTTTCCCACCCACTGACAGGTTATGAGATACTAGACGAGGGAATGGCAGAATAACCAACGATGTCACCATACAGTGAGTGTGAGATCATTGATTTATTGGAAGAAAACAATCCACAAAATGTGAAGATATTTTACAATACGCTATTGAATATAATAGCAGACTTTCCTTGTATAATATCGTCATTTGACAGTGGATATTTAAAACGTTAAACCCTAAGTTATTTTGAAACCTTACGCGTGGCTAGAAACTAGGGCTGGGTAATTAATCGAAATGTAATCATGATTTTAATTTTGGCTTCTAACGATCATAAAAACGTTATAATCGAAAAAAAAAGATGAATGTGCAGGGGCGCGGGTTGTGTATAGAAGTTCCTGATGCCCCATGAATGCACCCTTTGTTGCTTGTTGTGCTTTAAGCTGTTTATTAACCCCACAGTTGGAGTTTACGGTAAAACTAAATGTACGACACAAAGAATTACTCACATTGAATATTTAAATACAAGACACAGACCGTTTTAAAAATCGCCAGCTTATGCGATTAGTCAATGAAAAACCCTATTGACGGGCTAGCGAACATCAGCATTAGATCATGGCAGGGATTTACCTTCAAATAACGAATATTTACATACAAATGCCGTAGTAACACACACATACAGACAGACAACACAATAATATTCATGGGCATATATTCTTCTTCATCTGTGAAAAACTAGTTTAAGAAAGTTTTATTGTGACCTTTTTTTTCTTATCTTACTGTTATATGCAGCTCCATGCACGCATCGCACTACACTGCCCCCAAGAGGCCGAGCAGGAACAGCAGATACAGTCATGGCTTTGTATAAAAAGCCACAAATGCTTTTTTTCCCCACTGACTGTCTGACATGAAATCAGACTAAAATTTTCCTGCGTTAGGTGAATTAGGATCACCAACATTATTTATATTTGCTAAATGCCAGTATTGAGAGAGAGATTTTTTTCATATAAGTATTAAGTATATGTAATAGACAATACAGTCATCCAATGTTTTTAGCCATGGCTGTATTTATTTGTATTTGTTTGAAGGCCTAAGATAGGTCAGGCATGCTATATTAAAGCTCTATTAAAAATACAAAGGACTTTGATTCATAGTTCATATGGAGTTTTCTTTCTTTACTGTTGTTCACTGTAACACACACTTGATAGAAGTCAAGTAGAGTTATCGTTGTTGTTGTCATGTGTTTGCTGTTGTTGTGTCTGGCTGAGCATATTGTGAGGTGAAAAGCTTTGGGAGCGGTGGTGAGGCCTGGGAATACTCCGGCATCAGAAGATTGTCGCCTCACGTTAGCCTGACAACCCGTGAGAAGAGCCGCGAGGAAGTTTGAGCTTCTCTACGACAAAAGAGACCGCTAGTATACCTATAACGCGGCTCGAAAAGCTGGCATTGTATTGAAATCCTAACTTGAAAACTTGACCTTTGCTCGAAAACCATAATTTGAAAGCCTAACATGCATTTGAAGCCTTAACCCAGGCTTGAAACCCTAGTTTGAAAAACAAACCTTTGTTTCAAACCTTGGAAGCCTGACTTGAAATCTAATCGCATGCTTGAAACCCTAATTTGAAACCCTAATCTTGGCTGGAATCTCAAATTTGAAACGCTAACTCTGTCTTAAAATCCTACGACGAGAGCGTAACCCATGTTTTAGACATTGCTACTCGAGAATCTTAACTAAGGCTTCAGACCCTAATTTGAAGCCCTAAACTGGCACACCCCAACCTCAGTTTGAAACCCTAACCTTGGATTCCAACCGTACTTTTAAACTCCAACACATCTTTTAAACCCTAACTTGAGACCCTCACCCAGTCCTGAAACTCTAATTTGGAATCCCTAACCCAAGACACCCTTACCCTTATTTGAAAACCTTACTTGGCTTGAAACCACACTTTAAAACCCCAACACATCTCTAATTTAAATACCGAACCCTGGCTTGAAGTCCTAATTTAAAACACTAACTCTATAGATGTTTTTTCTTTTTTTTAAAGATACAAAATTCAGTGCACGGGTCCACTCTACCTTTTCAAGTAGAGAGAGCCTTATTCCCTCAACCGAACCCAGGTTTGAAATCTTAACGCGAAACCCCATACTCTGTTTTGAAACTAATCCTTGATTGAAACCCGAACCCAGGATTGAAACTGTGAAAGCATTCATAGTGACAGCAATATTCAACTTCTGTTACATCTCTGATGTGCCGGGCTGCTGTTTTGCCCTTGTGTCCCTCATCTTTGGGTCCATCAAACGCATCTTTCCTAGCACAAACCATTTCCAAAGTTTTGTTGAAATGGGTTAACGTTTTTTGTGTGTGTGTGTGTGTAAATATTGCCAACGCATAACAAAACAACAACAAAAAAGGCAGAAAAGCCTAAATGTTTAGTGGCGTTCAGCTGGCAGCTCATGACAAAGACGAGTCAGTCAGTGGTGTTGGTCCAGTCGACCCAGGCACAAATGTGCAACATTTGAGACATCAAAGAAACAAGAGCGGCCAGGAAACTTAATTGTGTTGTCGGGGGCCAACAAGCTCCGAGCTGGATGCTACAACAAGAACATGAAAAGTTTCCCACAATTCCCCGAGACCGTGCTGCCTTTAAAGCGTGACGGCGCAATGGTTTAGAAAGCAGCTGGCATGACACGAGTGCCAGAGACAATAATCAGGTTTTGTCTTTTTATTTTTCTGTTTTGTGTTTTTTTTGCTTTATATTACAACCATGAGAACTAGCACTTAGAGCATGAAAGCCTAACAACCAAAGAGAATTTGTTGTCGGGGGAGGTTTCACTCCAAAGGATTAATTAACACTAAATGGCTGTTTTCGAGATAAGAGAGCTCCTTTTTGCTGAGGCCAAATGAGTCTTGTGTTTGATCCAGCATCTCATCCCTCTCGTCCCGCCTCTTTTATTGGGGGGGGGGGGGGGGGGGGGGGGGGGGAAGGATCACCACGTATGCATCATAGCCACCAAAGAACACTATAAGATATGACACACAACAGTCTCATTTTGGCCAATATAAGATGTGTGTCAAATGTTATGTCTTTACAAAGATATAGCTAGTGAGAAACGTGCAGACCGCCACCAAGGGCGTAGTGTTGTTGTTACGTTAGGTTAGGGGATGTCATCTTTGCATATTTCTGCATAACTAAGTAGCTACCTAGCAGAGCAACCGACTGAATAACCAACCAAGCAACCAACTAGCCGACCAACTGACTAACTGACCTACAAACTGACCGACTGACTGACTGACTAAATGACAAACTAACTAACCAACTGACTAGCAGATCAACTTTACGTGCTGAGAAACTGATTGACTGACTGATTGACCAACTAACCAACCAACACAAATAACTGTCTGACTAAATGACTAGCTGACTAACTAACCAACTAAATGAGTTGCAGAGTAACTTTACTTACTGACAAACTGATTGACTGATTGAATGACGTTCATTTGGTGTGCACACTGACCTCTAACTTTTAAGGCACACTGGGTTTGGGGAACCTACAATCTGTGGGCTAACTAACTAACTAACTAAAAAACAGTACATCTGATGTTAATGTTCCGTACTAATTGACACTGTCAGATTGGTATTGATTTGGCACTACAGTGTATTATTGTGGTTATTATTTGTAGTGGTGCAAAGTTGTACTGTATCACGTTTCCAATATGTTGACCCTCTCTTGTAGCTACACTGTAAGGCAACTGAAATACTGTATGTGCATTGGTACCCAATCTGCAATTGCAATAGAAACCCATCTGCTCGAGTGTGAGTAACAACAGGCATCTCAATGGAGACGTTGGAAGAGGGACGTTGAAGGAAGGCGTGCTGGAATCGGAATGCGGGGATGCTTGGCTCTCATGCCAGTGAGAAAATGGAAAGGCTTAACATGCAGCGCAAAACGTGGCCATGCGCACTGCAGATGGCCAGACGGGCGTGTGAAAGAGTGAACAGACGGACGGACAGATATAGCGACACATTGACATCCTGCTAATGAGTTTCACTCAGGGCTGTTTCTAATATTTTGAGCCCTTTATCAAGTTGTGTGTGCCTAACCAAACGGCCGCAGTGGCGCCCGTGAAGGTCGTGACTCTGGGCCGGGGTCGTGTTTGTTTTAGGGCTCAACGTGTCCTTTGGGGGGCCTCGCTGGTATGAAGGGAATGTTGATAGTTTATGTTGTGCGTGACCCCGAGGGGACTCGAACTCTGTTGTTTCTTTTTTACTTTAGAAACAACAAGATTCAGTTTCACTATCGCCTTACGAATGATGGAGCACATCCTGGTAATGTGACTCTCAGAGGAGATACATACCACATTCTTGCATATATGAGTCAATTCCTGAAGAAACCCTGCGTTTGAAAATACACAAGTAAATTCAGTTGCAACCTTGGTTACGGAACCATTTACACTTGTAAGTGAAGCTCCCACTTTATGTACTGCATGTTGTAGGACTGTTTACTGGAAAGGATCTTACCCTTTTTGATTTTGGGACGAATGTCACTGATGGTGTAGTGGTACACTCGCCTGACTTTGGTGCGGGCAGCGTGGGTTCAGTTCCCACTCAGTGACGGTGTGAATGGGAGTGCGAATGGTTGTCCGTGTCTATATGTGCCCGCGACTTATTGGCGACCAGTTCAGGGTGTAGTCCGCCTTTCGCCCGAAGTCAGCTGGGATAGGCTCCAGTGCTCCGTGACCCTAGCCAGGATAAGCGGTGTTGAAAATGGATGGATGGATTCTGGGACGTGGTGGGGAAGTTTCGTTGTAACTCAAACAACACAAGGACAGCATTAAAAAAAAAAAAACATATTTAGCTGACCCGATCCCCACATGCTGCCCAACCTCATCAGATCTTGGAAGCTAAACCGGATCGGTCCTGGTTAGTACTTGGATGGGAGACCGCCCAGGAATGCCAGGTGCTGGGGTTGGGCAGTAGGCCAATCACCTGCTTTTGTAAAAATTACAGACTATAAATTACTGAAACCGCAATTGCGGCCTAATTTGCCTCATGGCATTGAGAGCTCTAACTAATGTGTATGTATATATATATATATGTATGTCAAAAATAATTGTGGAGCGCTATATTGGCATGTTTTTTTTTTTTAGCGTGAGACAACGGGATTCTACTACTACTGGATTTTGGAAAAGTGGCAAAAAAGATTACAAAGAAAACAAAATACAAAAGTGAAAATGTTTACTGTGCCATATTTTTGTTTGCTAGTCCGCTTTTCATTTTTGTTTGTTTGTTTGATTCTGGGGCAGCGTAAATCGTTTTATCGTGACTTTAACTGTAAAATGAAAAATTATGTCAACAAAAGCGAAACTGTTGCTGGTGGTGGTTGCTATGGTTGTAGATGACAGACAATATTTCCAGTTATTCGTATCACTCTGTAATTTCTAATTAGTCATAGTAATCGTAGTACAGTGCTACCTTGACTTACAAATGCACCAATTTATGAGTTTTTCAAGTTAAAACTTGTCTCTTGGTCATTTTTTTGGGTTTGTGTTGAGAGCTAAAATCTGAGCAATGAGCCACATTCAGATCTGCCACTGCTTGGATGAAGTTGAAAAAAGTCGCTAATTCAATTCAATTTTTACAAACTTTAAACATGATATAGCCCCAAATCACAACTGAAGTTGCCTCATGGCACATGGAGCAGGTCAAAGACGACACTCCTCACTCATTAAAAGACCAACTGAACCCCACATGAGCAAGCACGAGGTGACGGCGGCAAGGAAAAAATGCTGTTTATTGAATACAACAAACAGTCAAACACACAAATACACTTGCAAGGAGCTAGAGTAGGCCATAACTCACTTCTTTACATTCTTGTATTGTTTTATGATGTTTTTATACAGTGTTTTTTTTTTTCTTTTTCATAAAAACACCATACAATAAATAGTTTTTGGGTGGCTGGAACAGAGTATTGGCATTTCAGTTCATTTTAATGGGGAAAATTGAGGTTTTATACGAGCTTGGTCACAGAACAAATTGAACTTGTAAGTCAGGGTACCACTGTACTGTAATTCTTTTGGCTATGCCATGAAATAATTGCATTTTTTTGCATAAGTAAATGCCCTCTGCTACTCTTTGAAATAATATACAAAAAAAAAAAAAAATCACTTTTTTTTTTTTTTTTTTTTTAGGAACTCAAACTACTTGTTTGTAGACCAGTGATTCCCAACCAGTGTGCCCCGCGGGGCACATTAGTGTGCCATGAGCGCTCTTCGGGTGTGCCGTGGGAAATTATAAAATTTTACTTAATTGCTCAAGAAATTATTCATTTCCAAGAAATAATGTATCTTTATTCATCTATTTATTCCAGTGAGGAATAGTAACAGACAGAACAAATAAATGCTCTTCTATTAGATGGCAGGAAGTACATACAGTAATTAATGCATCCACTTTTTGTGACATTTTTGTTTGTGGGTGTGCCGCGAGATTTTTCAATTGTAAAATATGTGCCTTGGCTCCATAAAGGTTGTAAATCACTGTTCTAGACATACTATTCTTGTTAAGTTACTCATTATCATCTAGTGCTACTGTATTTAGACTGTATAAAGTAGTGAAAGACCCCCGGGGAGCCTCTCCTTGCTTTCCCCGCCAGCTCCCCATTATCAACGATTAGCAGCGGCGAGCAGCTGTTGAGGACGTTGATGGCCGGAAGAGGCCTTCAGCGCAGACTGACGAGTCTCGTAAACGACAGCTCCGCAGGTTTTTTTACGAGAGAGGGGCAGAGATTTTTACGAGCTTTGGAGCGTTATCTGCCTTTTTATCCTCATGTAGATTTTTATTACATAAAAACCTTGAGATGTCTTAAGTGTGCCAAGGTGTAATAATCCCTCTAGTGTTAACACTGCAACTGTGCAGCTCTGGTAGTATTGTTTACCGATTGTCAGTCCGACATGTCTTAACCTATGTATGGTTTTTAATCTGGCGGCAGTGGTTAGTCTCGCCGCCTCACAGTTCTGAGGTTGGGGTTTCGAATCCGGGTTCCACCCCGGTGAGGGGTGTGTTCTTCACCGTGGTTGCGTGGGTTTCCCGCGGCTTCCTCCCACATTCCAAAAACTTGCATTTTAGTTTCATAGGGGACTCTTAATTGTCCTCAGATGTGAAGGTAAGTGTGAATGTTGTTTGTCTATGTGTGAGCTGCGATTACCTGGCGACCAGTTCAGGTCTTCTTGCCCAAAGTGAGGATAAGCAGTATAGAAAATGGATGGATGGATGGTTTTTAATCTCACAAGGTAGCACATTCAGTTAGAAGAACAGACTGTTATTTTATTTCTTTCACACCACTCGCGAAGTGGGGAGGCTGAATATCATCCAAGCCTACTAAAAAAATAACACAAATACACCAGTGTACTCTGTAAAAGTATCATCTGGTTTATTGTTTGCTTTCAAAAAACTGTAAAAATTTGCAAATGCATAAAATCAAAATAAAGAACTCTCTCTTACGCCAATCGTTACTTTTTTTGTTTCTTCCTCAATACTTCAGGCTCTGTTGAATGTGAATTGCTCTTGGTGCTCCCCCTAGTTGTCGCAGCGTTTTACACAGGTGCTTACTTCAAAATTTTGCCTTGGATTGACGGGATTACAGTAATCCCCAATATATTTGCTTTGAGTTTTTTTTTTCTGTGGAACAATACGTATTCTTGGCTAGTCACTGAAAGATTCATCTATTCATGTTTATTGGGATCTTTCCAAAATACCCTAAAATGCCACAAAATGGAGTATAGTAATTTTTGTCAAGGAAGTATGTTGAAGTGATAGATCTTGACTGAGAGACAAATTTTGTATTTTAGGAAGGAGCTAAATTTAGCCTGCTGTTAGTGGATGTTGCAGTGCATGTGCACTTGTACCATTTATTTTTAAAGCTAATCTTCTTCTTCTTTTTCTTCTTCTTCTAATGTGTTACAGTGACTTTAAAATGATATTGCATGTTTTTGGTATCACAATTTGTGGTATATTTACAGTTCAAATTATTAATAAAAGGCAATAAATGAACATTTTCAGGGGGTGCGTCAATTACTATTCGTGGCAGTGTGTTGGTCACTGTCCGCGGGGGATTACGGTTCTGCAATAATCCTCATCAGGCTGCCGTGTGTGGAAATAACAACTCATGTTGCAACTTTTTCCGTATCTGCGCATCATTTTATCAAACAACCCGCTGCGTTACACCGCCGCCCAATCGCCTCTGATTGACGCCCCGCGCCATGCGAACCGCAGTGGGTTATTGCGTTGATGCAATAAATCCATTATTACATAGCATTATCTGTGTTAACACGGCAGGAGATCCCCATGCATGTTTGCACACGTACATGGACAGATCCCCTGTTTCTCATAGCTGCACGCACACGCATGAAGATTAGATTGAATCAGTGCAGGTACGAAAACACATGGGAAAGACGCAGGTGTCAAGGGAACAAGATGATTTAATCCAATGCAGACGATGTACCGAGTGAGTGAATCCAGTCGATTGGAGGAGGATTTGCAGGAGATTCCCGTGAATATCAACCAAACACTCTCACATCAGCAGTAGAAAAGTCACAAGACTTCTAATAAAGCTTAGTTTCCACCAAGCGGTACGGTACAGTTTATTTTGCTATGGTATGGTTCAGGAACAAAGAAACTAGAGTGTATTCTCGGGTACTCAAGGGGGAACGGCAAAAAAGTAGAAGTAAGAAACAATGTTGTAAAATGGCCTGGCTTGATGTTAATATTAGTTTTGCTTATTGAATATTTGGTCAGTTTGTACATGTCGTACTATTCTAAATTCCTGAGGTTGCCAGCAACATCTGGGGAGAGAGTGACTGGTGATTAGTGAAGAACCAGGAATTGTGTACTGTATTTTTCTCTTTAAATGTATTTTTTGTAATTTATTGATCTAACTGTCTATTTGTCATCCATTAATCCATCCAGACCACCAGCATAATTATGGTTTATTGAATAATCAGTCAGTCTGTAGTAATGTTCCTGAGGCCCCTAAAGACACAGTTTGCAAGTTGGGGTGAGAGAGTGGCTGTTTATTGGTGGACAACCAGAAAGTAAGGCGTGATAGCTACTGAAAAGTTGTCCATTGTGCTGGGGTGGATATTGTGTTCAACTCAATGCTATAAAAATGTGTACCATATGAAACTGAACTGTACTGAATTGTTGTTTACTTGACATGATCATTTTGTAGCCAGGCAAAGCAACTCTTGGATAACAGGGCACAATGTCTAAATTGTAAAAATACTTTCGGTTATGTGTTTTTTTGTGTTCTTTACCAAGTGATATTACCACCTACTGGCCTGGCATGCATATTACAGTCCCGGATTGCTGTCCCTCCTCCTCTTCTGCTGTGTAACTGCACCAGCTTGTGTTGTAAATGGAAGAGCAGTTCCACACATTAAAATTCATCACTTCTTCTGAGAGATGCGTTAGCATTCCGAGTGCGTGGCTCGCGCCTTGTTTGAAAAAAATATATACACAAACACACACACACACAAACAAACAAGTGCGCTCTTCTTGGTTTACCTGTGCAGCCTGGAGGTGAGGTTCGAACATCTCAGAGCACTCGGCACCTGCAACACTGCAGGACCGCATCAGACGTCCAGAGCAACCGTCAATGCATACGCACCTATTAAATACAAGAACATCTGTCCACCCATCGATCAGCAACCCATCCATGGCTGGTCGATGGACTGTAAATGACCTCAGAACTTTAAGGTGGATGTGCTCGCCACTTGGGCACGTGCCGGCCTGTCTAATATCATACATCACTCGGTTTTCAAATTAAAACGCCACCAGTTTTCATGGCTAATCTCAGATGATTAATGCAATAAAGCACATCTTAATTGGATTCAATCAGACTTAACTGTACTAATAGTTTCCCTTTGATTAGAAACAGGAAACAACAAACCGTTCCAAGTCCAAACAAGGCAGCTACACAGAAAGACAAACAAAATGAAAATATCAAAGTCATTCTGCCAGCCAGAACAGCATCGACATCCGGGATGTTCCTGGTGAGCTACGAAGCGGCATACGCCCCTGCTGGGATGCGAGCCGTAATTCTCTCTACTGGAGTGAATGTTTTCATGTCAGCACCATCCGGTCGCCGCATCCATCACTCAGTGTGTTAGCGTCAAATCAAAACCGTCAGTATCGCACGCTTGCACGGGGGAGAGCGTTCCGGGACTTTGCGGGAATCGGGTCCAGCCAAGCCTCATGTCTGCCTTTGTAATAAACAGAGAGAGCGAGGCGTCCTCCTCTCGCAGCTGTGCCTTGAAGGCAGGCCAGCCAGCCAAGCGGTCGGCCAGCCAGCCAACCAGCAGTTCGAGGTGTCAACTGTTAGGACTGAAGGCTCGCCAAAGTCTGCACAAACGCCGCCGACCTGTTGGCGCTCCTCGAGGAGGAACGTCGCTCGACCCCCACGCAGCTGGAGCAGGATGGATCAATCTCACTTTAATGTGCACGCACACACTCTCAAGTGAGTTGTATTTCATCCTTACAGCACTGACCTTCCATCCAAAACACTTGCTGGAAGACGACAGATGGACTGAGTAGAGTGCGGATAAAGGTGCAATACATGGCTATTCAACAACAGATGGATGGATGGCAGTGGGTGGATGGAATGGATGGATAGATACTACCTGGAAAGTGGGTGGGTATTTTGGATGGATGGGAAGATGGATGGATGCATGGATTGATGGATGGATAACTGAGCGGGTAGTTTGGATGTATGGATGATAGATGGATTGATTATTAATGGATGGGTGATAAATGGATGTTAGTGGGCGAGTGGTTTGGATAGGTGATATGATGATGGATGGATGGTTTTGATCGATGGATGGCTAGACGAAAAAATGTGTTGTATCTGAATTAGGTGGCGGATTGATGTTCGACATGGATGGATTGATAGACATACAGAAGGATACATGGATGGATGGACAGATTGATAAATGATGGATAGCGGTACAATACACAATGATAGACAGATGCATGGATGTTTGATGGATCGATGGATAGACAGATGGATGACGGAAAGATGAATAAACCTAAACGAATTCACGAGTGTTCATCAATGGCTCTTTCAACTGTCCTTAGACATCATTCATGTGCAGATTTTCAGGAATTATCAACTTGGTGCTGATGATCTTTTTTCCAAATGAAACCAAGCTTTCAGAGAATCCAACCTGAGCCTGCGGCATCTTTTTTAAGGAGCTTGTTTGCAATTTGTTGCTTTCATCTGCGCTCACTGACTAATAAGATGCTCCAGAAATGTCACTTGCTGTTTATTACCAATGTTGGCGAGATGGAGACGTCTCTCTCTCTCTCACACACACACGCACACACACACACAACGCACACACTATCAAATAATATTAGACACACTGTCTGGTTTGTGTTGATATCAGCAATTTTTTTAAATTTATCTTTACTTCCCAAATAAACAAGCAAAAACAAACAGCCTCTTGTTAAAATGTGATTTAAAGTTGCGTACTGCTGCCGGCATGCTTATTGTCAGGACAATCCAGTCAGTGTTTGAATACTTTCAAGTGAAAACAAAAATGCTTTTCGTAAGGAGTTCCACACCGAAAAGCATCTTTGTAACTTCTGCCTCTTTTTTTTGTTGATCCCTTCGTCTCATGCCCACTCGTCCTGGCATTGGTGGGAAAAGACAAGCGTGAATGGAGAGCGCCGGTTATGAAGTTGTCCAAAATGAAAGTCCCAGATAAGGTCCTCTCTCTCTCTCACACACACACACACACACACACACACAGACTCGTAAAGACAGATGGACGGGTGGCCAGATAAAGATGGCGCTATCTGAAATGTAATAAATCCGAAGCAAATGAGTCTGTTCTTCTGGGCGAGGAGCTGCAGGCCATCGCGGCATCCGAGTAATAACTAACTCATCCCCGGTCCCGGGCTCGGACCGATAAAAGACGGCCCGCGTTTGAATGCAAAAGGGTGTAAAGTAGCATACTGTATGCGCCCAGCTGCAGCAACGGGTCTGGGTACACGTCGGGCTGCGGTGTGGCCTCAAAATTTCAAAAAGACTTCACAATGTTGCACTTCTTAGTTGGCACTAACCGGAAGCAGGTGTAATTAATTCAGGCCCAACGAGTTTGCTGCCCAAAAGAGCTGCTCTAGAAAACTAACGACAGTTTTAATAATGCGCTGCGATGGTTTTGGTGCATGTCTGGATGGGGCCTGGCCTCAACTTTTCAAAACAACCTTGAGTTAGACTTCACCTAAAAAAAATAATGAATTCAGTTTTATGTGTGGCATATTTTTTTAAAAGTTAACTTTTTATGTAACTACTAATGACTAGTCTTCCGCAAGTATGTCTAAACAAGTTGGCTGCTTAAACGGGTTGTTGTCAAATAGGTCTTTTGGGTGGCATGTTTGACTGAGTTGGATGAGGTACAAAGGTTGACTTTTAATGTAAATATTCGAATTTTTTGGCATAATGTATCAATTATCGTTTGTAGATGTGTGCAGCCTAAAGAGGCTGCCCTAGAAAAGTAAAGTAATAGAATTTTGTGCATTTCTGACTCCAAAGGTTGACTTTAACACGTCATATTTGAATAGGTAGTCAGTAGGCATGACTAATCAATTGGTTGTTGAGGATCCCTTAGTTTCCCGCCCTACAATAATAAATTAAGTATTACGGGGGGCATTTTTGATTTGGTGAAAACAAGATGGGTTTTGTTTGGAATGTATCATGAAAGAAATAATCATGTATTTATTTCTTTATCGGGCTGCACAGCCCCTTTAGGGTTTTGTTATCAAATTTTCAGACCCTGTTTTGCCATTTTAGTCTCTTAAGAACACGAGCGGTGATGCAAACAACTTATGCTCGAATTGAAATGGTAATACAATCACTCGGTAAAACTCAAGGTCACGAAGGGCCGCACCAAGCATATTTATTTACCCGTTGAAAAAGGTCATTTGCCATTTCTTTTTTTTTTTTTTTTTTTTAGGTCGACTCTGTGTGATTTTAGTTCTCAAGGGTTGTGAAAAAGAAGAAAAAAATGCGGCCTCTTCTTTAAATGCTTTTCTGCAGAGAGAAGATTTTGATCAGCTTGCAAAGTGAGCGCCGTCTGTCTGAAACATTCCATTTTTCATCCCTCCTGTGAGTCGTGTCTCACTGCCGTTTTAATGTAGTGAATTAAAAAACGTGCGCACGTGAGGAAACTACTGATGACTCTTTTTGGACAGTCGTTCTTTAAGTTTGGTTACTTAAACGAATCGGCCTTTTGTGGCGCCTCCATTTTTTTTTCTTCTTTCGATTGATACCAAATTGCATGTAAAATGAATTATTAATTTAGAAACTACATTATTTCAAATATGCCTTATTCAGATTGCTTTATTAACTAATTCACTACCGTTTGCAGAGTTCCCCATGATTCCAGCTGTTTTAGAGCATAATAATGTGTTCTGTGACAATATAAGCACTGAACCTATCAAAAGGAAGAGGAGACTCTTCTTTCTCCAGAAACAAAGTTTGTTTCTAGCCTTTTCTCATTCTTTAGTAATCAGCAGTAGAACATGAGTTGGTAAAGGTTTTACCCAAAACACCAGTTTCTGACCCAAAAAGTGGAGAAAACAAGCTTTTTGTTTAAGGAAGCAGAGCAGTGACTTTGGCGCTAATATTTTGTGATTTTTGTGATACCTCAAACTATAAAATAACAAATACAAGCCTGAGAAAGGGCTTTGGATGTCCAAATAATGATTTACAGATATACCTGTGCAACTAAAAATCTGCTGTGAAGGATGCTGACTCACCAACACTGGCATTGAACATCAGAGGCATAGTTACATGGCGTTCGTCATGCACGCCATCAACTGCCTCATCTTTTCTCATGACCTAGATAAACACTTTCTACTACCTACAGCGACACATACTCTGTTTATATATACAGTGGGTATGGAAAGTATTCAGACCCCTTACATTTTTCACTCTTTGTTATACTGCAGGACGACTGGTTAGAGCCTCTGCCTCTCAGTTCTGAGGACCGGGGTTCGATCCCCGGCCCCGCCTGTGTGGAGTTTGCATGTTATCTCCGTGCCTGCGTGGGTTTTCTCCAGGCACTCCGGTTTCCTCCCACATCCCAAAAACATGCATTGTAGGTTAATCGAAGACTCTAAATTGTGACTGTGAGTGCGAATGGTTGTTTGTTTGTATGTGCCCTGCGATTGGCCGGCAACCGGTTCAGGGTGTACCCCGCATCCTGCCCGATGATAGCTGGGATAGGCTCCAGCACGCCCGCGATCCTAGTGAGGAGAAGCGGCTCAGAAAATGGATGGATGGATGGATGTTATACTGCAGCCATTTGCTAAAATCATTTAAGTTCATTTTTTTCCCCCTCATTAATGTACACACAGCACCCCATATTTATACTTATGGCTGTGTGATATTTCAGTTTTTCTTTTTTAATAAATCTGAAAAAAATTCAACAATTCAGTTTTTTTCCGTCAATATGGGGTGCTGTGTGTACATTAACGAGGAAAAATAATAACTTAAATGATTTTAGCAAATGGCTGCAATATAACAAAGAGTGAAAAATCTAAGGTCTGAATACTTTCCGTACCCACTTTGTGTGCGTTTGTGTGTGTATATGTATATATATATATATATATATAAAATAGACTGTGCACATACTCTTGTGTGTGAGGTTCCTAAACCTGGTCCAACTTCCGTGTTGGGATTTCTCTCCCTCATAATTGATGTGACAAGCCGAGATTCTTCCAGTCTTTATCTTCTCCTCAAAAGCTGTGCTGATCTCAAATCCAAAGCGATAAAACGTCGCCATCTACAGCGATTTGTTAGTCATTACAGTGCTTTAAAAACCTGAATCTCACAGACAAACTGGGTGAGACCCACCTCCAGGCCAGTTGAAAAAAACAAACCTGGCGAATACATACTGTACGTCGGCCGAAGATCCCGATCGTTCGCCACCGACACGTCACAGGACGAAACATAAGCACCTCAGCAGGAGTACATAAAAACCCGCTAACATGCTCGACTGCCGCCTGACCGCCTGCGCTCTGCATGCGGGGGCGGCGAAGCGAAGCAAAGAGGCAATGCCTCATAACGCGGGTCATATTCAGGAGGAAGACTTAAAGGTTCTTCAATCACATCGCAGACATATTTCACCTGCTTGTGGAATATAAAACGAGTCCAGGGCGGCGGGGATGTTGGGGATGGGTGCTGCAGTGGAGCTAAAAAGTTCCACACTTGAAATGCATCATTTTCCAATCGAGTCCGGATGTAGATGAGCTTTTCAAGCTGTAAATCTTATGAGCCACGCCTTATCTCAGCTGCTTAATGTTTGTGACATTTCCAACACTTTATACTGCATTTGGACCAAAATTCACCACCAGCTGGTTAGTTTCTCTATCGCCATGTCCACACGAGCAGAGATATTTATAACAGTGACTAAATTACAGAAATTACCTTAACAGGCCTCCTCTTTAATGACCTTTTTTCCATCCATCCATCCATTTTCGACCCCTTATCACAGGTCGGGTCGCGGGGGCAGTAGCTTTAGCAGGGACGCCCAGACTTCCCTCTCCCCAGCCACTTCATCCAGCTTCATCCCGAGGCGACCCACAGCTCGTGACCATAGGTGAGGGTAGGAACGTAGATCGACCGGTAAATCGAGAGCTTCGCCTTTCGGCTTGGCTCCTTCTTTACCACAACGGATCGATACAAAGTCCGCATCACTGCAATCTCCCGTTCCATTCTTCCCTCACTCATGAACAAGACCCCAAGATACTCGAACTCCTCCACTTGGGGCAGGATCTCAACCCCGACCTGGAGAGGGCCCGCCACCCTTGTCCGACTGAGGACCATGGTCTCAGATTTGGAGGTGCTGATTCTCATCCCAGCCGCTTCACACTGAGCTGCAAACTGCTCCAGTGAGAGTTGGAGGTCACGGCTTGATGAAGCCAACAGAACCACATCATCTGCAAAAAGCAGAGATGCAATCCTGAGGCCACCAAACCGGACCCCCTCTACGCCTCGGCTGCGCCTAGACATTCTGTCCATAAAAGTTCTGAACAGAATCGGTAACAAAGGGCAGCCTTGGCGGAGTCCAACCCTCACCGGGAACAAGTCCGACTTACTGCCGGCAATGCATACCAAACTCTGACGCCGGTCGTACAGGGGCCGCACAGCCCGTATCAGGGGGTTCGGTCGAACGCCTTCTCCAAGTCCACAAAACACATGTAGACCTTTGTAGTTGGAGCACACCCTCCGGTCCCCATTCTTAAAAAGGGGGACCACCACCCCAGTCTGCCATTCCAGAGGCACTGTCCCCGATGTCCACGCGATGTTGCAGAGGCGTGTTAACTAGGACAGCCCTACCACATCCAAAGCCTTGAGAAATCTCATCCACCCCCGGCCGGCCGGGGCTTTGCCACCGAGGAGCTTTTTAACCACCTCGGTGACCTCAACTCCAGAGATAGGAGAGCCCGCCTCAGATAACCCAGACTCTGCTCCCTCATGGGAAGGCGTGTCGGTGGAATTGAGGAGGTCTTCGAAGTATTCTCCTCACCGGCTCGCAACGTCCCGAGTCGAGGTCAGCAGCGTCCCATCCCCACTATACACAGTGTTGATGGTGCACTGCTTCCCCTTCCTGAGACGCCGGATGTAAATATAATGTTTAACATGTTAAACAGACGTTTGTCAGATATTGTTTTATTTTACTCAGTTATTCATTTTAAACTTTTACATTGTTTTTAAATAAAAAAACTTTTTATTAATATTTTTTTTATATTTAAAATGTATTCAACAGTTTTTTTTTAATTACATTTAGTTTTTCCATTTTTTTTATTCAACATCATACAAATGTTTTCAAATGTTTTTTTTTTTTTTTTTTTGAGCAAAATGAAGTAATAATAGTAAACACGAAGTACAATGAACACCTGTCAATTTGCTGATTTGCATATCGAAAGCCATGTCTAATATAAAAGTACTGCTTTGGCGCCATCTTATGGAATCTTTTTGCCGAGGAACCATGTTGAAGTAAGGGGAGGAGCAACATTTTGTCATAAAATAGCCTTGTCTAATCGAAACAATAGCTTTGCCACCATCTTGTGGCATCTATAGCCAATTACAAACCTCTTTGGGTAGAGGATTACTCACAGATTTCTGGGCTTGGGGTTCACTAAATACCGTATAGGCCTCGCTGGATTTTGCCAGCCCTCACCATATTGGTCCCGTGTCTGCTAATTAAAGTTTGTCTTGATTGGAAAAAAAAAAAAAACGCGCACATCATATCATCTTAAAGATGTGGCTCTAATGCGCAAGATAGCAGCCGTAATTGGATTTTGATTGGTTGCTAATGAAGATGCACTTCCTGTGGAAGATACGTGACACGTCATCTGTTCTACCGCAACACACACTAACACACACGTCACACACAAGTCTCTTATGGAGAGGTGTGAAAAAGCATTCATATGAACATAAACACTTTGAGCTGTCAATCAACTGTATGTCTCTGTCACCGGATGGTGCAATAATGTTGAGTTGTCATGCACACCTCCGAAATCAGTTTCATTTGGTTTGAAGTGCCCATTTTATTTACAGGAATCCTTCAGAAATTAACAACTCCCAAAACATTTTTGAAAATTCACCCCCTGTAGCCTGCAGTGCACTTGGCAACATTAAATTTAGTCGACATGTCTATCATGAAGAGATGCTGAAAAAAAGTCAAGAGACTATGCCTGAAAAGACACAAGAAGTCTGCTAATTTGGTCTGAATTATCCAATTTAGTGTCTTGTGGGGTCCAAAATTGATATAGCAACATCCCACACAATTTCAATAACTCTGCTCCTGCATTATGTTTTTCTTACATTGTTAAACTTCACAATTTCTTAGATTTTTACTTTTGTGTCACTTTCATATTTGTCGTCTCTTGGGGGGGTGTTTTGGTGGATTTGCTGTTTGTCTAGTTGTTTGCTCAGCACTCTGCCGCGACTTCATAATTCAGTGTTGAGGGATTTATTTGTGGCGGCTAAAAAATAAATAAATAAATTAGAAAAAGAAAAGTCACCGCCAGCTAACACTTATTTGAAGTTGGAGTGTGACCATCCAGAAAAACAAAAATCTCATTTATATGTTGATCCCTGCTGAGATGTGCTGATTCTAACATCATCACAAAACACTACTAAATATTTCATTTGTTACATGGTATATGTGTATATAGTAATGTAAGAATATTTAAGTAACGTACAGGATATTGTTCTTAGGCTGACAGTGGCTCATGGAACTTCAATATTTGCATCTCATTTGGCTTATTAAACATGCATGACACAATCAATGCATTTACATAGTCATGAGTTTTAATGTGGACACAACCGCTACATGCGATATGCTACATGCTATATGACACATACGACATGATTTAGGACACCTTACACACTACTTGCCAAACTCTGCTTTCAACGTGATACATGCTACGTGATATGATGCTAGCTGGAATGTGCTACATGCTACAGGACATGCTTTGTACTTGATTATGCACGATACAGGTGTACGCATGAGAAGGTATGTTTAAAAATCTGATGTTAATATGTCTACAAAAGCTGTTTTTGAACAATACACATTCTTTATAGCTCCTATTGTCTCTAAGTGCGTCACGATTTAGTGACAGTAGAAAAATGCCGGTCCCAGGCTGACAACAGTTGAGAACCAATGAGCTACGTGATGCATGCTACACTAGACATGCTACATAACATAAGGAACATGATACAAGTAATGTTGCATGCTACATTTTATATGATACATGCTCGATGATACAAGATACATGCTACATGCTACAAGCTGCATATTGTACACCAGCTTCTGGCATTTAAACGATGGGAACACGTTGTTTTGACAGCCTAAAAGACTGAGGCAATGCTAGCTAGTTCTTGGTTTCAAACATTTTTTTTTTCCTTCTCAGTTCGACCACTATATAAATTGATAAAGGAGGGGAACTATTTTGTTTTCCTGTTGTGGTAATTTTCAAAAATAGGTTTTGTAAATAAATGACAACCGCTGTTGCGACTTTTGGCTTGTCCCATCAAGTGTCGCCACAGCAAGACACGCACATGATTTGATTGACACATTCTTCTTTTTAATAATTAATTTAAACTTGTTACTTTTACTTAAGCGCAGGAGTTCAGTACTGTACTTCTACTTTTACCAGTATTTTAAAAAACAATTTTTTTAGTATCTGTCTTTCAACTTAAATAGTAATTTTGGCACCTCAGGAGAAGAGTGTAACACTACTTACTTTTTTTCTGCCAGCATGCATCAAAGTGCTTTAAAAGAGAAACTCTTAAAGTGCCTGACAGAAAGTATCGGCCTTTTCCCCCCCTCTTGCAGAAGAAGTCGTAATCTTTCATCACGGTATCGATCCGGCGGCAGCTCTGCGGCGCATTATGCAAACGTCGCCACTGACATTGATTTCATGTGTCATCTCGCCATTTGGCAGACACTTTTCTTAAATCACCACACGTCCCTAAAAAATAAAATAAAAATGACGATGGGACAAAGAGCTCTTTCCCTTCCCGCTAATCCGCTGACACGTTTCATTAAATCAGAGAGTAAATCTTCATCTTCCTCTGCGACACAAAGTATCGACGAACCTGCGCTAAAGTCCTCCATCATGAAGCTCCTTATTGAGCCCATTACAGATGCGTCCACACACACACACACACAGACAGAATTATGCATGAGCTCAAGTCCGATTAAAGTGACTTCTTTTTCATAGCACGCAATTAAAGACTCTGCGATGATGAAGACGAGAAGTGTGTGTGCTAACTAGCCTATGTGACATCCAAATGCTTCAATCCGGCTCGCTTGCGCATAATTACACGGGCACATTTCAACATAGGATGTTACATATTACAAGCTACATATGACATTATACATGATTCATGTTTCATGATTCAAGCTACATAATACATGCTATATGCTGCGTGATATACTGTATGTGACATGATTTTTGTGCTACAGTATGTCCTGTAAACCACGTTACACGCGACATTCCACAAACTGCATTCTATATGCAACATGTTAAATATGTGCTACAGTCCTCACGCGACAACGTTGGAGGCTCCATGAACACATTCCATATGCTACAAGGGACATGATAAATGACACTCGGCATACTATCCACACATCGTCCAACTGTAGTCACTCGCATCGATGCATAATGTATGAGATGGCTAAAAGTTATTTCGTCATTATTGCGCACAATGGAGGCCATTTCAACGGCGGCGACGAGCAAAGCGAACGTGGCGTCTCTGCGATAACCAGCGGACAAATGAGATTGTTTCATTTCATCCGAGATTGCTCATACGCAACACCCTCCAAAGTCTTCCAATGATGCTATTCTTTGCCACGAAAATTCAATATTTGGCGTACAAAAGGGCAATATTTTTGCACAAAGGTACGATAGTTGATCACCATGTAAGTGTGTTTTTGTGTGGAAGAACTGCAAGCAAGAAGCAGGCCTTCTCTCAGGTCCACATTGCTTGCCACAAAAATGCAATATTTGTGCCTTAGTTGACCACAAAGTATTGTATGTTAGCAGAAAATGTGACATTCTGCTCACAGAAAGCTATACAGTATGTTGTTATTTTTCCAGGACTGTGTTATGTAAATATTTTGCTCACAAATAAGCAACATCAAGCTATGAAAAGGTTATGTTTTGCCTGAAAGGGCCATAATTAGCATAAAAAACACTATTTGCTCACAAAAAAGGCAACATTGAACTACAAAAATATATTCGACTACCCTAAAAGGCCATATGTTACCATTAAAAATATTTCTGCGCTTAAACAAGCTATTATTACATGTAAATGCAACATTTAGCCATTAAATCGACACAGTTGCTCACAAAAAGGCAACATTAGGCTACGATAAGGTTATGTTTGGCCTTAGAAGGCCATATTTAGCGTTACACTTACACGACATGCTCACAAAAAGACACTATTAGACCACTAAAATATCTTTCATATTCCGAAAAGTCCAAATGTTGCCATTAAAATAATAGCTTTGCCTAAATGGGCTGCCTCTTCCTGTTGCTGGATTGGCCATTTGTTCTAAAATGTGTTTCTCCAATCTTTTGGCCTCCCTCTCGACTCTTTTGTCTTCCCACTCTTTCATCACGTAGTGCTTATGAAGGCACAGCGGTTATTATGCAGACGGATCGTTAGTCGCGCTCTTTGTCCTTATCATTTTCTCACCACCGTTATTCATCCTGGCGACGGTTGGTGGGATGGAAAGATGCTTGGATGGGAATTTTAGGTCTTGACCTTCCAGTTTCAAGCAGATCCGGAGTTATTGTGGCAAAAACCAAGCAAGTCAAGTCGAGTCATCCAATCTCGCTCAGTTCCAACATACAGGTACTGTACATCAGTACAGTATCTTGACTTGCATTAGTTAGCTGCACTAAAACAATTGTTTGAACCATCTTCCTTTTCTCTGTTACTTTACTGTATTCCGTATTTGTTTGACCAGCTATCGGTTTGCAAAACTGTGACCACTTGTAATGGGCCAGACCGGGAACCAAACCTCATCAGGACATTGTCTCACAGGTATACATGACAAATTTGTAAATATCTCCATGTTTTTAGCAGAAGCGACATAGACACAAAATGTCTGCAGGGCCTGAACTTTTCCCCCACAGCGGAATCAATACGGCCGCTGTTCCGAAACACATTCAGCAGGCGCTCGCTTCAGGTTCATTTCATTTTCCATCCAGTTTGCCGCTTCTCTCTTTAAGAGGGATGCTTCTCTTCCCCCCCACCCCCCCCCCCCTCTCTGTTCCATGCACACACACACACACTAGCGCACACATACATACACTAAGAGACACGTACACGGGGGTCCATGCGCACTCAAGGGGCAGGCGCTCGGTGGCCATTCATCCAGGGAGTGAGTTGAGTAATGAGTGGTTTTAGTGAAGGGGACAGCTCACCTTCTTACCAGGCCTTCTCAAGGAGACTTCTGATCATTGTTGTTGTCAACCGCGGCTAAACGCGTTAAGCGCAGCGCGCAGAGGGGGGCCGGCGCTCGAGAGTGACGTGTGTAATTTCTCATGCAAGTGACGTGGGCAAAAAAAACAACCTGAAACTTGTTTTTCTTTGTGTTTGCTGCGACGTTCTTTGTTCATACAAGAACGTGGCTGAGGTGATATCAGGATGAGAGGCGGATGATGAGAAGAAAATGAGGATGTGAAGGATAGCAAGGCGATGGTGGGAGGACAATCAAGGACAAAGAAGATGGCGAGATGACGAAAAGATCTTCAATGCGTTTTACACCAAGTGCAACTGAAAAAAAATATAGTAGTGCCTTAAGATACAAGTGACATTTGTTTCTCGAGACACAGAGATTTCGAGCCATCTTTCAGACGATCTTTTGCGAGCAAAAACGTATCGTTTGATTGTTGTATTGTCACTTAACAACAAGCAGCAGTCTGACAAATTGTACAATTTCTTCAAAAAAAAGAGGCTTCAAGGTGGGGAAAAAAAGGACTATTACAAAGTCGCTTATAGTATTTGTGAAACTCTTCTTCATTTGTGTTTGCGTAACTGTATTATACCACCCCCTGGTGGCAAAGCCACGCATACCAGAATGAATGAAAGCACAAACTGCTTAATTCTTTACATTCCATTTATGTTATTACTGTTTTGTAACGTAGCATAGAGGGCTATTTTCCTAATAAAACACAACAAAATATAGCAACAAAAAAAATCATACTGGATGATCCCATTAAATCTAATGCACATGAAAGTTAAATACAAATTGTACCTAAATAAATGTTTTAAACCAAAAGTTATGAAAGAATGAATGCAAATGAATTGGACTGAAAAGTTAAATACAACTGAACTGCGAGTGATTATTTTGCGCAACACTTTCAAAATGACTGCCTTAGAGCAAAAGCGGCTAGCGAGAAGACCGCGACAACTTGATTAGAGGAAAATGAATGGATGAGGAGAGGACAGCAAGGCGACGGTGCGAAGACGATCAAAGACGATCAAAGACGAAGATGATAAGAGGATGGTGACAAAACCCACGAGTACACGGACGAATGAAGTATAGAATGAAAGGATAATGACAGGATAACTCATGGAAGGAGGAAGACGAGGCGATGATGTGAGGCCAATCGCTGGTGACAAGTCGATGGGCGGATGATGAGTGCTTGGCCAGATATGTGGACGGTGAGAGCAGCGTTATGAGATGAGGACCAGGATGACGAGAAGAGAATAATGACAAATGGATGATGATGAGTGGGCGAGGAGACAATGAGGTGAGGTTAGGATAAAAACAACATATGATGATGAGAAAATGAAGGGCGCACAATATGAGGGTAATAAGAGGATGAAGGTGGTTCCACCAGCAAATAAGGAAAACCTATCAAGGTAGCAAAGAAATGTCGTACACTTAACAATCGGAAGGTTACTTGCTTTTATTAATGTTTACTATTCAATTTACAATAAGGGAAGTTTGTAATGTTTGATGAATAAACTGTGTTAGAAAATGTTTTGTTTTTCTTCTCAAAAACATATCCCAGAAAGAAATATCCACAAAAATCAACTCATAATGTCACAAAATGTAATCGATTTCATAAGAAAATCTGATTTTCAAAAAGTCTTACTTAGCATTAAAATCTGCCCTCAATAAAAGAAACTGATGTCATTTTCAGATTCAGCGATGCAGAATTGTCCAAAATCAGTTGAAAAAAACAGAGACAACTTACCTTTTTTTGGTTTTTTTGTAACCCAGTATTATAAGTGGCCAAGCATTTGCACACATACCAGGACAATGAGTCTCTTAAAATGTGTTTCTTTTATTTTATACCATGTGTGTGATTTTGGCATGTGCTAACTGCAGCGTATGTCATAAGTAGTTAAATGACACTAAATAACTTTCCTTTAACATGTGCTTATGAAATACTAACATTAGCCAAAAATAACCACCCTGTCAGCGTACTCATATATTTAGTTGTTTGCATGTACATTATCTATTTGAATATATATATATATATATATATAACTGTATATAAAATGTGTAGGATTTAGGCTTAAGCAATATACATTTCTGACAGAACTTTATACAATCACAATATGACGTTCACTGAAAAATCTCAACTTTTTTTGGGGGGTGAAATGGGGAAGGCACGTTATCATTTCCTGACATTTTGCTAAACTGGCAACATGGTTGTCTCCCAAGTTTTTATTTCATAAACTTTCTTGTGCATCTTAGCTCCAGTTCTGATTTTCTCATGCTTGATCAATTTGGGTTGGAATGAGAAAGGCTAACAGCTGTTGTCAACTTACTGTAGCATCCGTCAATCCATTTCTTAATGTACTTATCAGTCTACCCTCACACACACACATCCGCAAATCAATTTTGTCTTTACACTGTAGTTTATAAAAAATATGAATGATGGATGCAGTGAAAACAACAGAAGCAAACAAGATGCAGAGAAGGCGACCACCAATCGCCTGATCGCCTAAAATCGTCTCAGCCTGATCCCGGCGCACCCTAACTATAATTACACAAACACACACAATCAGACGCACAAACAACGCAATGCTGATGATGCGTCATCAAACAAGGGGAAGCAAAACAATCCATGGATAAATATTTGTTTTGACAGCAGGCACAAAGTGAAATGCTAATGAGCGCGAACGCCGCCGAGGATTAAATCTCTGATCAACAACAAGATTTACTGCCAGCGACAAACAAAACTGCATGAAATGACGCAGCGGAGGACTGTGTGTGTGTGTGTGTGTGTGTGAGACAGAGGAGAGGTTATTTCTGGGTTAGTAATGCATCTCAAAAAATGTATTCCATGTTGTCCGTTTTTGGTGGCCTCAGTATTGCATCTCTGCTTTTTGCAGATGATGTGGTTCCGTTGGCTTCATCGAGCCGCGATCTCCAACTCTCACCGGAGCGGTTCGCAGCCGAGTGTGAAGCGGCTGAGATGTGAATCGGCACCTCTGAATCCGAGGCCGTGGTCCTCAGTCGGAAAGGGGAAGAGCTGGACCAAGTGGCTGGTGGGAGGGAAGTCTGGGCGTCCCTGCTAAAGCTCTACCCGACCTCGCGTAAGTGGAAGAAAATGGAGGGATGCATGGATTTCCCGCAATAGAAGCACTTTTTGATGCTAATACAAGGTGCGCTTGAATTAAAAAAACGATTTATTGGCCAAATGTAACATATGCCAGACACAGATGTGTTTTGGTTTTCTTCTATTTCCACACAGAGGCGAAAGGCAAAACTGTACTGAAAACACATCCTCGTCTACACGAGCCAAATTCGTTTTGTGTGTACGAGACGGCGTCCACGGGAGCTTAAGAGTATGCGTTCAAAGATGGCAAACTTTTTCACATTTGCATAGAAGCGTGGCGGTTTTAAAGCCTCGCCAGCCGCGGGGCGCTCGCAGACGCTTTTGACGAGAATTTCTGGCCTTTTCATGTTGCCGTCAGCGTCCCTCTGCGGCGGAAAACTGTGGCGCTACACGTTCTTTGTGTGTGTGTGTGTGAGATAAAACACAGCAGCTAATGAAGAGCAACACTCGCACACAGGGTCAACATTTCACTTTCTGCATCTACGCCTACAGTGTTTTTTACTCCGTGAATTTGATCCTGATCTGTGCTCATTTTTTGGCCAAATCAGGCACTAATTTGCTCCTTAAGAACGCCATTCGTATGATAATTATAATCAGAAGACGAGCCGCTTCCTTATGGAAACTAGAGAGCTTAGTTCCGGCTGATAATTCACTTACGTTAGTTATGCTTTTTGTTATTTTTATTGTTATCATATGACACTTCTGCCAATTATCAGTAAGTTGTGAGCCTTTAATGGAGTCGTTATGCACTTGAGTTTTATGCTTCAAATGATAGTATAATGCAAGCTGTGCTCCGGATGGAGAGAGGATGGAATACAGATGGAGTATACTGTATGGGAATAGAAATGATCCACACGCCTGTAGTCGAAACACAGTCGAGTGCACGCACTGCCATGCGTGGATCTCTGGCATCGGGCGGAAACTGCTCGTGTCCAAAATTGGTCAAAATCGATACTATTGTTGAGTCCCCACGTGGGTGTGTTATTTTTGTTTTCGAATTATTGACCAATAGGGAGTGTTGACAATGGATTGCTCTCTTTGACGATACAATGTCAATGGCTCGGTTTTGGAGATGCGAGATTTCAGCCGGCGCTATAATTCATATGATCGCTCCTCTTGACAGTTATACATGATAACTGCCACGCTGCTCCAGAAATCAACACACAAATGCTAGAAGTGATCCACATGGTCAAAAAAGAGGAAATTGTATGCTTGGGCTTCTCTGACGAGAAAAAAAAAAAATGTTTGTTTTGTAGCTTTTCCTGTTCTTTTGGAATCAGCAAAACATGGGTTGGTTTCACCCAAAATGCCGACAAGCAGAGAAAACGAGCTTTTTGTAAATAACTAAACAAACAAACAAAAAAACACGTCAAGCAGAACAGTTGCTTTTGTGACATCTTAAACTGTAAAACAAACACAAGACTGAGGGCACAATAATCATTTGTGGCTTCAGCATTTGTGTTTTCGGGTTCAATCTTTAGGTTTAGGTTTAGGCGTTAGTTTTAGGATTGGGGTTAGGTCTTTAAGTTTCAGGGTTTGGGTTAGAGTTTGTGGGTGAAGAGGTCAAGGTTTGGGTTGGGGCTATTGAGTTATGTGTTTCGGGTTAGTGTTAGTGGGTGAGGTAAGGAGGTTATGGTTAAGGGTTTAGAGGGATTAGAGGCTAAGGTTTAGGATTAGAGTTTATAGGATAGTTTTAGGGGTTATCGTTAGGATAAGGGTTCGGGGTTGATCCTTAAGGACTAGGGAATTCTGGCTTTCGAGTTCAAAGTTCCGGCATCCGGGTTAGGGTTATATTTAGACGGGCATAAAAAGGCCAATTCAGTTTCAAATTCCTCTTTCCTCTCCACGATTGTCAAATGTTTAAACGGAAGGAGTCCCCATTAAAGCGCGTCATGACGCTGGATGCTCTCGCCGACAAAATATTTGCTCAGTTAATAGACAAAACAGATATCAGCGCTCAGTTGTTATCGGGCAGTTTACAAGCGTGCGTTTATGGCGCCACTTTGAAAGCAGCTCACTTTGAGTGAGTGCTGTGTGTATCGCCGCATCACACACGCACACACACCGCTTTCAGGGCTTAATCTCATTCATTTATTTCTCATCAGCGAGTGACGGGAAGAGAAAACAGTTGTGTCGCATTACTTCACTTTTGCTTCCTGGAAGCTCCATTAAAAGCATGCGCTCTCTCTCTCTCTCACTTTCTGTCTCTCTCTCTAAATATATATATTTACAAAAAAATTCCACGCCACTATTTACTCATAAGTCTGTCTAATCGCTTTAGACGGCGTGTTGGTGCTCTCAAAGTGCTTTGCCCTCTCGTTCTCGCTCCGTTAATTCATCATGCGCCAGATTAAGAAAGCGTCCGCCGAGCCTTTGGGACGACGCCCGCCTCCCGGGACTAAATGAAATGGAAACGCTGGTGCATTCATCACGGGGCGAGACGTTCATAAGACAACATCAACCAAACCAGGACACGACAGAAATTGACGACAAGCGGTTTGCACTCAGAGTACGTTGGAAACATTTTATATTCAATACAGAGCAATTGCTACATTGCGTAATGAAAGTGTAAATAATCTGCAGACTACTGAATTTTGTCAATTGCATTTGCCACACCAGATGGCGCTCTTTTCCCCGATACGGAGTATGTCTTTAAACCATAACCTGGCCTTGCAACCCTAATTTGAAGCCCTAACCCTTCTGGAGCCTTAACCTGAAAGCCTAACCCTATTTTGAACCCATAATTTGAAATGGTAACATGTCTTAAAACCCTAACCCTTGCTGGAACCCAATTTAAAACCCTAAACCTGTCTCGAAACCCGAAATTCAAACCATAACCTTAAATTAAAGCCCTATTTGAAACACTAACCATGTCTTGAACCCCCAACTAGAAACCCTAAACCTTCTAAGAACCATAGTTTTAAAACCTGACTTGAAATCTTAACCGTTGCTTGAAACCCTAACCCGGCCTCAAAACCCTGACTTGAAACCCCCATTTTAAAACCTAACTCTGTCTTGAAACTAATTTGACACCCACACCATAATTTGAAACCGTAACCTCAAATCCTAACCCTTAACTGAAACCCTAACACTAGCTTGAAAGGCATATTTTAAACCCTAACTCGAAAGTCATTTGAAATCGTAACCCTGGCTTGAAACCTCACCTCCATCTCAAAACCAAAACACCAAACCCTAATCTCAGTTTCAAACCCTGTTTTGAAAATGTATCCCCCTTCTTAAAACCCTAACGCTGATTTGAAACCCTAAAAAAAACCATTCAAATCGAATCAACTCCCATCTTATCCTTCACACTTTCTGTCCAGTCCAAAGAGTTTCCGTTACGTTATCAACAGGCTGATGTGAGCGCCACACTCATCTCCTCAGCTTCCTGCAACCAGAATCATCCAGAAGGTCAGACGCTGGCATGAATGCATGCAACAAACACAGATGATCTGATAAACTAATTCCATCACCTCCGCCCATCATCACCTCATCGTCGAAGCGCCTTCCCGGAATAAACGCGCCGTGTTTTCCCGCCGAGGGCAAACGGCTGTGCTTCCCGCAGGCTCTTTAAAGTGAAACGGGATCCGGCTCACGTGCCGTGCGTCGGAAAGCTTTTAACTAGCAGAGATGTGAGCGCTGCCAGGTGGGTTGTGAAGTGGAGTTTGTTCTATACATGTCAGCACTGTCTGCAACCGCTGTGTCCTCAACATTGGAGGGTGAAGGATGTTTTGGGAGAACTTTTAGGTACTCAATCTGCTTAAACCTCACTTGACTCTGATTTGAAACCCTTACCCGAGATTGAAAACTCAATGTGAACATCTAACCATCTCGTGAAACCCTAACTTTGGCTTGAAACCCACATTTGAAACCTTAAAGATAGCTTTCTATAGTAGTCATTTACAGATAGTGTCTGAAGTACCTCGTGGTGATTTTAGGAGCATTACCGTAGTCTTCTCCTCCTGTTCAAATTGATAAAAGTTGACATTTATAGCCATGTCTGGGCAGACATGGCGAACGCAGAGACTGCAGTATGCACATAAACCCCCCGAATCCATCCATCTTAAGGTTAATAGATGAAGCTGGAGGTCCATGTGCCTTAAAGCCTGATGGCGAAAGTCCAGTTTGTAAGAGATGCTGGAATAATCACAACAGACAGACTTGACATCTTTATGTTCATCCCGCCTGCAGAGGAAAAGCTACATGCTTCTACAAAAAACATCAAATCACCAGCGACTCATTGAACGTCGAAGCCAAAAGAAAAAAAAAAAAGAGTTTGAATCGAAAGAAGTTTGAGTGGGCCAAAGATGCGTGGGCTGAAAGTAACCAGCAGCCGTCTCCTCCTCCGATGACTCTTTAGAGTGGCGGGAGGTTAGACGCTGGTCGATTGATTGTTAGGAGTCCATAGATTTCGGCGAGGTCTCTTAAGTGGAGCTTTAATCACGTAAGTCTTTTGGGTGATAAATGATAGCATTATGCGGACGATGCGGCTGGTTGCATGCTGCGCCGCCGTTTTAAAACGCGAGCTATCCAAACAGGCTCAAACTTCAAATAGAAGAATATGTTGCAGCAAAACATCACGTCACTGTTGAGGCCCCTTGATTGGATGTATTTGAGTGAACACAATGAGTGAACATGCACTGAGCTTAAGTTGTACGCCACTGCAAATGACAACTCTCCACGTTATGCAGACTATGAGTATCCATTTTTATACAACTCAGAATTGTGCAGGTTTAATACTGCTTGTACTGGTCATAAAAATGACACAAATAATAGTAATTATCAACATTAACAACCAAAGTAATCACTAAGAGCACCACCACCACCAGAAACCACACCAATGACAACACCACTGCCAACAACACTAACACATCACCACCGACAACAGCACCAACGTGAACAACCACCGCAAAACCACCACCCTGAACAGCCCCATCACTAACACAGCAAACACCACCCGAAACAAACCCTAAATCAGCACCAAAATTAACAACACCAATACCACCAGAAATGCAGACAACACCAAAAACACCACCAACCATACCACACCCACACAAAATACACCAACAACAGAACAATAACATCACCAACCACAATACCAATACCACCACCATAAATGCAAAGCATTTCAACAAAAATACTAGCACAAACACCAACAACCACCAATGGCACCACACCACCGATAACAAAGACAATCACACGACACCAGCTCACCAAACACCATACGAGCACTAACAGAAACACTAATAATGACACAACGATACCACTAACTCTACCACAAATGCCAACAACGCCGACAACAACCAAACCAACAACACCACGAACACCAACAATAATACCAACAATACTAACGCCAACACCATAATCATCAATCCACTGCCACCTACACCACAAACACGAACAACCACCAACAATACAAATAACACCTCCACCGACACTACGAACATCACTGCTAACACCAACAGTACTAACAACAGCTACAGCACTAACTACTGCACCACCAATGCTACCACCACCACAAACATAACCATCAACAACCTCACAAACGGTCACTAAATTCATTTGATGGTTTTCAGTGAAATTTTACATACAGTAGTGCACACGCTTTATCTACCATGGAGTGGAGTCGAATAATTACATGTCATTACAGACTAAAACAAAAATAGAATTATTATGGAATAATAATCCTCACAGATGAATCATGACTCAGCATTTTTTGTTTTTCTTCAATATATCAAGTAAAAGAAGGAAGCGCCGAGAAAAAAAAAAAAAAAGTGAGGATTTCATTAGCAGGATGAACAGCAGGAAACTGAATCTCTCATTAGGTCCGTGTGTGTGTGTTCGTGTGTGCATGTGCCTGTGTGTGTGTGTGAGATCGGTGGAACTTGAAAGCGAGGTTAAACTGGGGATGTGCTTGATGGGCTGCTTGAAGGCTTTTTTTTTTGTAAATGAATCACTGCGGGTGTCGCCGGCTGATGTCACCTGTGCCAGCTGATGAGGGAGAACGAATGTTACGTGACGAGGGATGTGAGGGAATGCCAACAGAAGCATTCCCGTCGTTAGGCTGATTATTGCTTTGAATTACGAGCGCTGTACAGTACAAAGTTGTTGTAAATACATGTGAAAAAAAAGCTTGAAAATGTTTGAATGTTTCACATTTCATCCAAACTTACCACGGCGGTGTGCATGGTCATGGTGATATTGTTGACGGACAGTGCTCATCATAGGTGAGTCGCTTTCATGAGCCCCAAGGAATTAGTGTCCTTCCTAGTTCCAAATCTGTTGCCAAAGGCGAACGCCTTGCCCAAAAAACTGTTACTGTACCAAAAATAGCATGTTCCAGACTCCAAGGACCTGTTTTGTATTCCTCAGAGGTAACGCCCCAGCCATGCCACTCTCTCTCTGCCGGCACTCTATACACACAATAGACAATAGATAGAACCTTCATCATATGGCCGCCATGCCAATGGCCCATGGCTGTCCTAATAGATACGGGAAGCACGTCTTTTGGAATTAGATCTAGTCATAATCTATATCTGTGACCCGGAAATACGTCAGTCCCATTCTCTGCCTGCATTGCGCCACGGCGCCAGTAAACAACAGCGGCCAATTCTGGAACTAACGGACTTTGTCAACGGCATTTTAAGTGACAAATGTAAACTATTTTTTTGTACATTGTTCAGTCCCGACAGTTCGTTTAATTCGACATCCGTTATATCGTTGTCCGTTTTACAGTTCCACTGTATTGTTTAACCTCTACGAAAAACGACTAATATTACAACAGCTTCCTGAATCAGTTATGAAACGCTTGTTCGTCATTTTGTCTGTATTACACTGCCCCCAGTTGGCCAAAGCATGTACATCAGAAGGAGCAGCACAATATTCATTGAACTGAAGCAAAACGTGGTAAAAATGTTTCCTTCTATTTCATTATGCTATTACTGTATGTTTGTGATAAGTAGTAGTAATAACAGGGTAGAGTGATATTTTTCTTTTTAAAATACACATTAGACAATTTTTTTTTGAGGGGTGGGGGGGCTTGAATAGAATTTTCAAATAATTTCAATACGAGCGTGGTCACAGAGCGAAACGACCTGCATCTCAAGGCACCACTCGACCTGAATTTACCCGTATATTGAATAAGTTTTTGGCACTGAAATTCATTCAAATTCAATTAGTCTGTTCCACAGCCCCATAAAACAAACACATTTTTTTGATAAAGAAAACAGCACTAGTGTTGGAAGTTTGCAAAACGTAACATATCCTAAATAAATTTCATCTTTTTGCCATTTTGTCCAAAAAAATTCTCCCCAGAATCCAAAATGTTACGATCTTGTTGTTTTATGCAGTCCTCCATGGAAAACAAAGGAGTTTAAAAAAGAACAAAATGGTCCACCACAATTTTTTTTCGACTTTTAAAAAAAAGTAGCATAATTGCGTTGTTTCACTAAGAGGTGATTCATTTTTAATTGCTCAAATTGTTTCAATTGACTTGAACAGCAGCGTATCTGAAGATTGCTTGAACGTTAAATTTTGACTAACACACAAACAAACAAAAATCGACGGCTCACAACTCGAAGAACCCATAGGTTGGGCCTCGTAAGTCAAGGTGTCACTGTACATGCAATTTTCCTCCACCGTCCTTTGTGCCATTATGGTTTTATTTGAATTTTATCGTCGTCTCTTTCAGTGGAGGATTGGATACAAAAGCCTGTCAGTCGTGAGTATCGATTTAACACGTTTATGAGGCGTATATGTCAAAGCAGCCAACACAATCATATTAAAATGATAACGCACGCCCCGTGGCCAATTGCAATTCACTGTCTCATTATCGCTACCGCCGACATTACCTTTTGTGTTGGTATTGCGGTTTAATCATGTGTCTCATTCGTTTAATGTGAGTCGACTGATTGGTTTCTGTGGAAGCTATGCATCCGACGAAGCTCACGTGACCTACAGTAGATGTGTTCTCACTTTGGAAGACAAGATGGTAAATATAGCAGCAGCTCGCATTGATTTTCCATCCGTCAGTCTGGACAATGGATGACCTGATAGATCACACACACAATGCGGCATCTAATGGAGGTGTCTGAAGCCTCTCAAGCCGCAATATCAGATCTGTTGAAAAATGACTTTCAGTGTTAACGGTCTACAGCTTGACATATCGACCCTGTCCTATGATAGCCCCGTAAGTCCACTTTATAACCATTGACTTTATTCTATATTTTGTTCCATCAATACTGACAACAGTGTTCCCCCGCAATTCTCGTGGGATCAGGACAGAGCCCTGGCACGAATAGTGAAATCCCGCAAGTATTTGACACCCGCCCAAAAAGATTTGTAATTGCTTGTAGAAGCCACAAGATGGCGGCAAAGAACACCTTTTCTATTAGACAAGTCTTTGTATAACATTCTAGGATGCCACAAGATTGCAGGCTTCATCAGTCCAAAGTCCCAGCCAATAGGAAAGTAGTAATTAGTCTCAAGCAAGTATGTGGAAGCGAAACATCTGGACTTGGAGACAAACATCTTTGTATATTGGGAAGGGGGTGAATTTAGCCTGGGCTGTTCGTGAAAGGAACGGAGAGTTTTGATTTTACATCATTGGTAGGTGATTTGTTTTTAAGATGAATGTTGTAAGACGAGTTTGAAATGTTAAAATGTTTTGGCAGCATAGTTTGTGGTATATTTGCAGTTTAAAAGGCTTGGTCCCAATCCTTCCAGTTTACCAAGATGAAAAAATATGGTTAATAATTTGGCCTTGGCAGAGGTCTATGGTCATTATAGTATGGCTAAGAAGTCCAAGTTGTTTGTGCATTGGAGTTTGCATGTTCTCCCCGTGCCTGCGTTGGTTTTCTCCGGGCACTCCGGTTTCCTGACACATCCCAAAAACATGCACGGTAGGTTAATTGACAACTCTAAATTTCCCGTAGGTGTGAATGTGAGTTCGAATGGTTGTTTGTTTGTATGTGCCCTGCGATTGGCTGGCAACCAGTTCAGGGTGTGCCCCGGCTCCTGCCCGATGATAGCTGGGATAGGCTCCAGCACGCCCGCAACCCTAGTAAGGAGAAGCAGCTCAGAAAATGGATGAATAAAATAAAAACTATGTCCAATGACATGTTTCAAAGCTGATGCTTAAAAGTGGCAGCTGTCATGTGTCAAATGAGTCAATGGAACATGGCATCTGTTTGAGGGGCCTTAAAAGCACCAAAGTCAAACAAAATGAAGAGATTGCACCATCCTTGGCTCATGTTGCTGATTTCACCACACTGATTGACACCCTGCTGGAGCCTTGAAAGAGGCTTCAAAAAGCCCTTTGAGCATCTCCGCACACGTCTGGGTTTTACTGGGCTGTGTTCAACAGGCCTCGGCCTCTGTAAAGCTTTGACATTTTCCCTTTGATTTCCTGCCTCAATGCTGAGTCTTGCTCATCAATAAATATATAATCTGTAGTCTATCCAACCGATCTATCATAGATATTGTCACATACTGTAGGATGGAGGAGAGGTAGCGACTGAATGTATGCAAACAGTGATAATAGTTTCTATCCTTGATGGTGTCTTTCCTTTGGATTTATTCTGGGCTACTCACCCTATACCCTGAGGAAATTCTATTCACAACCAGCTATATATAACACATGCAAAGCCGGAACCCACGGTCACGTATGCCTGTGAATATTCTCATTCATCCAGGGCATTTCATTTTCAGGGCATTGAATCGATCGCAAGCAGACTGTTCCATTCATAATCCCGATACGTGACCATGCTCAGGGCATTGAACCCAGCACATCTGTTTGTCTTAGAAGATGTTTCGCCTCTCATCCGAGCAGGCTTCATCAGTTCACGGGCTACTCCAAATCATGCTTTTATGGTTATGGTGTATTTTGGTCCAGGGTTAGGGAATATCCTGGGATATTCCACTTTCCACCTCAGTTTAGTTATTAGTTATTCTGGGATACGCTACATCATACCTTTTGGGTTAAAGTGTATTCGGTCTACTTCGGGATTAGGGTTGGACTATATTCTGGGTTACTCCATGGATATCACAGGATTAAGGTGTGTTTGGGGCTACTTCAAGGTCAGTGCAAGAGTATGTATATTCTGGCGCACGTATACATCCGTTTGAGACTGTGGTTAGATATAAACTATATTTTGAGCGTTGTTTGCAAATCCCAGTTTGTTTTACGCAGTTTTCATTTGGCTCTGTTTCTCTCAGACTGTTTCCCAAAGGAGAAGCCCATCATCCAGCGTCCCTGCGCTTGCTCCTGCATCTAAAATCTCCTCTCACACTCCTGATGAGTCCATTCATTGTTTCCAAACAGTGTGAGAGAAACCTCCAGAGAAAGCCAGAGGGAAAGTGACATTTAGGATTGTTTGTGTTTGTCACTGTTAGAATGAGAGAATCGGGGGAGGGGAAGTCGCAGAAGATCATCAGCTGGTGGAACTGATTCACTTTGAATGAGTGATTCTTTTATTTAGGTCAGCACATTTCTCCATTTCCCATCCATTTTCCTCTCTGACGTCTCTTCGTTTCCCCTCCTAACTTATGTCATTTGTCTGCCCGTGACCATTCACGCCATCGTAGAACAATTTCCTCACAGTGCCTTGTTCCACCGCTCTCTGAAGACGGCAAACATAATCCCATTCTTCCCCGGTTCAGGGCTTATGGAATATGAAAAGACCCCTCTCCGGTTTCATTACCAGGGAGGATGTTGCTTTGAAGCGACTAACAGGGACAGGGAGCTCGCAAAAATGTAACTTGAATGAGCTTAGCAGTATTCTTGTCACAGCTCTGATTAATGGTGGACTTTTACAAAGAATTGAGGCCGTGCACGGTGCGATGTTAGCGAGGAGAGACTGACGCAAATCATGTTCTCACCGAGCTCTCCTGTCCATTAGGACATTTGGAAGGTTAAATCCTGATGTGTCCTCTGTGTGTAGGTAGGCCTCCCGGAATCCTGGTTTGGGTTACTTTCTGATTTTGAAGAACACAGGCGATATCATTGGGAATTTACTCCCGTAAAACAAAGGGGGTACTACTTTATTTATCCCTGTATGACCTTCAGTTCAAAGGTTTTTACTTAACTGTACGATAATATCTTTCAGAAAGTCATTTCAAACAGAACAATCCATGTTCACCAAAACTCCCATATTTCACTTCAAGTATTTATGGAGGACGAGGCTGGTAAAAGTGTTGGTAAAACCTGGTTTCATCACTCTATGAATTTCCGTTGCAAAGCTACAGTATTTTATATAAAATGATCCATCGACCTGAAAAAACCCCTAAAACAAATCTGTGGATGCAAACCAACCCCAAAATGGTCTTTTGTTTACTTCCCAAATTCATTGAAGGACACTTATAGTACGGTTGCAAAGCTCATCTCGCATGTTTTTTCAAACGGAACAATCCGCAAAAGACTCCGCAAAACCCCCCAAAATCTGCTTTGATCATTGTAGATCCTTTGATACAAAAGTTATTCCAACCGGAAAATCCAGTTTCTGGCACTGACAGCCTCATTAAAAACTACTGAAAAGTTCATCTCTGCAATTGTCTAGACTCTCGGTAGGTCAAATCCATATATGTATGACCTTCTATTCAAAAGCGATTTCAACAGGAGTGATCCTGTCATCAGACACAGACGGTAGCATTGGAAAGCTTTAAAACTGTCTGCGTATAACTTTGTATCTTTGTGTACAGTTCAGTTCCCGTAAAACCCAAGATAACTTTTCATCATCACCTTACATTCGAGAGTTACTTCCAGTGGAAGGATCCGTGCCTCCCCCTCCCCCCCAAAAAATTCTAGTAATCTCTAAAATCGTCCAGCTCAGGGGTCCCCAAACAATGAGCCATGGACCGGTACCGGACCGCAAGCCATTTGGAGCCGGGCTGCACAGAGAGAATGTACTAAAAATATGTTATTTTCAATATGTTATTTTATTATTGAGTATGAAAGCAGTTTATTTATTTTTTTAATCTGGTGTGTCCTGATTCCTTAAAGGTCAAATAGTGAGACAGAAGAAGAGCCTATAATTTCACAGGAAAAAGACAGCGGTATTCAAGAGACAATATTGGCAGTCCTCCTTAAGGTACAGGTTTACTGCTAGCATGCACTCGCATGCACCACACACGCTTTGAGTAAGATATCACGACAAGCTCTCAAATGAGGCAACGAAGCGATCAAAACTGCTTCTGAACATGGAGCCCAAACACCCCACATTAAAAGACAAGCCTTTGGAGTTTAAAAAAATAATAAAAAAATAAATAAATAAATAAAAATTACCCCCAAAATGGGACCGGTGGAGAAACAAGTGCAGGGCTCCCACTAATTACAACTACTACATTCACCGTAATTGTAATTTAGTTTTTATTTGTTTCTATATCAGTCCATCAAAATGTTATTTCACTCTGTGGACCGCCCGAAAAACCCCCAAATCCCAACCAACACTGACTGCACTTGGTACCGCAACGAAATGTTTGAGAAAAGGCATTGGCTACGCATCTGTTGTTATGTTAATTTTTGTGGTGATTTTACACACATCATTGCATGAATTCCAGAAGTTCTGGTGGTATTTTTAAGATCTGTTCAGTGAAGGCGTTACTGTAAAAACGCATAGGTCCATTATTAAATGCTCCGTGCTCCTTAATGCGAGCTCTCCCACAGAGCCGAGTCTTGTGTTTCTGAAAGCTAAACAAGCGTATCAAGCCATTATCTCTTGCTCCTCCACTCATATTTCACCGGAACCTTTTATTCGCTCTCTCGGCCCGGCGCTCTTTAGCTCGACTTCCTGCGCCGCAATTTATTTGTTTCACCTCTTTTTCCCACTGTTCTGCCGGAATGTCAGAGAGCTTGGGTTCAATTCCTGATTCGCCCCCCTTTTTTTTTTTTTAATATCAGAAACTAAACTGCACTGCAATGTGTAAAATTGTGATTTTATTTAATTTTTTAGTTCTCAAGGTAAATTGTTTGCGGTGTTCATGTCAGGTGCACAACCAATCAATTTTGTCAGTGCTGAGGGTATTCTGGGTTGAACGCTGCCGTTTTACTTCAAATGAGCTCAACACATGATAATGAATATTATTTAGGAGCATAAACCATCATAATATATAATACATATAATACATCATAATATGTCGTTGGGTTTACGCCCCAAAAATTGTTTTTTGGGGGGTGGGGGAGTATGTTTCATTTAGTAGTCAATGCCAAAACATTTTTCAATGAGAGAGGAATTATTTACTTTTTTATTAATTTAATTAATTATTATTTACAAATATTAACAAACATATATATATTTTTTAAAATGTGGCAGTAAGTCCGGTCACTCGTAAGTCATTCATAACTGTATAAAATAAAGTATCTCAAAGTGGAAACCCATTGGAAAAACACCAAACATACAGTAAATTGAAACTGCATCACACGACGCAAAAATGTTTTGTACATTCCAACGCAATGTCCGAAACCGTCAACATTTAGTCATAACCCGTGTTTCGTGGAGGTCGCGTGTTGCACTGTGGTCAACTGCGGTATTGAAGAAAGTGCTGCTGAAACATTACACTAATACACTAATCCTTCCCATTTAGACACACCTCAGATAAGCTGTTAAAGTTACAAAATGAGCATGTGTGCGTGTGTGTGTATGTGTGGTGTGCATGGCTGACCTCCGAGGTTAATCCCAAATCTTTACCGTGAAGAAACGCGATACGCACAAATGGAACCACGACACACACACACACACACACACACACAATCGCACGCGTGTCGAAGCACTGGCCAATCCCAACGGTGTTAGCGATATTTTTAGCTTTTCGTTGAGAGCGCTCCAAACAAAGAACATCTTTCACGGATCTCACTCAGGCCTCAGATTTTTCTCTTTCCTGTTCCCCCACCCCCTTTTCCCCTTTTCTTTGCTGGTCTTTATATCCCGGATCACTTTCCCCCTAATCCGTCCAGTCCCTCGCATCCCTCAAGGCCCGACTGTACCTCGGGGGGGAAAAAAAAAAGAAAAAAAAAAAAAAAAAAAAAAGAAAACTCCCTCCTGTCTGGCTTCCAGTCACAATCTTCTCTCTCCTAAATAAACAGCGTCCACACAGCTGGCGATTGGCGTTATATTCCCTCCTTGAATCCGTCAGCATTCCTCACCACCCTCCCTAAAAGTTGCTCCAGATCAAGTCGGCACTTGGCGCCTCCACAGACGACGTTTCATTGATCATTTATTGACGCGGTGTTAAATAACTTTGCCACCAATCTGCTGTGACTTGATGTTGCCTGCCAGCAGTCTTTATTTTCCTTTAAACATCACTTACTTTCCCAGTGAGTGCAAGGGGGACACGTGGAGCCATAAAATTGTGCAAGTTTGCGGGAAAAAAAGTGTTTATTTCCCCTGTGCACTTTTTATTTATTTATTTTTTTATTAACAGCAAGTTGAGTATTTAAAATGAAAGCATTTGGATAGAACTGTTACCGTTGCCACAATCAAAGGAAACATTTGTTTTATGCACTGCCAGTCTTTGTCAAATCAGAAACAAACAAGTAACAGCCTTTACAAAATTCTTACTCAAAACAAAAATTAAAACAATTGTAATTATTTAGTAAAAAACAAACACAACAGTCAGAATCAAACAGCAATCTTCGCCAACAGCCAGGAACAATGTTTGATAACTGTCTTTTCCAACTGTCAGACACAAATGCTACTTTAGGCGAGAACAAGAACAAACAACAGTCGGGAACACATGCCAGTCTTTGCCAACAATAAAAAAAAAAAAAACACACAGCAGTTAGAAACACAAGGGCTTCACCAACAGTCGGAAACCAAGACCCGTCAGTAAGATACAAATGCCAGTCGGCGCAAACAATCAGAAACAAACACAACAGTAAAACAACAAACAAACAAAAAACTGGATCTTCAACATTCTGGAACAAACACAAAAGTCAGAAACAAACCATCGTCTGCAACAGTCAGGAAGAAACAAGTCTTCGTCAAACAAACACAACAATAAAAAAAAACAAAAAAACTGGATCTTCAACATTCAGGAACAAACACAACAGTCAGAAACCGACGGCAGTCTTTGCCAGCAGTTAGAGACAAACATCAGCCATGTCTTTACAAGATCAATTCTGAGGCGACATTAACCTTATAGTCAACACCCCTGAGGTTGTCGAATCCTGAACTCAACCAAATGATACATCTCTAAAACTGCTAAAACTAACCTCCAATTGAGAACAACTGAACAAGTCAGATTCTTCACTAGCGTCCTGGAACTGATTATGTTCTCGCTCTGAGTTTCGACCGTATTTTCTCAAGTTTCTCGTCTAACTGCCAACATATGCAGTCCTTAAGTTTTCACGGTATGGGCATATCTGCAAAAATCGCACTGAGTAGGCCAACGTTAATTAGGCCACGTCTATGTGTGTGCGTGTGTGTGTTTTCATTCAGACTGTGTTTCAAAGAGGTGGAAACCTGAGAGGTGCTAACAGAACTTCTTCCTCGGCATCTCAGACCACCCTTTTGTGTGCCGAGCGCGGTCATTTGTCTTTATCGGGACTCGACTAACGGTGTGACATGAAAGCGTTTCACCTACGAGATCATGTTTGGCCCGTCGGGGATTGAAAATAAAAAAGGAT